>NC_092370.1:28654518-29254518 GCF_030028105.1 Mobula birostris
ACCTGATGGCAGCAGCGAGAAAAGAGCATGGCTGGGCGGTGAGGATCTTTGATGATGGATGCTACTTTTCTACACCAACATTTCAAGTAGATGCGCTCAATGTTTGGGAGGGTTTTGCCCGTGACATACTGGCCAAATCCACTAGCTTTTGTAGGATTTTCCACTCAAGGACATTGGTGTTCCCATACCAGGCTGTAATGCAGCCAGTCATCACACTCTCCCCACACACCTACAGAAGTTTGCCAAGGTTTTTGATGACATGCTGAAACTCCACAGACTCTGAGGAGAAGAGGCACTGTCATGCTTTCTTTGCAATTATATTTATATGATGGGTCCAGGACAGGTCCTCTGAGATGGTGACACACAGGGATTTAAAGTTACTGACCTTCTCCACCTCTTATCCTCTGGTTACTGGCTCATGGATCTCTGGTTTCTTTCTCCTGAAGTCTACAATCATCTCTGAGGGAGGAAAGATATCGTCAATGTTTCAGGCCACTATCTTGTTATCAGGAATGTCGATTTTGTAGCAGACTTTCAGCCCAGATCGTTGAACAATTCCTTTCCTCCTACAGACACCTGCTTGGCCCGCTGAGTTTCTCCAGCAGATTGTTTGTCAGTCCATTACCTGTAGTCTCTTTTCTCCCAGTGCTGCCAGTGTACAACACCTCAACAGTATCTGACAGTATCTTGCAGCCGCCTGCACCGTTGCCAAGATGCTTGTCCTAAGTTGTGCGTAATCAGGCTGTATCATCAGGCCCCTCTTTGACAGTTTGATTCAAACAGATTGGTGTGCCCAAGACATTGGGGGTAGTTAGAGCCATATTCTGGCTGCTTCTGCCCATCTCCAGGACTTCCATTGATCCTCTGCCAACAGGAAATAGAACCTAGTCATTCTCTAGCATTGGATCATTCAAGACAAGTTGTGTTGCTCACAGATTCCATCAGATTTTCATAGTACCTCAAAGAAAAAGACAAACTAAAGAAACAAGTTCTATCTGTAGCACCCATTGCCTTATTTACAAGTGCTTATTAATCGCTGGTAAATACCTCCATGATGAACTGAGATGGCAAAATAAAGGTGGACAAAGACAAGTTCATTTATTCATTTTATTTGGAAGCTGTTTGTTGTCCAGCCCTTGGGATTATATTGTTAATGTGAGGCTTTCCCAGACAGATTTCAAAAATGGCATTTTAACTCATGCAGCCTAAATCCAGGATCAAAACCCATCCCTATCACATTGCAAGAGAAGTGAGCTTTGACCACATCAATCACATTATTGACCCCTGCCTTTTCCTCTCTGTTGGTGGATTTTCTTATGAACTAAGCTCTCTGTTAAGGGGAAAAAAAATTGCTGTCAGGTGGTATCCATTATTTGAAGTACTTGACTGGATGAGTATTTTCTAGCTGGTCCTTTAGATAATGCATCCACCTGGACTTCTTTCTTTAAGCAGAGAAAGCAAAATGTCACCACCTATGTGATGAAAACTTACAAGCTGCATTTTTCCACAGTATACTAGTATCCTTCAGGAAAATGGCAGAGGATGTGTTTTTTGTAAATGAATAAATTGTCCTGGTCTTTAAATATAAAACTTCCTTTAAATTTCAATTGGCCTATTGGGACAATTTAAGAAAAATATTATTCAAAATAAGTCCTCTTTCATTTACTGAAGTCACAGTTTAGTTTTATTATATAGTGTTTGCAAGAGAATATAACACCACAATGAGCTTGCTAAAATGGGAACCATATGTTTTATGGAATTATGATAATTTGATATGCATCACTCAGGGGCAAACTACCTAGAAATTTTCATGCAGTCATTCCCATGTGTGGGTAATGTGTTCAGGTAGTAGACCTCAGTACCTTGTGACTACTTTACCAATTAATCAATTCTTAATGTCTGGGAATATATGTTAAGGGTGATCTTTGGATCAGGTAAGTATTGGGGAAAAGGTATTTTTATCATTGAGTCACAGAGCACAGAAACAAGCAACCAAGAGCAATTGTATGTACTAATCTCATTTACCAGTATGTGATATGTAGTCATGAAACCTTAGTGATTCAAATTCTTGCCCAGATGCTTTTTAAATCTTGTGGGAGTAACTGCCTCCAATAGCCACTCATGTAGTGTGTTCCAGATTTAATTGCTCTCTGGGTGAAAGAATTCATCCTCAGATCCCCTCTAACCTTCTCGTGCCTCACTTTAAACCTATGTGGTCTTAGGCAATGAGGAAAAATTTCTAGCCATCCATTCAAGCTGTGCAGTTCAAAATTTTGTATACCCCTAAGCAAGCCATCAAAAAAAAAAAAAAAACAGCCCATCCAAATTCTCCTCAGAACTGAAATGCTTCAAGCTGGGAGACATCCTTTTCAGCCTCTGCTATGTAATACTTTTTAATATAAAGTGGGAACTAGGACTGCACACAATATTCTAACTGCGGCCTAACCAGCATTTTATAAAGTTGTACCTCGATCTCCAAGTACCTATGTTCTGTGTCCTAACTAATGATGATAACCATCCTGTCAGTATTCTTCACAACCTTATCTACCTTTGCTGTCACATTCAGGAATCTATAAACTTGTAAACCAAAGAACTCTGTTCCTCAATACTTACAGGGGCCTACCATTCATTGGTATCTGCTAAACCTGAAATGATCTTTCCAAAGTGTTTGTCCTCAGAACTACCAGGATTAAATTCCATCTACCCGTACCCTGTAAAATTTATGAGCTGATCAATATAATTCTGTAACTTAAGTCTATGCTCCTCATTATCTACAACACCCCAATCTTCATGGTGCCCCCTACACACACATCTAAATTGTTAATGTACTGCAGATTTCAAACGCCAAGGGTGCTAACCACTGATCACTGAGGTTGCTGCTAATCACAGCTTCCAATCACAAAACCAACCATCTACCACCACACTCTATCTCCTATTTCCAAGCCAATTTTCCACAAAAGCAGTTTTGTGGAATTGTAATTCTTCTACAACTTCCGGCAGAGCCTTCCTGTAATGTGGAAGCAGGTTCACGGGTTTGGTGAGTGAGACAGAGGACACTGACTATGAATAAGCATATTAATCATTTATTTACAAACTGTAAAAGAATCGACCAAACTTTTAAGTCCCCCCAAGTTCACAAACTATAGAACTAAATGTTTAACAAACAGGTACTTAGCTAAGATGTGAGCGCTTTCTAAGTCTGGAGCATACCTTCCCAACGGTTCTGTGAAGCGTGCCCTGGAGACAAAGGAAAGAAAGCAAGCCTCCCAGATGTGCTATTCTGATACCACAGAGGACACTGGTGCCTTGGCACACAAGGCAACCAAAGGGAAAGAGCGGCTGCAACTTTTAAATGGGCCAATCATGGTGGAAGCGGCTTTCAACCTGCAAATAAGCCAACCCCCTCACCAACGTGGCACTTCCCGTGACTCATATCTATTTTTATCCGTATGTGTGAAGTGGGTACCACTGGCAAGTCTGATATTTATGCCTACCTTTCTTGTACTTGAGAAGTGCTGGTGAGCTGCTTTATTGAAATGTTGCACTGTGTGGTGAAGGTATTTTTGAGTAAGGACTTACAGAATTCTGATACAACAGTGATAATGCAATGGTTGTATTTCTGGGCTGAGTGACCTTGGCAGAATGGACAAATTGTATCATGGCCCAGAATCAAAATCAAGTTTATTAGCACTGACTTATGCCGTGAAATTTGTTGTTTTGCAACTGCAATACAGTGCAATGCATAAAGTATATAATAAATGACACTAAGAAATACATACAAAAATAAAAGGCAAAATTAAATAAGTAGTGCAAAAGCAGAGTAATAATAATGAGGTGGTGTTCATGGGTTCATTGTCCGTGCAGAAATCTGATGGCGGATGGGAAGAATCTGTTCCTAAAAGTTGAGTGTACGTCTTCAGGTTCCTATACTTCTGCCATGATGGTAGCAATGAGAAGAGGGCATGTCTTGGATGTGGGGGTCCTTAATGATGGATGCTGCTTTTTTGCTGCATTGTCTTTTGAAGATTTCCATTGAGAGTGGGGAGATTCAAACAAGAGGACATGAGTTGAGAGTTAAAGGGCAAAAGTTTAGGGGTAACATGAGGGGGAACTTCTTTACTCAGAGAGTGGTAGCTGTGAGGAACGACCTTCCAGCGAAAGTGGTTGAGGCAGGTTCAATGCTGTCATTTAAAGTTAAATTGGACAACTATATGGACAGGAAAGGAATGGAGGGTTATGGGCTGAGTGCAGCTCCGTTGGACTAGGTGAGAGTAAGAGTTTGGCATGGATTAGAAGGGCCGAAATGGCCTGTTTCCATGCTGTAGTTGTTATATGTTTATATGATATCCTCAGTGGTGGAGAGGCTAGTGCCATGATGGATCTGGCTGAGTTTACAACTTTTTGTAACTTTTTCTGATTCTGTGCAGTCATCCCCCTTCCCCACCCCCATACCAGACAGTGATGCAACCAGTTAGAATGCTTTCCACAGTACATCTATAGAAATTTGATGACATACCAGATTTCCACAAACTTCTAATGAAATATCGCTGTCGGTGTTCCTTGTTCATAATTGCACCAATATGTTGGGCCTAGCATAAATCTTCAGTGATATTGACACCCATGTCCCTGCATTCTCACAACTTAAATCTGTGTTCCAGCATCACTTAGTGATGCTTTGGATGGCCATAGTGGAATCAGGAACAAAGAATAACGATGAGTCTGCAAAATTCATTGGGGAAATAAAAGTACAGTTCTAGCTGACCATTTCTCAAGCAGGAATTTGTGACATGAATGTGACATAGTGGAAATATTTCATGTATAATAGAAGGCCTTCCTTCAACATTTATAAACTTTAATTATCTGTGGAACAAGACTAAATCTAACAAATCCTATCTCCATTGCAGGCAAATAAAGTTCAAAATTTCACATCTCTAAATGAAGCAATGTATACAACTGGTGGTAAAGGGAGGTGGGTAGTGTTTTGTGGGGTGGAACAGGCTCAAAGTAAATAATTACTGTGCTAACCACTAAAACATAGAGGCAAGTTTGGATTTTGACCACAATTCTCTGATTAATTGGTATCATCTCCCTCTGGTCTTCCTCTCCCTGCCCTTTCTTCCATGGTCTTCTGGCCTCTTCTATCAAATTCCCCCTTCTCCAGCCCTTTAGCTCTTTCACAGAACATAGAAAAACTACAGCACAATACAGGCCCTTTGGTGCACAATGTTGTGCTGAACATGTACTTACTTTAGAAATTACCAAGGGTTACCCATAGCCCTCTAATTTTCCAAGCTCCATGCACCTATCCAGGAGTTTCTTAAAACACCCTATCATGTCCGCCTCCACCACCATCACCGGCATCCCATTCCACACATTCACCACTCTCTGCATAAAATACTTAACCCTGACATCTCCTCTGTACCTGCTTCCAAGCACCTCCAAACTGTGCCCTCTCATGATAGCCAGTTCAGCCCTGGGAAAAGCCTCTGACTATCCACACGATCAATGCCTCTCATCATCTTATACACCTCTATCAAGTCACCTCTCATCCTCTGTTGCTCCAAGAAGAAAAGGCCAAGTTCACTCAACTTATTCTCATAAGGCATGCTCCCCAATTCAGGCAACATCCTTGTAAATCTTCTCTGTACCCTTTCTATAATTTCCACATCCTTCCTGTAGTGAGGTGACCAGAACTGAGCACAGTACTCCAAGTGGGGTCTGACCAGGGTCCTATGTAGCTGTAACATTACCTCTCAGCTCTTAAACTCAATCCCACAGTTGATGAAGGCCAATGCACCGTCTACCTTCTTAACCACAGAGTCAACCTGCACAGCAGCTTTGAGTGTCCTATGGACTCAGACCCCAAGATCCCTCTGATCCTCCACACTGCCAAGAGTCTTGCTATTAATGCTATATTCTGCCATCATATTTGACCCACCAAAATGAACCACTTCACACTTACCTGTGTTGAACTCCATCTACCACTTCTCAGCCCAGTTTTGCATCCTATCGATGTCACGCTGTAACCTCTGACAGCCCTCCACACTACCACAACACCCCCAATCTTTGTGTCATCAGCAAATTTACCAACTCAGCCTACCACTTCCTCATCTAGGCAATCTATAAAAATCACAAAGAGAAGAGGTCCCAGAACAGATCCCTGAGTCATACCGCTGGTCACCAACCTCCATGCAGAATATGACCCGTCTACATCCACCCTTTGCATTCTGTGGACAAGCCAATTCTGGATCCAAAAAGCAAGGTCTCCTTGGATCTCATGCCTCCTTACCTTCTCAATAAGCCTTGCATGGGGTACCTTATCAAGTGCCTTGCTGAAATCCATATACGCTACATCTACTGCTCTACCTTCATCAACGTGTTTAGTCACATCCTCAAAAAATTCAATATCAGGCTTGTAAGGCACGATCTGCCTTTGACAAAGCCATGCTGACTATTCCCAATCATATCTGCCTCTCCAAGTGATCATAAATCCTGCCTCTCAGGATCTTCTCCATCAACTTACCAAGCACTGAAGTAAGACTCATTGGTCTATAATATCCTGGGCTATCCCTGCTCCCTTTCTTGAATAAGGGAACAAAATCTGCAACCTCCCCCGTCCCCATTGGTGATGCAAAGATTATTGCCAGAAGCTCAGCAATCTCCTCCCTCGCCTTCCACAGGAGCCTGGGGTACATCTTGTCCGATCTTGGATACTTATCCAACTTGATGCTTTCCAAAAGCTCCAGCATATCCTCTTTCTTAATGTCTATATGCTCAAGCTTTTCAATCCGTTGTAAGTCATCCCTACAATCATAGAACCATAGAAACCATAGAAACTACAGCACAGAAACAGGCCCTTTGGCCCTTCTTGGCTGTGCCGAACCATCTTCTGCCTAGTTCCACTGACCTGCACACGGACCATATCCCTCCATACACCTCCCATCCATGTATCTGTCCAATTTATTCTTAAATGTTAAAAAAGAACCCGCATTTACCACCTCGTCTGGCAGCTCATTCCATACTCCCACCACTCTCTGTGTGAAGAAGCCCCCCCTAATGTTCCCTTTAAACTTTTCCCCCCTCACCCTTAACCCATGTCCTCTGGTTTTTTTCTCCCCTTGCCTCAGTGGAAAAAGCCTGCTTGCATTCACTCTATCTATACCCATCATAATTTTATATACCTCTATCAAATATCCCCTCATTCTTTTACGCTCCAGGGAATAAAGTCCTAACCTATTTAACCTTTCTCTGTAACTGAGTTTCTCAAGTTCCGGCAACATCCTTGTAAACTTTCTCTGCACTCTTTCAACCTTATTTATATCCTTCCTGTAATTTGGTGACCAAAGCTGAACACAATACTCCAGATTTGGCCTCACCAATGCCTTATACAACCTCAATCGCCAAGATCCTTTCCCATAGTGAATACTAAAGCAAAGTATTCATTTAGTACCTCAGCTATCTCCTCCGGTTCCATACACACTTTTCCAGTGTCACACTTGATTGGTCCTATTCTCTCATGTCCTATCCTATTGCTGTTCACATACTTGTAGAATGCCTTGGGGTTTTCTTTAATCCTGTTCACCAAGGCCTTCTCATGGCCTCTTCTGTCTCTCCTAATTTCATTCTTAAGTTCCTTCCTACTAGCCTTATAATCTTCTAAAACTCCATCATTACCTAGTTTTTTGAACCTTTCATAAGATTTTCGTCTCTTCTTGACTAGATTTTCAACAACCTTTGTACACCATGGTTCCTGTACCCAACCATCCTTTTCCTATCTCATTGGAATGTTCCAATGCAGAACGCCACGCAAATATCCCCTGGACATTTGCCACATTTCTGCCATATATTTCCCTGGAAACATCTGTTCCCAATTTATGCTTCCAAGATCCTGCCTGATAGTTTCAAATTTCCCCTTACTCCAATTAAAAGCTTTCCTAACATGTTTGTTCCTATCACTCTCCAATGCTATGGTAAAGGAGATAGAATTGTGATCACTATCTACAAAATGCTCTCCCACTGAGAGATCTGACACTTGACCAGGTTCTTTTCCCAATACCAGATCAAGTACAGCCTCTTCTCTCATAGACTTGTCTACATATTGTGTCAGGAAACATTCCTGAATACACCTGACACACTCCATCCCATCTAAACCCTTTGCTCTTGGGAGATGCCGATCAATATTTGGGAAATTAATATCTCCCACCACGACAACCCTGTTATTATTGCAACTTTCCAGAATCTGTCTCCCTATCTGCTCTTCAATGTCCCTGTTACTATTGGGTGGTCTATTTAAAACACCCAGTTGAGTTATTGACCCCTTCCTGTTTCTAACTTCCACCCACAGAGACTCAGTAGAAAATCCTGCCATGACTTCCTCCTTTTCTGCAGCATTGACACTATCTCTGATCAACAGTGCCACGCCCCACCTCTTTTGCATCCCTCCCTGTCCTTTCTTTCACCTACCAACTTCACAGCTCTTTACATCACTCCCTCCCGCTTTCCTGGTTTCACCTATCATCTGCCACCTTGTACTTCTTCCTCTCCTCCCCCTATCTTCTTACTCTGACTTTTCATCTTTTTTTCTCCAGTATTAAAGAAGGGTTTCAGCCCTAAATGTTAACTCTTGACTCTATTCCATAGATGCTGCCTGGCCTGCTGATTTCCTCCAGCATCTTGTATGTGTGTTGCTTGGATGTCTAACATCTGCAGATTTTCTCTTTTTCCTTAAGCAACTTGTTTATCCTGGGAGTGGCGGTTAATTGAAAAATTGGCTCCCAAATGGATGATATCGAATGTCATTAGAAGAAAGAGACAAGAAGCTAAGTGTGATTTTTATTTTTATTTTAAAATTTGATTTAGAGACATAGCATAGTAACTGGCCCAACACGCCCACTCTACTCAATTATATCCATGTGACAAATTAACCTACTAACATGTAGATCTTTGGAATGCTGGAGGAAACCAGAGCACCAGAAGGAAACCCATGCAGTCATGTGAAGAACATACAAACTCCAGTGGGAATTGAACCTGGATCGCTCGGATTGTAATAGCTTTATACTGACCACTACACTACCAAGCCATCCAGTAAGTATAGTAATGACTGAGTATGATCGAGTAAGTGCAGGAGGCTGCCCCAATCTGGTGCTTTCAAAGTCAAGAAAATGGTCCCTCCATGTCTTCTCACCTGAGTATCAGAAGAGATGGAGGGAGCTGATCATTTGGATTTGGGTTAGGTTAGCTTTACAATGTCCTAGACACCATTATTGCAAACTTTTCTATTCTTATTGACATATCAGGACATTGGTTTCTCCAGTTGTTTATAGTTAACGAATAGAGCCCAGGTATTTTCTTTACCATTGTCTGTTTCTTTACATGAACAAGTTAGCTATACGTAAGTGGCTGGCCATTCAGCACCGAAATGAGAAGAATTTTTTTTTCACCTGGGGATGGTGAATCTTTTGGATTTCTCTACTGGAGAAAGCTCTGGAGACTCAATCACTCAGTACAAACAAGACAGAGATTGATAGGCTTAAGAAATACAGGGTCAGTGCAAAAAATAAGAAGTACTTAAATAAAAGACCAGTCATGGTTTAATTGAGTGGTAAAGCTGGAATGAAAGACTAAATGACCCTATCATAATAAGAGGACCTATCAAGACATTTAACTTCCTTCTGGCACAAATAACCCAATGAATGTCTCCCAGTACTCTGCACTGGGCACTCCTCTGGCATTGAGAGGAATAGCCAATAGCCTGTTTCTCTTTCCCTGGTTACATGCCAATTAATTAAGCTTCCTTTTTTGAAATGATGAGGGAATGGATGTGATATAAACAAAAAGGCAACAACAAGACAGGCTTAAAAATCAGATAAATTCAATATTTAATGTTATCAATAGAATAGGCTGATCTTAACCACAAGAAGTGCTGAGTAATTCAAGTGTTTGGCAAATTTCTAATTTAGCATGGAATGGATTGACTTAAGTTAAAGGTCAGAGGGGAAAATAAGCAGTCCATAGTTGAAGATGGACTGGGAGAAACAACAATGGAATTTGAATGCTCTGTAAACTTTTGTTTCTTCAGTATTCACTCAACCTACAGACTTCATATTGACTGTTTAAATGCGACTGACTTTGAATGCTAATGCCACTAAAATTGGTTTTAAGCATTTCTTTCAGTTGGATGCTTTGCAGCTAAGGTTGCTCATTCTCAGAAGGTGGAATTATTTTATTAACTTTCTTTTTCAATTTTAGTAGATAGATGTAAATAATAGTTCACTAATGTCCTCTTATTACTCCAGTGCCTCCTTAATCAATTGAGTGTCCTGCTAAATAAAACATGCATTCTCTTGACTGATATGCCACCAGATCAATGAAATATTCCTAGATGGAGAGCTGTCTCTGCTATGTGCCAACTATGAATATCTTATGCAGCATATTGATAATTATTGGATGGCGGGTTCATTAAATTCAGCTTTCACATCACAGACGGGAAGCCCCATTCGCTTATGGTCTAAAAACTTAATTAGTAAGTGAGTTACCCAAAAGACAAATAAAATAAACAAGCTCTGCCACAGGAAAGAAGGCGGTCCTCATAAAAAATTTACAGCAGCTCACTGTCACAAGGGAAGTATTTGTGTGAATTTAATTTTGCCTCATTTGGCAAATGACAGTTGGATGAAATTTGCTGTAGTTTCCTTGTTTAGGCGGTTGTATTATCTAAATCTGCTACTTTATGGAATTTCACAGTTAAAACTAGATTGGGATATAACAGAGTTTTCTTTCATTCTTTTTTCGGTTCAAATATATTATTATCACGTTAACCTCCCAGCCTGGATTTGCTGGCTGCTTAAAACAATGTGAATGAACAGCTGCATTATGTGTTTCGATTTTCTTTTTGAATGATGAAGTAGGTCAGCAAAGCTTAGCAGCACTTCAACTGTATAAGGGCTCGGCATTGCTGTGGTCGTGTTGAACAAATTATCACAGGGATTTCCGCCTTGTACATCGTAATTGGGGCAGAAAAGTCAAAAGGGGACTTTGGGTGGTTTGTAAATAAGTGTTGGGAGCAAGAGGTGTAAGACAACAGAGGAAAAGTAGGATAGAAACTGACCTACTGAAGACAAGGGAAATAAATCCCGACTAAAAGAATGAAGAATAAAATAAAGGTAAAAATCCTGTGTGACACCACATAGATATACTTTCTTGACAGCTTAGAAATGCTTTAGAGTGCAGTGCTGCATTTCGTCATGCTTTGCTATCAGTTCTGGTCTCTGTGGCTGGTATGTTGAAAACGTGGTGAACATTAGTCATTCCAATCCATATTCTCAGCTGAAAATTGAGGTGTTTGCGGGTGGAAGTTCATGGACCATCACCCGGTGACCTAGTCCTTCTGTAGTCTGGCCCAATGGTACAAAAAATTTCTATCAGTTGTTTGAATATGCATAGTAGCTGCCCACACCACATGTTTGTATTTTAGCATGATCTCCTCACTGCACCCAGTGATGCTAAACTTTTCCTGGTGAATCCTTGACTATGCCTAAATGTTCAATTGCACAACAACTTCCTTTTCAACTATGCACTTTCTCTTTCCGAAGTGAACCATGATGAAGGCTACATCTAGGTCATTTCCAGTCATTGAAAGTTTGTCGCATCTTGTCTGGGCGTGAGTTCATTGTGTACAAGATGATGTTATCCTAGTGCAATGTTCTCTTTGGGGCATGGCAAAATAACTGGATTATTTTGCTCAAGGACCACCTCTGGTCCTATTCCAGAGCAACTAGGTCTTCATGGAACACCAATAGACATGGCATTCATGGCTCTTGTACCCTGTGCATTTATGCCTATGACAATAACCTTGCACTTGAACCTGGCTCCTGCTAACTTTCCTTGTCATCCATTGCTTTGCTCTGCATCCCCTCCCCTGCCAATACGATGGATACTGATGTCCTTGAGACTCCAATTTCTCAGCAGGTCCAATCCCACAAACTTCTAAGCTCATGATTCATTGGTAGCACAGTAGAGTCCTCTGCCACGGCTTGACCTCACTACTTACGGAACAAGCTTGGAATCAGCTGTTTTACTCCTCCCATACAACACAATCTCCACATAGACCTCCAGTTCACTGGCTAAGTCAGGCCTGTGACCACTGGCCATTCTGACACTGCACCCCACACCCCAGACCCTTCTCTGCTCCTGGCAGGAAATTCTGGTTAAGAGAAGGTGCAACACCCATTCAGCGTTAACCGAAACCACAGTCTGTGGCCTGTTGCTCTGCCCATGATTCACACCTCCTGCCTTTCTCCATGGAAGATATTTGAGTGGCGCAGCAGTTAGTGTAAAGATTTACAGCACTATCGACCTGGGCTCATTTCCAACTGCTGCCTGTAAGGAGTTTGTCTGTTCTCCCCATGACCACATGGGTTTCCTCTGGATGCTCTGGTTTCCTCCCACATTACGGGTTAATAGGTCACATGGGTGTAATTGGGTGGAAGTGAACTCATTGGGCTGGAAGAACCTGTTACCATGCATATCTTTAAATGAAACCAAATTGAAATGAAATTAAATGAAATAAAAAAAACAAAATTATACCCTTTAGGGCATCTTAGCATTTTTAGAATGTTATTACAAGCCACTACAGCAAAGCTGAGACACTAATCATGTCATCCCCTTTGACCCATTAATAGTCTTCCTACCCAATTATGTAGTGCAAAGATTCCTTGATTCCTTTAGTGTGTTTACTGGCAGCTCGGCACTGCGGAGGAGTTGTCAAATTGACCGTTGTTTCTGTACCGGCCGGCACACTTCCTATACTGGCTAATGTGGAACCGATTGGAAAATTATTACCATTATATTGTTTTAAATGCAAACATTGACAATACCCGCAGAAAACTTAGCAAGTCGCAACAGTCGCAGGCAAAAGTAGCTACATGCAGAAGCAGATCAAGCAGGTTATAATGTCTGCCGGTTTCCAGTCCCTGAAGGATTAGCTTAAAATGAAGATGTAAGACAATTAATTCTTCAATAAAGATTTTATTATAAGTAGTGGAACAGAAATCCCTGTGCATCTCTTTGCAGAGGTAGACTGTAATAAACTACTCAATGTATCCTCTCCTAGGCTTGTCACTAATGTAGCTTTGCGCCCATGGGATCTGCTGCCTGGTTTTTCTCTCTCATCTGTCTGCCTTTCTGCCTGGTTGTGTCAGGCATATCTGCCTTGAGATTGTATCCCCAGCTGAATGTTGATAGCATCTTAAAGGGGAAGTAGAGCCAAATGAATTTCCCCATAAATTTGAAATTTTCTAACTACACTGAATGTGTACTGGTGTACTGAAGATGCCTGTTGTTACTGCATGGTATTAAACTGTAGCTTTCTGGAGCTGTGTACTTTATACTAAAATTCCTCTGATTTTATAATATGAGTTCCACTTCAATGGGGCATCATCTTCCATGACTATATTTCAAAGTTCAAAATAACCTTATTATCAAAGTACGTATATATGTCATATAATAGTAAGAGCATAATAAGATATAGAAGCAGAATTAGGCCATTTGGCTAATCAAGTCTGCTCCACCATTTCATCATGGCTGATCGAATTTTCCTCTCAGCCCCATACCCCTTCATGTCTTGACCAATCAAGAATCTAACAACCTTTGGCATGAAGACTTGGCATCCACAGCTGTTTATGGCAAAGGATTCTATTGATTCACCACTTTCTAGCTAAAGAAATTTCTCCTCATCTCCATTCTAAAAGGGCACTCCTCTATTCTGAGACTGTGTCCTCTGGTCTTGGACTCTCCCTCCATAGGAAGCATCCTCTCCACATGCACTCTGTCAAGGCCTTTCATCATTTGATGGGTTTCAATGAGTTCACCCCTCACTATTCTGAATTCTAGTGGATGCAGGCCAGGAGCCATCAAATGCTCTTCATATGACAAGCCTTTCAATCCTGGAATCATGTTTCTGTACCTCCTTTGAACTCTCTTCAGTTTCTGCTCATCCATAAACGTCACCGTACACAACCCTGAGATTCATTTTCTTGTGGGCATACTCAATAAACCCGTAGAATAATAACCATAACATAAACTATGAAAGACTGCACCAACTTGGGCATTCAAACAGTGTGCAAAAGACAATAAACTGCGCAAATACCAGAAAGAAGTAATAATAACAAATAAGCAATAAATATCAAGAACATGAGATGAGTGCTTGAAAGTGAGTCCATTTGTTGTGGGACATTTCAATGATGAGGCAAGTGAAGTTGAGTGAGGTTATTCCCTTTAGTTCAAGAGCCTGACAGTTGCGGGGTAGTAACTATCCCTGAACCGGGTGTTGTGTGTCCTGAGGCTCCTGTACATGCGTCTAGATGGCAGCAGTGAAAGAGAGCCCGCCTTGGGTGGCGGGGTGGGGATGCTGATGATGGATGCTGCTTTCTTGCAACAGCTTTTCATGTAGATGTGCTCAAAGGAGGGGAGGGATTCACCTTACCATGATGGACTGGGCCATATCCACTGTTTTTTATAGGATTTTCCATTCAAGGGCATTGGTTTTCCTATACCTGACTGTGATGCAACCACTCAATATACTCTCCACCACACATCAATAGAAATTTGTCAAAGCTTTAGATGACATGTCAAAGCTTTGCAAACTTCTAAGGAATTGGAAGCGCTGCTGCACTTTTTTCGTAATTGCACTTGCATTCTGGGCCCAGGACAGATTCTCCGAAGTAATAACATTGAGGAGTTTAAAGTTGCTGACCTTTTCCACTGCCAATCCTCTGATGAGGACTGGTTCATGCACCTTGGTTTCCTTCTCGTGAAGTCAATAATCAGCTCCATGATCTTGCTGACATTGAGTAAGAGGGTGTTGTTAAGACACCACTCAGCCAGATTTTCAATTTCCCTCCCATATGCTGACTCTTCATCACCATTGATACGGCCTGCAACAGTGATATCATCAGCAAATTTGAATATGGCATTGGAGCTGTGCTTAGCCACATAGTCATAAGGGTAAAACAGGTAGAGCAGGGACTAGGCACACAGCCGTGTTGTTTGAATTACAGGAGTATTCTCTCTATATAATAATTGTCCATAATAATTTGAAACTTTGGTCAGGCAGAAAAATTAAATTTCCCATGGTTGTTGGAATATTCAGTATGAAAACTTACATAACTTATTCCAGATATGTTGAATCTAGTTCTAGGGAATTTGTTAGCAATAGAAGTTATTGGCTATATTAGTAATACATTTTCTTCTATCAAGTGTAACTTCATACAGTATATTAAATACCTTGAAATAAAATATTTCCAAGATATTGAATGATTTTGCATCAAATGGAAAATAAAACTATCTGAATATAAGACAATCCTCAGTAACCAGTAGGAAGATGAAAGATGAAAATCAGCTGATTTTAGTGATCAGGTGAAGCTGACTATATGGCTAAGTAAATATCCAAAAGATTTCTGAGTTCCTATACAGAATTATATGCAGTTGTGCTGGGAAAGCTCGGTCTCATTTCCATCCAGTTGAGTATCATTTACTAACAAGTGACAATAACATGTTAACCCATTAAATGAAACATCAGCTTTCCTTGCACCAGATGGTGCTGTGAATGGAATCTACAATAACAAAACAAATAAAATCAAATCTATATAATGTAATTAAAATCAAATAACCCTATCACAAAATATGTAGTTATGCAATTAATAATTCTTAGGTGTAAGTAAAAGATTACAGTAATCCTTAACCTAAGCTATTCTTGGGAGTTCAACTTTCCATTGGTGGCATTGACCCGAGCCTTTGAAGCTACTAGAATGCTAATAAAGTACGACCAGGAGAAAGACAATGGCTTATGCAGAAACATTTCTGAATAGGATTCATTCAGAGTTACAAGCAGAAAGGTCATCCCTACAACTATTCAGAAAAAGAGGGGCATTTGCTTTTAACCATGTTTGGATTGCAGTCTAGCGACTTTTGCCGTTACACGTGCTTTCAATTACATTCTCATTACTGCCATCAGGGAGGTGGGACAGGAGCCCGGAGATGTATAGTCAACGTTTTAGGAACAGCTTCTTCCCCTCCCATCAGATTTCTAAACAGTCCATGAACCTATGAACACTACCTCACTTTTGTGCTCTTTTTGCATCTCTATTTATAAATATTTATATATTTCTTATCATAGCTTATTGGGTGGTGGGATGTCTCCACCATAGGAGGAGAAAGTCGCCCCCTTCCCTCTGCTAGCCTGCAGGTCACCCTTGGGTAAGGTATGGCACCTGCTTAGCCACCTGATCAGGGTCATGTGAAGCCACGGGAGCGGGTGGTGGATGGTCAAATGAGCAGCTGGTGCATATCACAAGTCCTGGTTATGTCACCACTGATGCCAGGCAGACAATCTCTGAAGAGTATTAATAATGGCTGGGGTTACCCGTCTTGTAAAGACACTGCCCAGAAGAAGGCAATGGAAAACCAATTCTGCAGAAAACTTTGACAAGAACAATCGTGGTCATGAGACCACAATCACCTATGTCATACAACATGGCACATGATGATGGTGACTGTAGCTTATAGAGATTTTTATGTCCAGTTGCTGCAAAGAGCAAATTTCATGACATATACTGCCAATGATAATAAATCTAATTTTGATTACACACACTCAGTGGCCACTATATTAATATACTTCCTGTAGATCATAAAGAGCCACTGAGAATATGTTCCTGGTCTTCTGCTGCTGTAGCCCATCAACTTCAAGGTTCACTGTGTTGTGCATTCAGAGATGCTCTTCTGCACGCCACTGTTGTAATGTACAAGTTACATTGAGTTACAGTAGCCTTCCTGTCAGCTTGAATCAGTCCGGCCATTCTCCTCTGACCGCTCTCATTAACAAGGTGTTTTTGCCCACAGAACTGCTACTCACTGGATTTGTTTTTTGTTTTCGTTTTTTTTTGCACCATTCTCTGTAAAGTCTAGAGAATCGTTTGGGTGAAAATCTCAGAAGGTAATCAGTTTCTGAAATATTCAAACCATCCTGTCTGGCCCCAACTGTCATTCCACTGTCAAAGTCACTCAGATCACATTTCTTCCCCATTTTGATGTTTGTTCCGAACAACAACTAAACGACTTGAACATGTCTGCATGCTTTCATGCATTGTGTTGCTGCCATATGGATTGGCTGATTATATATTTTTACCAACGAGCAGGTGTACTGGTGTATCTAATAAAGAGGCCACTGAATGTATTTCACTGTGTTAAGTGTTGCTTATGAAATCCCATTCTATAAGTACCACATCTTTTTATAAAATTGTAAGGCAAGTACGCTGAAAATAATGAAATAGGATTTTAGACTCACCATTGGGCGTGAGGCATTCTCCGATTAGGGTTCAGGTGAGACCCATTAGGGACAATTGTATAATTAGCCTGTTGAAAGTGAAGAACAGCTAAATAGTTCTATTAACAACTTAGTAATTATCCATGCAATTAAATAACTATTATTTTGCTTTATATTGCCAGTATATACCTTTCAAAATAACAAAACTAAAGCTGGTCCCTATCCAGTACTGAACTGGTTATTGGTTCACTCATTACTGTAAATATTTTTTTTGTACAATGCAATATAAAAAGTGATAGGTTATGATTTATCTTCCTATAGTTCTAATCGTAATTCACTCATGACTTCATTGCTCATGAGTTACTGGCCCAGCTCACTTGTGAGATATATGTCATATTCTGCGAATCTTCATCAAGTATTATATATCTAATCAATGGTGAAGTTGCGAGATTCTGAAAAATTCTTCTGAAGTGAGTTTCCACCTCACCACAGCTTGTCAAAATGAAGTAATTCCTCCCTGGACAGATGGATAGATCTTCAGTGAGTTTAATATCTTTTTCTCCTGAAGATTTGAAATTGCATGGTTGCTTATCGAGCCATAATTCAGGACTGTACCAAACACTGTTACAGGAGATTTATATGTTGAAATTGATGCTACTTCAAAGATGCTCTAATAGGGTTTTCGCAGACGTAAATGGATCATCTATAAATGGATAGGTACAAAATCACATGGAAATATAGGACCCTGCATCATTTTTTTTTGGTCTCTGTAGTAAAGGATTAAGAGCTGAATCAAGCAATTTAATAACCAAGAGAGACAGGTGGTAATTAGGAACAAGAGCCTCAGGCCTCCTCATTTTCTGAGAGAGTCAGGGTAAAGAAGGCTAATACTGGGGTGTATAGCCTTTTATTCTGAATGCATTATGATATCTCTTATTAATACAAATGAAAAACTTTGAGCCAATCACCAAAGGAATCCTGCTACAATTTGGCTGAACTTGGGAACGATGATTATAATTAGATTATCACTATTTCACTGCAAGAGTTTTGACTTATCAGTAATGTTTAGAATTGCAGGGTTTAGATGGTGTGTTTAATTGGGAGATAAAATTGTTTTTGCATGAACTACAGTAAGTTCCTGATGTTAAAGGCAATACTGAAAACTGATTGGGAGGGATTATAACGTGGGTGGGCTATCGGTTATCTCTGCAAAGAAAAGATCAGTCTTTGGAACCCAGAGCTCAATACAAGCCACTGAGACAGCAGTGAATTGAACAGGAGCTACAGAAAGGAAATAGGATGCCATAGGTGTTAACCAAGGCTACATGGAAGTCAACAGTAAGGAGAGATGAGGGGCATTACAAAAACAAATCAGAAAAATATCATAGGTGTTCCCTGTTGAACAATTGTTGTATGTACTACTCAATACCAGCTGACCAGAGACTGACTTCTTTCAATATGGTATCCCCAATGGCATTTGTAGTGATAGGCATAACACACTTGATTTTGTGGCCAGAACTACTTTACATACATCAGTCCTCATAGAGGGATCAGAAGTGGAGAGGGTGAGCTACTTCAAGTTCCTGGGTGCCAATAACTCTGAGGGTCTAACCTAGACTCAACATATCGATGCAGCTGTAAAGAAGGCAAGATGGCCGCTACATTTTATTAGTAATTTGAGGAGATTTGATATGTCACTAAAAGCTCCGACAAATTTTTACAGATGTACTGTGGAGAGCACTCTAACTCTGCATCTCCGCTTAGTGTGTGGGGGCTACTGCACAAGACTGAAGTAAGCTGTAGAGAGTTGTAAAATTAGCAGCTCCATCATGGGTACTAGCCTCCATAGTGTCCAGGTCATCTTCAAGGAGCGGTGCCTCAGGAAGGCAGCGTCCATTATTAAGGACCTCCACACCCAGGACATGCCCTCTTCTCACTGTTACCTTCAGGAAGGAGATATAAAAGCCCGGAGGAAGACACTCAGCAATTCAGGAACAGCTTCTTCCCCTCTGCCATCCAATTTCTGAATAGACACTGAACCCATGACCACTACCTTAATTCTTTTATAATTCCCTATTTTTTCACTACTTATTTAACTATTTTATACATAGAAACATACATAGAAAATAGGTGCAGGAGTAGGCCATTCGGCCCTTCGAGCCTGCACCGCCATTTATTATGATCATGGCTGATCATCCAACTCAGAACCCCACCCCAGCCTTCCCTCCATACCCCCTGACCCCCGTAGCCACAAGGGCCATATCTAACTCCCTCTTAAATATAGCCAATGTACTGGCCTCAACTGTTTCCTGTGGCAGAGAATTCCACAGATTCACCACTCTCTGTGTGAAGAAGTTTTTCCTAATCTCGGTCCTAAAAGGCTTCCCCTCTATCCTCAAACTGTGGCCCCTCGTTCTGGACTTCCCCAACATCGGGAACAATCTTCCTGCATCTAGCCTGTCCAATCCCTTTAGGATCTTATACGTTTCAATCAGATCCCCCCTCAATCTTCTAAATTCCAACGAGTACAAGCCCAGTTCATCCAGTCTTTCTTCATATGAAAGTCCTGCCATCCCAGGAATCAATCTGGTGAACCTTCTTTGTACTCCCTCTATGGCAAGGATGTCTTTCCTCAGATTAGGGGACTAATATATATATATGTGTGTGTGTGTGTGTGTGTGTGTGTATATCTTTTTTCTCTCTATTATCATGTATTGTATTGTACTACTGCTGCAAAGTGAGGTCAACGCAGGAGTGCTAGCAGATTTCAATTCAGTCGCTAGGTATACATGGAGAGGTGGTAAATTGGATTAGACATTGGCTCGATGGAAGAAGCCAGAGAGTGGTGGTAGAGAATTGCTTCTCTGAGTGGAGGCCTGTGACTAGTGGTGTGCCACAGGGATCAGTGCTGGGTCCATTGTTATTTGTCATCTATATCAATGATCTGGATGATAATGTGGTAAATTGGACAGGCAAGTTTGCTGATGATACAAAGATTGGAGGTGTAGTAGACAGTGAGGAAGGTTTTCAGAGCCTGCAGGGGGACTTGGACCATCTGGAAAAATGGGCTGAAAAATGGCAGATGGAGTTTAATACTGACAAGTGTGAGGTATTGCACGTTGGAAGGACAAACCAAGGTAGAACATACAGGGTTAATGGTAAGGCACTGAGGAGTGCAGTGGAACAGAGGGATCTGGGAATACAGATACAAAATTCCCTAAAAGTGTCGTCACAGGTAGATAGGGTCGTAAAGAGAGTTTTTGGTACATTGGCCTTTATTAATCGAAGTATGAGTATAAGAGCTGGAATGTTATGATGAGGTTGTATAAGGCATTGGTGAGGCCGAATCTGGAGTATTGTGTTCAGTTTTGGTCACCAAATTACAGGAAGGATATAAATAGGGTTGAAAGAGTGCAGAGAAGGTTTACAAGGATGTTGCTGGGACCTGAGAAACTCAGTTACAGAGAAAGGTTGAATAGGTTAGGACTTTATTCCCTGGAGCGTAGAAGAATGAGGGGAGATTTGATAGAGGTATATAAAATTATGAGGGGTATAGATAGAGTGAATGCAAGCAGGCTTTTTCCACTGAGGCAAGGGGAGAAAAAAACCAGAGGACATGGGTTAAGGGTGAGGGGGGAAAAGTTTAAAAAGAACATTAGGGGGGGGCTTCTTCACACAGAGAGTGGTGGGAGTGTGGAATGAGCTGCCAGACGAGGTGGTAAATGCGGGTTCTTTTTTAACATTTAAGAATAAATTGGACAGATACATGGATGGGAGGTGTATGGAGGGATATGGTCCGTGTGCAGGTCAGTGAGACTAGGCAGAAAATAGTTCGGCACAGCCAAGAAGGGCCAAAGGGCCTGTTTCTGTGCTGTAGTTTCTATGGTTCTATGGTTCTATTTCTCTGCTGGAGTTCCCATAATCTATCAGCAAGCAGAAACTGTGAAGGCGGTAAGTAGAGATGAGATAATTACAGTTTGCCGACTCAGGTGAGCGGGTTGGGGGTTCTGATTATCTCAAGGATATTATTCATATAAGGACACATATTATTTGTGCCAGTACGCTGTTCCCAAAATACTTGATCCTTCACCATTTAGGTTTTAGACTTGATTCCACAAGGTCAAATTCCATGATCCGGCTTCCCCTGAGTGTGATAGGCTCATACCACAAAACTCCTGTATGCTTCTTTTTGGTAAAGAGAAGTCAACTTAATAGTGCCAACTGGCTCACAATGCAGTCTCTTGGTACCAATCTAAAATTACTTCTATTTTGAAGAGAATTGTTTAGATTATCAATGTTATGCTTGAAAGTTTATTGCTTACAATAGTGCAGCATAAAAAGATTGATCCAGCCTGAGTAATCACAATTATTGTGATTTTTTTTCAGTTAGTTAGAGCTTTATTGTCATTGCTGAGGACAATGAGATTGCAGTGCTACTCCATTCTGTGCAAAGCAACACACTGGCAATTCAATTACCAAAAACACAATGACTAAATTTAAAGTAATGTCTGAGTTATTTAGAGTGACATCTAAGTTACAACTGAATTAAAAGCAAACAGCTCTGAAATGGGGCATTGCTCAGCTGCACGACAGCTCTGGGGAGGAAGCTGTTTTTCAGTCTGGATGTCCGAGCAGAGATGTTTTTGTATCTCCTGCCGGATGGTAAGAGATTGATCAGGTGATTACTGGCTGGGATGAGCCCATCATGATTTTGTGAGCCCTTTGTAGATATCATGAATTCTAGATGGTTTCCATATCTGGTAGTTGTAATAACAGTGATGTTCTGTGCAGTCCTGAACGTTCAGTCCTGAACAAGGTACTTTCTGGTCAATCTTGTTGCAGCTAGCGTACCACACCCTCATGCTGTAGGTCAGTATGCTCTCAATTACACGTCACTAATAGTTTACCAGTAGGTTTTGGGGCAGATTTGCTCTCCTTAAGCTCCTAAGATGGTAAATAAATAACCTGAAGTGAGCAGAGAATATAACGTAATGTATAAATACACTATTGTAGTGTGGATTCAAAACTGGAAAAAAATACAACTCAAACGCATTACTTTGGTCTCAGCACATATCAGTAAGGGAGGATGGAAGATAGTGTTTCTTTCTCCCTTATGCTCTGCTACAGACAATCATTTTCATTGTACAGGAGTCTTATTAATGAAGATAAAAATTACAGCTGCAGAATAAACTATATTGTTCTTTGTTATAATACTATCTTATTAAGGAATTCAGAATGTGGATTTCTACAGACGTAGGGCGGATAGCGTTCTAACTGGTTGCATCATCGCCTGCTCCAGAGGGGCTGAGGCACAGGATTGGATAAAGTCACAGATCCATCATGGGCACTGGCCTCCCCAACATCGAGGACACCTTCAAAAGGCGATGCTTCATAAAGGCGGCATCTATCATTAAGGATACCCATCGCCCAGGACATGCTCTTTTCTATTACTACCATCATGGAGGAGGTACAAGACCTTGAAGACACAAACCCAATGTTTTAGGAGCAGCTTTTTCCCCTCCACATCAAATTTCCGAATGGACAATGAACCAACCCATGAATACTATCTCACTATTTCTGCTCTCTTTTTGTACTACCTATATAATTTAATTATATATATATGTATTTCTCATTGTAATTTATAGTACTTTTTAATATATTGCGCTGTAATACTGCCTCAAAACAACACAAATTTCACAGCATATGTCAGCGATATTAAAAATGATTCAGATTTACTTTCACAGCATAATCCTGTGATTTTTGATCCTTACAATGTCACAGTCTAATAGGCATAATACTTTAATTCAAGGGCTGTGTCAGGTGAACACAGAGCACAAACGTGAGAACAATATTTGACAATATCCATACATATTAGGAGTTAATAAGTGACATGTCCGAGACACAAATTAATTTCACAAGCTATCATTTTGAATACTGTCAAGGTAAACATTGCCCTGCCATTCACTGCAAATGCAGCTACGTCTATCACACATATATGAGCAAATCTAATAAATTCATTGTGGATAAGGAAAGAGAAAACCAATTCTGCAGGCTTTTGGTACTTCTTATATTTCTTCCTCCCACTGGTACATATTTAACTGATACTGCCTTCTCGCAGTTTCATTTCATTTCATTGTATTTTGATTTCTGTCAGACTCTACACACCTAGTGGCCACTTTATTAGGTACACCTGCACACCTGCTTATTAATCCAAATATATAATCAGCCAATCACATGGCAGCAACTCACCTTGTAGTGAGCGAGGTCAGAGAATGGCCAGACTGGTTCAAGCTGACAGGAAAGCAACAGTAACTCAAATAAACATGCTCTACAACAATGTTGAGTAGAAGAGTATCTCTGAGGGTAGAGCATGTCGAACCTTGAAGTGGATGGGCTACAGCAGCAGAAGACCATGAAATACAGACATGCACTTAGTGGCCACCTCTTTAGATAACTCCTGTACCTAATAACGTGGCCACTGAGTGTACTTGTAGATGCTGGTCTCCTGCACACCTTGTGTTCTCCGTTTTTCTGCCAATCACATGCTTCTTCCTGATTTTCTTTTTAGTTTCTATGATTTAATAATCCCCTTTGCCCATTCTTACAATTTTTGTCTATTTCAATTTCTATTCTTTACCTCTATTCCTGTCTCTACTTTCCCTATACTGCATTCATCTGTCACTTTTTTGCCTATTCTTCAATTTGTCTAGATCCTGCTGTAATCGCATTGCTTCCTCAGCACTACATGCCCCTCCACCTATCTTTGTGATTGTCCACAAACGTTGCCACAAAGCCATCAATTCTATCACCCAAATCATTGACAAGCAATGTGAAAAGTAGCAGTCCCAATACCACCACCCCCGAAGAAAACCACTAGTCACTGGCAGCCAACCAGAAAAGGCCCCCTTTATTCCCACTTGCTGCCTCCTGCCTGCCAGCCATTTCTCTAACCATGCCAGTATCTTTCCTGCATTGCCATAGGATCTTGTCTTGTTAAACAGCCTCATGTGTGGCACTTTTTCAAATGCCTTCTGAAAACCCAAGTAAATGACATCCACTGCCTCTCCTTTGTCCATTCTGCTTGTTACTTCCTTGAAGAACTCTAACAAATTTGTCAGGTAAGATTTTCTTGACAGAAGCCATGCTGACTTTGACTTATTTTATCGTTAGTCTTCAAGTACACCAAAATCACATCCTTAATAATAGACTCTAACACTTCCCAAACCACCAAGGTTAGGCTAACTGGCCTGTAAATTCCTTTCTATTGCCTTCCTCACTTTTCAAAGAGTGGAGTTACATTTGCAATTCTTTAGTCCATGCCAGAGTCAAGTGATTCTTGAAAGATCATGACCAATGCATCTGTTATCTCTTCAGCAACCTCTCTCAGGAGTCTGGGATGTAGTCCATCTGGTCCAGGTGACTTATTCACCTTAAGATCTTTCAGATTGCCTAGCACATTTCCTTTGTAATAGCAATGGCACTCACTCCTGCTCCCTGACACTCAGGGGCCTCTGGCACACTGCTAGTGTCTTCCACGGAGGAGATAGATACAAGGTACCTGTTAAGTTCATCTGCCATTTCTTTGTCCCCCATTACTACCTCAACAGCACCATTTTCCAGTGGTCCAATATCGACTCTCACCTCTTTAACTCTTCATGTCATCCAACTTCCCACTCACTTTTGCTACCTTATATGCCCTTTCCTTGGCTTTAATGCAGTCCTTAATTTCCCTTGTCAGCCATGGTTGCCTCCCCCTCCCACTGGAGAACAAACTTTTCTATGAGACATATCTATCTTACGCCATGCAAACTATTTTCAGAAACTTCAGCTATTTCTGCTCTGCCATCATCCTTGCCAGTATTGTGCTCCAGTCCACCTGAGAAACCTCCTCTCTCACCCCTCTGTAATTCCCTTTATTGCATTGCAATACTGATGCATATGACTTATGCTTCTCCCTCTCAAATTGTAATATGAATTCAATCATATTATGATCACTGTCTCCTAAGGGTTCCTTTACATTAAGCTCCCTAATAAGATCTGGGTTATTACACACACCAATCTAAGATGTCCTTTCCCCAAGAAGGCTCAAGCACAAGTTGTTCTAAAAAGCTATTTCATGGATATTCAACAAATTCCCTCTCTTGTGATCCAAAATATACAAAATACAAAAACAAAATAAGCTTGGCAATCAAAAATACAAGCAGAATATTACTGGAAATACACATTATTCAGACAGTATCTCTGGAGTGAAAAACAGAAATTAACATTTGAGATAAATATCATTTCTTCAGATTACTGCTTGACCCTAAATTAACCTTCTAAACCATACACACTCTAATGCAAAAGTCAGCTATATTCAACTCAATGGCACAACATCTATTTTTCCATTTCACTCAATCTGCTGGTGAAAGCCTTATCCATGCACTTACCTCTAGCACATTCCCGACTAGCCTTTCAACCTCAACTTGCCATAACCTTTAGCTCACCCGTCATACTGCTGTCTCTCTGCTACTCTGCACCATCACTCCTCGTCTCTCTGCTGGTATACCAAGACATTTATATTTAAAATTCAGATCCTTCAAGTTTTTCTATCTCTGCTTCTCCTTAAGGCACTCCTTACGATCTACCAACCTCTGCCTTAAATATACATAAAGACTTGACCTCCACAGCTGCCTGTATCAAAGAGATCCACAGATTCACCACCTTCTGGCTAAAGAAATTCCTTCCCAGCTCTATTCTAACAGGACGTCTATCTATTCTGAGGCTGTGTCATTTGGTCTTCGACTCTCCCACAATAGGAAACATCCTCCCACATCCACTCTATCAAGGCCTTTCGCCATTCAATAGGTTTCAATGGGGTCACCCCTCATTCTTCTGAATTCTAGTGAGCCATCAGACACACTTCGTATGACAAACCATTCAATCCTGGAATCATTTTCATAAACCTCCTTTGCACCCTCTCTAGTTTCAGTACATCCTTTCTAAGATAAGGGGCCCAAAACTGCCCACAATAATTCAAGTGAGGCCACACCTGTGCTTCAAAAAGTTTCAAAATTACATCCGTGTTTTTATAAGACCATAAGACCATGAGAAATAGGAGCAGAATTAGGCTATTCAGCCCATCAAGTCTGCTCCACCATTCCATCATGGCTGATCCTGGATCCCATTCAACCCTAAACACCTGCGTTCGTGCCATATCCTTTGATGCCCCGACCAGTCAGGAAATCATACTCATGGACTTGGTCTCCACCGCAGTCTGTGGCAGAGCATTCCACAGATTCACTACTCTCTGGCTAAAAAAAAATTCCTCCTCACCTCTGTTCTAAAAGGTCACCCCTCAATTTTGAAACTGTGTCCTTTAATTATGGATACCCCTCACCATAGGAAACATCCTTTCCACATCCACCCTATCTAGTCCTTTCGCCATTCGATAGGTTTCAATAAGATCCCCCCCCCCCGCATTCTTCTAAATTCCAGTGAGTACAGGCCCAAAGCTGCCAAACGCTCCTCATATCTTAACCCTTTCATTCCCAAAATCATCCTCGTGAACCTTCTCTAGACTCTCCAGTGATACGACATCCTTTCTAAGACTAAGGGCCCAAAACTGTTGATCATACTCCAAGTGCAGCCTGACTAGTGTCTTATAAAGCCTTAGCATTATCTCCTTGCTTGTATATTCTAGTTCTCTTGAAATAAATACTAACATTGCATTTACCTTCCTCACCACAGACTTGATCTGCTAATTAACTTTTAGGGAATCCTGCTTGAGGCCTCCCAAGACCCTTTGCATCTCAGTTTTTTGTATTTCTTCTCCATCTTTCATTTCTTATATCAAAGAGCATGACCATACACTTCTTGATACTGTCCATCTGCCATTTCTTTGCCTATTCTCCTAATCTGTCTAAATCCTTCTGTAGCCTTTCTATTTCCTCAAGACTACTGCCCCTCCAGCGATCTTTATATTGTCTGCAAACATTGCAACAAAGCTATCAATTCCATCATCCAAATCATTGGCGTATACATAAAAAGAATCGCCCCCAACACAGACCTCTGTGGAACACCACTACTCACTGGCAACCAGTATGAGAAGGCTCCTTTTATTCCTAATCTTTGCCTCCTGCCAATCAGCCTCTGCTTTATCCATGCTAGAATCTTTTCTTTAATACCATGGGTTTGTAGCTTGTTAAGCAGCCTCATGTGGGGCACCTTCTGAAAGTCCAAGCACACAACATCAACCAATTCTCCTTTGTCTATCCTGTTGCTATTATTTCTTCAAAGAATTCCAACAGATTTTCAGAGAAGATTTTCCCTTGAGGAAACCATGCCAACTATGGCCTATTTTATCATGTGCCTCCGAGTACCCTGAGACCTCATCCTTAATATTTGACTTCAACATCTTCTCAACCACTGAGGTCAGACTAACATGCTGAAGAAAGTTTCCTATCTTCTGCCTCTCTCTCCTTTCTTGAAAAGTGCAGTGACATTTGCAATTTTCTAGACTGCCAAAACCATTCCAGAATCTAGTGGTTCTTGAAAGATCATTATTAATGCTTCCACGATCTCCTTACCACCTTTTTCAAAACCTTGAGGTGTACACCATCTGATCCAGGTGAATTATTCCTTCAGACCTTTCAACTTCACAAGAACCTCCTCTCTAGTTATGGTAACTTCACACACTTCATGTCCCCCGACACCTGGAATTTTCACCGTACTGCTGGTGTCTTCCCCAGTGAAGACTGATGCAATACAGTTAATCAATTCATCTGCTTTTTCATTGTCCCCATTACTACCTCTCAATGCGTTGCTTTCCAGCAGTCCAATATCTACTGTTGCCTTTTTTTCCTACTTTGTGTATCTGAAGAAACTTTTGGTATACTCTTTAATATTATTTGCTAGCTTATGGTAGAACAAAGAAGCAGCATGGAATATAAGTCCAAAATATAAATCAGAAGATACTTCATTGTAGGAGAATTTTATTTTAACTTATACTTCTTCTGTTATTGTTCAATTCACTGATTAATATTTCAACCGGAAGTTTTAATTGAAATTGTTTAATGAGTTTTGTTGAATATTAATATCTACTTACATTTTAAAATATTACATATTCATTTTCAACTAAAGAAATGTATAATTTTCATGTTTTCTGCTCCCAGTGGGAAAATTGAAAAATTGGTGCCCCTGTATTTCCAGCGGTTCATTTAAATGGCTGCTGGATCTGGTGATATGAATCTGGAGGTTCTTCAATAGTCGTGAATGAGACATAAAACTTGGTGTTTGCTGCTGTTTCATGAGGCGTTATGGAACAAAGAATGAACAAAGGAAAATAAGTTGTGGTCATCTCATGCTCAGACTAGAGTTAAAAGTACATTCCATTGATAGCAATTAACATATAATGCAGTGGCAGAAGGACTGAGAAGTTTCTAGAAAAATACAGAATCAGCAATAGTACAACTACTGGAAAAATTACTGAGTACTGACACATATAGAGTATATGTAAAAACTATAAACAAGCTTCAGAAAGTCAAACTACAAAAAAAAATAATTCTACACCATACTTTAGCATGGACAAACAAATATCATAGTAATGATTTTGAATTCTGCCTTATTTGCCTTCCTGGTGGGTGATTTGCCTCATTTGAAATGCTAACACAAAATGTTTCAAATAATGCTAAATGCAATTTTTCATGGTTAAGGTGAATGAAAGGTAGAATATCATAGTGCTTAAATGGACCAGACCAAAGCTTGAGCACTGGAGTTATAGGCATCCGTTAGTCTCATGCGACCATGGATTTGCACCTTGGAAGTTTTCCAGGACGCAGGCCTGGGCAAGGTTGTATGGAAGACCAGCAGTTGCCCATGCTGCAAGTCTCCCTTCTCCACACCACCAATGTTGTCCAAGGGAAGGGCACAAGGGCCAATACAGCTTGGCACTGCTGTCATCGCAGAGCAATGTGTGGTTAAGTACCTTGCTGAAGGACACAACACATTGCCTCAGCTGAGGCTCAAACTAATGACCTTCAGATCACTAGACCGACGCTTTAACCACTTGGCCACGCCCCAAAGGCTGAATAGGTTAGGACTTTATTCCCTGGATCGTAGGAGAAGGAGGAGAGATTTGATAGAGGTATATAAAGTCCTAAGTACAAGCAGGTTTTTACCACTGAAGTTGGGCTCAGAACTAGGGGTCACGGATTAAGAGTGAAAGTCAAAATATTTAAGGGGAACATGACAGAGAAATTCTTCACTTAGAAGGTGGTGAGAGTATGGAATGAACTGCCAGCAGAAGTGGCAGTGCGGGTTTGATTTCAATATTTTAGAGAAGTTTGGATAAGTAAATGGAATAGAGGGGTATGGAAGGATATAGCCTAGGTACAAGTCAATGGGATTAGGTATAATATAGTTCAGCATGGACTAGATGGGCCAAAGGGCCTGGTTCTTTGCTGTTCTACTCTATAACCCTATGTATGTTGGGACTTGGCACGATAGAAAAAGCTAGTTGTGTTTCTGCATATCTTCGCTCTCCAATCACTATACCAGAGCACACACTGTTGGTTCATGTTCCTGTACTAGAGAACCAATTGGGGCAAACTTTCTTGCTGCCAACAGTAGGTCCACCTTTCCAAAGCATAGGATAATCCCAAGCTCCCTACCATCAGGAAATTCCTTGTGGCCAACCTAAGTTTTCCACCAAGAGAGCTGTTTATTTTAATGCAAACAACAGGAATTCTGCAGATGCTGGAAATTCAAGCAACACACATCAAAGTTGCTGGTGAACGCAGCAGGCCAGGCAGCATCTGTAGGAAAAGGTGCAGTCGACGTTTCAGGCCAAGACCCTTCGTCAGGACTAACTGAAGGAAGAGTGAGTAAGGGATTTGAAAGTTGGAGGGGGAGGGGGAGATCCAAAATGATAGGAGGAGACAGGAGGGGGAAGGATAGAGCCAAGAGCTGGACAGGTGATAGGCAAAAGGGGATACGAGAAGATCATGGGACAGGAGGTCCAGGAAGAAAGACAAGGGGGGGGGACCCAGAGGATGGGCAAGAGGTATATTCAGAGGGACAGAGGGAGAAAAAGGAGAGTGAGAGAAAGAATGTGTGCATAAAAATAAGTAACAGATGGGGTACGAGGGGGAGGTGGGGCCTAGCGGAAGTTAGAGAAGTCGATGTTCATGCCATCAGGTTGGAGGCTACCCAGACGGAAAGCACATCTTTCCCTCCCCCCCTCTCTCTGCATTCCGCAGGGATCGCTCCCTACACAACTCCCTTGTCCATTCGTCCCCCCCATCCCTCCCCACTGATCTCCCTCCTGGCACTTATCCGTGTAAGCGGAACAAGTGCTACACATGCCCTTACACTTCCTCCCTTACCACCATTCAGAGCCCCAAACAGTCCTTCCAGCTGAGGCAACACTTCACCTGTGAGTCGACTGGGGTGATATACTGCGTCCGGTGCTCCCGATGTGGCCTTTTATATATTGGTGAGACCCGACGCAGACTGGTAGACCACTTTGCTGAACATCTACGCTCTGTCCGCCAGAGAAAGCAGGATCTCCCAGTGGCCACACATTTTAATTCCACATCCCATTCCCATTCTGACATGTCTATCCACAGCCTCCTCTACTGTAAAGATGAAGCCACACTCAGGTTGGAGGAACAACACCTTATATTCCGTCTGGGTAGCCTCCAACCTGATGGCATGAACATTGACTTCTCTAACTTCCGCTAAGGCCCCACCTCCCCCTCGTACCCCATCTGTTACTTATTTTTATGCACACATTCTTTCTCTCACTCTCCTTTTTCTCCCTCTGTCCCTCTGAATATACCTCTTGCCCATCCTCTGGGTCCTCCTCCCCTTGTCTTTCTTCCCGGACCTCCTGTCCCATGATCCTCTCGTATCCCCTTTTGCCTATCACCTGTCCAGCTCTTGGCTCCATCCCTCCCCCTCCTGTCTTCTCCTATCATTTTGGATCTCCCCCTCCCCCTCCAACTTTCAAATCCCTTACTCACTCTTCCTTCAGTTAGTCCTGACGAAGGGTCTCGGCCTGAAACGTCGACTGCACCTCTTCCTACAGATGCTGCCTGGCCTGCTGCGTTCACCAGCAACTTTGATGTGTGTTGTTTATTTTAATATTCAGACATGATCTCAAGTTTGACCTAATTCCAGAAGTGTCCATATTCAGATCTCTGTGCATTGGGACAAGCAGAACAGTGTGTGTCCATGGAAGATGTATAATAATGGACACAGTCAAACACACATGACTATAATATTAGGAACAAGCCTCTTCAAATTCAGCGAACTTAAATTCCAACATGTGGCTATCCACTAATCTTAAATTGGTTTAACCCTAAATACCCATATATTAACAATTGACTTTATGGGCTAAATTTCCTAATTCTGCTCCTGTATCTTATGGTCTCATGGTCTATTGTTTTCTCAAAGGATGCATTCTGGGAAATAACCCAAAGTGAATAAGATTCTGTTAGAGTAATACCGTAACTCATTTCCACAGTTATGTCTATTGCAATGGCCAGCAAACCATCATGTATTAATCCTGTAACTTCCAGAAATGTTTCTTACGTACGTTTCATTTTTCTATCAGTAAAGATTATTTTCTGTTGACTTAAAATAGTCTGTAGATTTCTGGTAATTTTTTTTGAATCCTATTCCTGCAAGTAAATTAAAGAAAGCTGCAGTTGCTGGTATGGAAAAAAAGAAGCAGCTGCTATGGTTCACCGAAGCTTACAAATGAGATGGTGGATGTTTTTTTTTCGTTAATTCCTTGTGCTTATTTCTGCTGATAATGGGATTTTCACCCTTTTGTATTATCTCTTGTGCCTTGATTTCACTCTGCTTATTGTTTACAAAGAATTAAAATGAATTTAGTCTCATTGCATGATATACTCTATGTTTCTTACAGCCATTAAGCAGACTATTCCCTTGAGGCCTAATATTATAATAGTGTAAGGACCATACATAGCATTATTTCCCAATATTCACTGGATACTCTGATCATAACCCTGTGACAGTTTAATGAGGTCAGATTAGCATTCTGTGCACAACTACTTACGTGTGGACAGTTGACAATCAAAATAAGATTAAGGCTTTCTATATTAACTGCATTTACTCAAATACATGTAAGGGCACTTACATGATATAATGATATTTAACAATGTGTAATGCTCCTTCCAATATCATTATATTAAAATAAAATCAAATAATATAATATTTGCTCAGCAAAAGATGTACCAACTGCAATGCATCATTATGGACATAAGTGCGTACCATTTAGGATATTAAACCAATTTAGGAATAGCCAGTTTAAAATTTAATGGACTTGATGGATTTTTGTTTTTAGCGAGGTTTACTGATATATTTTTGTTGTCTGGCTTCAGGTACTTGCATCATTCAGAGCTCACAGTGTAAGAAAAATCCATCGCTGGCATGTCAGCTACTGTTACCAAAGGTCGTAGCACTTATTATAATTTATTTTGATCCAAGGGCAATAAATTACGATTTCAGCTCATTTTCAGAAATAAGGAAATAGATGAATCCATCCACCCGCACTCTCTTCTTTCCCTCTGGGATTTCTTCAGCAAGCAATTAGATGTAATTTGCTTAAAGTGACCATCTAAGCAAGACTAACAACACCAAGCGTGTTGTCAAAGAAATTTACTTTCCTTTAATCACATTACCTTTCTGACACGAAAGTTAGAGAAATTCTCCCCACTGGTAATTTGTATCCAGAATATTCTAGATATATTATGGAAAAACAGGGTTTCTGAATATATTTTGAAATAAAACCAGCTCCAGTGAAAAACACACAAGTCTCTGTACACATTGCCTGTTTTGGGGCTGAACGTGTGCCTGGGTTTTCTCATACATCATATTAAATACAATATGTTTGATAGCTGTAGTGCTGGCATGACAGTGAGCATTTCAACATCAGGGCTGCTCCTTAAGCATCCTTAAACCTTAAGCAATATCAAATATATACTCTCTGTGGCCATATTATTAAGTGTACCTGTACACCTCCTTGTTAATATAAATATCTAATCAGCCAATCATGTGGAAGCAACTCAATGCATAAAAGCAGAGATACATGGTCAAGAGGTTCAGTTGTTGTTCAGACCAAACATACAAATGGAAAAGAAGTGTAATCTAAGTGACTTTAGCTGTGGAATGATTTTTGGTTCCAAAGAGGGTGGTTTGAGTATCTCAGAAACTGCTGATCTCCTGGGATTTTTACGCACTGCAATGGTTAGAGTTTACAGAGAATGGTTCAAAAAACAAACAAAAAAAAATCCACAGAGCGGTAGTTCTGTGGGCAAAAATGCCTTGTTAATGAGAGCGGTCAAGGGAGAATGGCTGGACTGGTTTAAGTGGACAGGAAGGCAACAATAACTCTAATAACTGCTCATTAGAACAGCAGTGTACAGAAGAGCATCTCTGAATGCCCAAGTCGAAACTAGGAGTGGATGGACTACGGCAGAAGAAGACCATACTGGGCTATACTCCTGTACCTAATAAAGTGGCCACCGAGTGTATGTTTCCGTGCTAAAACATGGCAATGGAATAAATGAACCCAATACATTGAAGCTGTCTATCAGGATGTTCAAAAAGGAGCAGTACTTGAACAGAATGCTTTCCAGTAAAGTGAAAATCTACAATCTCCAATTTTCTATTCATTTAAATCAATGGACAGAAAGCAGACTGGGCTATAGGCACATCATTTTTCAACCTTTAAGAATATCAAATTGAAGAATCAAGCTCAACGTCTGAATTTCATAATATTCTAATGACTTTCCTTGTATTCATTAGGATGCCTTCCTCACAGAGCTAAAATAGCAATTTTCTGCTTCATTAGAACTGGTTAAACTCACAGCCTGTAGACATACACTTACTGTTACTTAAACAAAATGGAAAAGGCTGGAATTTTCCCATAGTTTTATTAGAATGTTAAAAGGAATAGAAGTTTATATTTTGGAACAGCCTTTCTTTGATGGTGGGTTACCAAGGAGTTCTTTCTTCCACTGCTTTCTCATTAAAAGAACCAATCAGTTCCCCCCCACCACCACTCTCCTCCATCTGGCAGAACTGGTCCTTACACTCAACAATTTTTCTTTCAGCTCCTTCCACAGTCTCCAGACTTGAGTGCACCTACATGGGCCCCAGCTATGCCTGCCTTTTCATTGGCTACATTGAGTCCATGTTCCAAACCTTCCCTGGTACCACTCCCCAACTCTTCCTGCACTACATTGATGACTGCATTGGTGCTGCTTCATGCACCCATGCTGAGCTCATCAATTTCACCAACTTTGCCTCCAACTTCCACTTTGCCCTTAACCTCATTTGCTCCATTTCTGACACCTCACCCCCTTTCTCAAAGTCTCTGTCTCCATCTCTGCAGACAAACTGTTGAGCAACATCTTTTATAAACCCACCAATTCCCATGGTTATCTTGACTATGCCTCTTCCCAATCTGTCTCCTGCAAAAATGCTATTCATTTTTCTCAGTTCCTTTGCACCGTCACATCTGTTCCAAGGATCTGTCTTTCCCTTCCAGGGCATCGTAGATGTCCTCTTCCTTCAAAGTATGGGGTTTCCCTTCTTCCACCATTGACGTTGCCCTCACCCACATCTCCTCCATTTCCTGAACATTTGTGCTCACCCCATCTTCCCACTGCCTTGACAGTGATAGTTCCTCTTGTCCTTTCCTGCCATCCCCATGAGCCTTTGCATCTAGCACATAATTCTCTGGCCCCTTGCCTCTTCTTACTTGCCTATCACAGCCCCTTGGGTCCCCTCCTCCTTCCTTTTCTCCTATGGTCCACTCTCCTCTACAATCAGATTTCTACCTTTCATACCCACCGGGCTTCACCTATCACCTTCTATCTGTCCTCCTTGCCCTCCTCCTATCTTTTATATTCTGTCATCTTTCCCCTTACTTTCCAGTCTTGAAGAAGGGTCTCATTCTGAAATGTCGACTATTTATTCATTTTCCTAGATGCTGCCTGACTTGCTGAGTTCCTTCAGCATTTTGTGTGTGTTGCTTTGGATTTCCAACATCTGGAGAATTTCTGGTGTTTACCAAGGAATTTGTTAGGAAAGGGCTTTAGCCTTGCTCTTGTCTTCACTCTCACTTTCTTAAATACCCAAATGATTCCTTTTGCTCTCTTTCCTCTCTCTCTTTCTCTTTCTGTCTCTGTTTGTTTTCTGGAGCTTTGAGACAGCAGAGCCAATTAAAATTAAGTTGAATTTCATTGATGTATTCTTTTGTACCTGCAGCAGTTCACGGCATGGTATGGCCATCTTATTATAAGCTCAATTAGTATTTGAAACAATGATTTTAGGTGGTATTGAGGTTGGAGTACAGGAGAGTGTTCGGTTCCATCTGCCTGTGTTTAACCAGTCTTCCTCTCCTTCTCACTAGCTGCTGTCAGAGGAAAGTACAGGAATCTTGGCACCCACTTTGCAAGAGTTGATGCTCCTGTTTGTTCCAGACAAATGAAATGAAGAAATGCTATGACATAAGGACACTATTTCAAATGAGATGAACCACATGTTTATAAGACCATAAGCCCATAAGACACAGGAGCAGAATTAGGCCATTCAGCCCATTGAGTCTGCTCCACCATTCCATCATGTCTGATCCCAGATCCCACTGAACTCCATATACCTGCCTTCTCACCATATCCTTCGATGCTCTGACTGATCAGGAAACTATCAACTTCCACCTTAAATATACTGATGAACTTGGCCTCCACTGCAGTCTGTGGCAGAGCATTCCATAGATTCACTTCTCTCTGGCTCAAAATATTCCTCCTTACCTCCATTCTAAAAGGTCACCCCTCAACTTTGAGGCTGTGCCCTCTAGTTCTGGATACCCCCACCACAGGAAAAGTCCTCTGCACATCCACCCTATCTAGTGCTTTCTTCATTCGGTAGGTTTCATTGAGATCCACCCCCCCCCCCCCACCACATTCTTCTAAATTCCAGTGAGTACAGACCCAAAGCTGCCAAACGCTCTTCATATGTTAATCACTTCATTCCTGGAATCATTCTTGTGAACATTCTCTGGACTCAGCAATGACAACATATCCTTTCTGAGATATGGGGCCCAAAACTGTTGACTATACTCCAAGTGCAGCCTGACTAGTGTCTTATAAAGCCTTAGCATTATCACCTTGCTTTTATTTTCCATTCACCTTGAAATAAATGCCAACATTGCATTTGCCTTCTTTACCACAGACTCAACCTGTAAATTAACATTCTGGGAGTCTTGCATGAGGATTCCTAAGTCACTCTGCACCTCTAATGTTTGTATCTTCTCCCTATTTAGATAATAGCCCACACTATTGTTCCTTTTACCAAAATGTGTACTCATACATTTCCCAACACTGTATTCCATCTGCCACTTTTTTGCCCATTCTTTCAACTTATCTAAGTCCTGCTGTAATCACATTGCTTCCTCAGCACTACCTCCCCCTCCACCTATCTTCGTATCATCTGCAAACTTTACCACAATGCCATAAATTCCATTATCCAAATCATTGAGAAACAACATGAAAGGTAGTGGTCCCAATACAGACCCCCGATGGACTCTACTAGTCACTAGCAGCCAACCAGAAAAGGCCCTTTTTATTCTCACTCACTGCCTCCTGCCTATCAGCCACTGCTCTATTCATGCTAATATCTTTCCTGCAATAACACAGGATTTATCTTGTTAAACAGCCTCATGTGTGGCACCTTATCAAATGCCTTCTGAAAATCCAAGTAAAAGTCGCCTGCTGCCTCTCCTTTGTCTACCCTGCTTGATACTTCCTCAAAGAACTCTAACAAATTTGTCAGACAAGATTTCCCTTGACAGAAACCATGCTGAATTTGACTTATTTTATCATCAGTCTCCAAGTACCTCAAAACCTCATCCTTAATAATAGACTCCAACACTTTCCCAACTACTGAAGTATGACTAACTGGCCCATAATTTCCTTTCTTTTGCCTTCCTCCCTTCTTAAAGAGTGGAGTGACATTTGCAATCTTCCAGTCCTTTGGGACCTGCCAGAATCAAGTGACTCTTGAAAGATCATGACCAATGCATCCATTATCTCTTTTGCAATCTTTCTCAGGACTCTGGAAGGTAGTCCATCTGGTCCAGGTGTCTTATCCATATTAAGATCTTTTAGTTTGCCTAGTACTTTTTCTTTTGTAATAGCAATGGCACTCACAAGATCTATTGTGATGTTTCAACACATCCTGTACTGTGTCTTTCACAAGTGACAGAACTACCAGCTGAGTTGAGATTATACAGTAAATAAATTTTTAGTTCTGCAGTTTTGTTTTCAGTATTGTATGTCTCTACATCCAAACAAGGGGAGAAGAATGAGGTAACCTTCGGAACCTCAGGTCGAACTTGCATTGTAAACAGTTTATTTGTCAATGCCCAAAACTGGATGTAGAAAATAAAATGGCTGCTCTCCAAGGGGAGCACGTTTGTTGATCTCACAATGCTGAATCCATGCTTTATCCACTTTGATTCAAATTATTTAAAGCTTGTCATTTTGGAAGTCTTATTTCTTCTCTCATCTCTGTCTATTTATTAGTGTATTTCCTTTTCCTGTTTATGTCCTTCCTTTACTTTTTTGCTATACCCAATTTCATCTCTCTCTTTCTCCCTGTCTCTCCTTTTACTCCTTCTCTCCCTCCCTTTCTCTCCATCCCTTTCTCCCCCTCCATCTGTCTCCCTCTCATTGCTGAATTACCTTTCATTGCTTGGTCAGCAATGCTTATCTTTTTTTTGTAAGTTGTCTTCACATTTCCTCTTCTCTTTATCTCTTCTACACCTGTCCCTCAGTTCCCTATTGCGTAGAGAGAAACCCATCTAATATTTCAGGCTGATCACAGTTTTCCACAATCTTTCATTAGAAATTCTTCCCTGCACACCAAGAAGTTGGGACAAGTAGATGTGTCAATGCTAATTCCACCCCAACCCTGACTTTAGCCAAACCTTGTCCAATTAACAGAAGACACATGAGAGACTGCAGATGACGAAAATCTGGATCAACACACACAAAATGCTAAAGGAACTCAATGGGTCAGGGACCTGGGATTAGCCATCATATTTTTATTTAGCTCCTGTTAAGGAAACAGAATATTACAGCACAGGACAGGCTTTTGAGCCCATGATGTTTTGAAAACCATTTCACCTGTTCTCAGATCAATGTAATCCTTCCCTCTTCCATAGCCCTCCATTCTTCTCTTATTCATGAGCCTATCTAAAACAAGAAAAAATTTGCAGATGCTAAAAATCCAAGCAACACACACACAAAATGCTGGAGGAACCCAGCAGGCCAGGCAGCAACCATAGAAAAGAATAAGCAGTCAACATTTTGGACTGAGACCCTTCATTAGCAGATAGAATAATCCCATGATTTGGGCCAGCTAAATCAGTAACGGAGTCTTATATGTTAAATGGCCATCCTAGTTCAATGCTAGAACCTACGCTCAGTGGCCACTTTATTAGGTGCAGGAGTGGAACCTGGTGTAGTCCTCTGCTGTTGTTGCTCATCCATTTTAATATTCAACGTATGTGCATTCAGAGATACTCTTCTGCACACCACTGTTGTAACATATGGCTATTTGAGTTACTGTCACCTTCCTATCAGCTTGAGTAAGCCTGGTCATTTTCTTCTGACCTCTCTCAGTGTGACGAAGGTCCGTCACTGATTACGGACGGCACATGGCACTCTCAGTAAAACGCTCAGAGGGTCACCACACACATTATTCCCCTCTGTTATTGTGGTGAGTGAACGTATCACAATAAATCAACAGTCACAGTTTCACACTCATCCTCAGCAGTAATAGGTATGGAAAAAAGAAATACACTATGTCACAGTTTAATTATCTCAGGTCAATTTATTCATATTCATCTTTCCATTAAGTGTTTTGCCGAAGTGTCATGATAATCTGACGTTTCTCTCCTCCACAGTGACTGGGTCTCAAACAGAGCTACTGCATAGAGTGTCTCATATAGAGGCAGCAGCAACCTGCACAGGTGTGCTGATGGTGGAGGATACCATCTTTAACTGGGTCAGGGGTTGTGTTACCTAATTACCCATCTTGTGGTAAAGTTTTGGGGTTTATTTAAGTTATTTAACCGGGAAATGGTGAATCCTATGATGAGGTATATGTGTTTGTTGTGGGAACTGGCAGTAGAGTTCAGATTGTGTGAAACAGTCGATAATTGAGTTAATTAGCTTTTGGTTGGTCTAGGGGGAGGGGCTTAGCAGTTATAAGCCTCGGATTACGAAGGCTTTGGGTTTTGTTTTTTTTTGTTTAGTCTGAAGGTGGCTGTTGACCAGACAGGTGACAATTGCAAGCTGTATATATATTGTATTTTTTTTCTTTTTTTTTCTTGTTTTGATGTGGACGGCCAAGTTTTTGCTTTCCCACTATTTTTGTAAATAAAAGCACCTCAATCTATTTTTGTGACTCAAGCCATCTTGTTATTTTTCTTATGACAGTTGACCCACAGTTTTTGTGACACTCATTAATAAAGTGATTTTGCCCTCAGCATTGCCACTCAATGAATGTTTTATTGTTTCTCACACCATTCTCAGTAAACTCTGGAGACTGTTGTGCATGAAAATCCCAAGAGATCAGCATTTTCAGAGATACTCAAACCATCCCATCTGGCACCAAAATCACTCCACAGTCAAAGTCACTTAGATCACATTTCTACCCCATTCTGATGTTTGGTCTGAACAACAACTGAACCTCTTGACCATGTCTACATGCTTTTATGCATTGAGTTGCTGCCACATGATTGGCTAATTAGATATTTGCATTAACAAGCAGGTGTACATGTTTACCTAAGAAAGTGGCCATTAAGTGTACATATATGTGTTTTTCTACCAATTGGATCAAGCCCCACAGAATGCTGGAGGAACTCAGCAGGTCAGGCAGCATTAATGGAGGAAAATGAACATTTGATATTTTGAGTCAAGAACCTCTCAGTCCCGATGAAACGTGTGAAATATCAAGTGTTCATTTTGCTCCATAGATGATGCCTGACTCAGAATGCTTCCTGCATTTTGTGTGTTTTGATTTCCAGCATCTGTAGTCTCTCGTGTGTCTTCTGTTAATTGGACATGGTTTGGCTAAAGATAACCTTATGAGTCAGGATTGGGTTGGAATTATCACTGAGATATCTGCTTCTTACATGTGAACTGTAGCAGTAGCTATTACTGTTAATTCACACTTAAAAAAAACACCCTTCATTTGGGTCAGACACGTATCCTGCACAAACACAGTTGGAACTCCACATCAAAAAGATCAAATAAAGGGGGGTGGAGAAATTGATTATGAACTACTTTCATGTAAATAATCAATTTTGTCTGTATGAAAAGCATCCCAGCAGGGAGGGACAGCATTTACCACAGAATGGGCTTTGCATTATCTTCTTAATTGAGGCAAATGAAATTACTTTTGATAGATATGCAAAATTTTAGAACATCCCATCATCCTCAAGCAAGTCCAGGGAAGAGAAGAATAGTTGTATGTCACCAGCAGCCTCAAAAGATGTGACTTATTTTGATTTCGTAATTAGATTTTGGGCACCACAGTAGCATAGCAGTTGGCAAAATGCTATTACAGCTTGGGACATCGGAGTTCAGGGTTCAATTCTGGCACCATCTGTAAGGAGTTTGTACGTTCTGCCCAGGACCGTGTGGGTTTCCACCCGGTGTTCTGGTTTCTTCCCACAGGGCAAAGACGGAGGTTAATTGGTCATAGCAGGTTAGTCAGTGAGTAGGTTTAATTGGTCATTGTAAATTGTCCCTGTGATTAGGCTTGTGTTAAATAGGTGGCTTGCTGGGCAGTGTGGCTCACTGAGCGGGAAAAGCCTGTTCGGAACATTATCTCCAAATAAACTAAAATAAATTAAATAAAAACTGTGTGTGCCTTTTGATAGCAATGGCCAGAAAAGTCAAGGAGCTAAAAGACAACATTAGGTTTCTCATCTATGTGGGTCCTAGTTTTTGACGAGGTCACTTGAAAGGTTGCTTGATCCTGTATTACATTATTCACTGCTCAAACAATGAAGCAAAACAGGAAGTTCTTTCCCAAAATTAACCAAGGTACTCTTCCTTTATTAATACTCCAGCCTGTATTGTAACTGAGAATGGTTTTAGATATGCTTATATTTAGTATTCAAATGCATTACAGCTTGTTAGCAAAGGAAAGGGTGGGAATAAGTATGCTTTTAAATAACATTTATTTATTTTTTATTGAGATGCAGCACGGAGTAGGCCCTTCTGGCCCTTCGAGCCACGCTTCCCAGCAATCCCCTGATTTAATCCTAGCCCAATCACGGAACAATTTACAATGAACAATTAACCTACCAAAAGGTACATCTTTGGACAGTGGAAGAAACTAGAACACCAAAGGAAACGGACATGGTCGTGGGGAAACTCCTTTCAGGCAATGGGGCTAAACTGTGCTCTACTAGCCTTTGTTCCAATTCTAACATGAAGTAAGTCTGTAAGTACCTGCTAAAGGAAACGGTCATGACTTTTACTTGAAAATGTGAGTCTTGATCCAAATCTCCATGATCTGAAAAGGCAAGTTAAAATTTCAGTTTTTGCTCCTGAAACTTCAGAATTGTGCTGTAGAGCGGCAAGTATTTTTTTCTGTGCAGGCAGGATTTTTATCTTCTCCCTCATTATACTGTTGGATCTGGCCTTGAATAGGAAATTAGTTGGAGGAACTAAAGTATTGACAATGAGGTTATTAATTATTAATATACGTTCCAGAAATTAGATAGCTGAATGCTGATCAAAGAAGCTTCCTCGCTATATCAAGATATGCAGGTAGAACACAACATAGATGTATATTTATAATTTTATGTTTCATTTCCATCAAAGGGATATCACTGCTGGGGAATGTAAGATTTTTAGATTCTGCAATAGCACCAACATCAAAAGCACTTGGATCTACATTAACATAGCATAGATGAGATGTTCAGTTTTCTCTCTGTAGTTCCAAAAATAATGTCTCGAAGCAGCCCATCGTGCATAAGTGTGACATTTTTATTTCCCATAACATTTATTCTCATGCTCCTTTCGATTCAGCTTACCCAATTAGTGCCAAATTATGGCTGCTTCTGTATTGTGAATTGTGCCCACAGGGATCTGGGTGGTGACTGCCCAGGCTCAGGTCATCTGGGACTTTTAACAACCATCAAAGAAAGAAGAAGAAATTCATCCCATCTGTCTGCACCAGGTTTGAACTGAGATCTAGAGGGAAAACAAGAGTGGTCTAACTCATTATGCACCTAGTAGAGGAGACACAATTATAACAAGCATACTCACATTCTCAAAGAAATTAGAATTTGGGTATTAGGCAATCTAAATTAGCTAATGTATTCCCATGATGCAGAGCGTTATTCGTAATGTCACTTTATTGTCAATACTGTAGTCAAATGGGAGTGACATATTAGCATAGATTTTTTAATTGAACCCCTGATCAGACAGAAGTCAAATGAGAAATAATTAGTGATGTCCAATTGCTGGTGCAATGACCATGGATACACATTCAGGGTCAGCTAACTTGCAAGCTCCCGGCTTGAGAAAGAAATCCATCAAGCACAAATGGGACATTTTGCACTCCTGTAGCATTTCCGAGCTGTAGAAATATTGGCCATAAGACACAGCCCCATTGAGTCTGCACCACCGTTCCATCATGGCAGATTTATTGTTCCTCTCAACACCATTCTCCTGTTTTCTCCCCATGACCTTTGACAACTTGACTAGCCAAGAACCTGCCAACCTCTGCATTAAATATACAAAACTGTGAATTCCAAAGACTCGCCATTCTCTAGCTAAAGAAATTCCTGCTCATCTCTGTTCCAAAGACCGTCTCTCACTATTCTGAGGCTGCGCCCTCTGGCCCTAGATTCACCCACAGTAGAACATCCTTTCCACATCCACTCTGTCTAGGCTTTTCAATATTAAGGAGGTTTCAAGGAGAGAAAAAACCCTCATTCTTCTGAACTCCAGGGAAATAAAATGCTCCTCATATATTAACCCTTTCATTCCTGGAATCATTCACCAAAACATCCTCTGGATCGTCTCCAATGCTGGTGCATTTTTTCTGAGATAAGGGGCCCAAAAACTGCTCACAATACTCCAAGCACAGTCTGACCAATGCCTTATAAAGCCTCTTTATCTCATCTGTACTATTATTCTACAGCTCTTGAAATTAATGTTACCACTGCATTTGCATCTGCTTTCTCTACCACCAACACAACCTGCAAGTTAACCTTTAGGGAATTCAGCACAAGGACTGCCAAGTTCCTCTGTACCTCGGATTTTTGAATTTTCCCCCGTTTAGAATATAGTCTATGCCCTTATTCCTACTACCAAACTGTCTGACCATACATATTCCTACACTATATTCCATCTGCCACTTCTTTACTGATTCTCCCAATCTGTCCAAGTCCTTCTGCAAACTCCCTGCTTCCTCAACACTAACTGCCCCTTCACCTATTTTTATATTGTCTGTAAACTTGGCCACAAAACTATCAATTCCGTCATCCAAATCGTTCACAAATAATGTGAAAAGACGCGATCCCAGTACCAAATCCTGTGGAACAGCACTACCACCGGCAGCCCATCAGAACAGGCCCCTTTTATCCCCAATCTATGCCTCCTGCCGGTCGTCTGGTGGTGCACTGACATCAGTACCGGACTCCGGAGCGAAGGTTCCTGAGTTCGAATCCAGTCGGGCCGATCCCAGGCACGCTTTCCATCCATGCCGGGCTGAGAGCCGAGCTCGCAACTCGGCCTCGTTAAAAAAAAACTGCACTGTGAGAAGGATGTGGGGGACCACTCATAGAATCTTTCCTCCAAGACAACCACTTGAAAAAGTGGTCGCTGAGGCTCTGGCAGAGTATGGGACACAAAAAAAATGCCTCCTGCCAATCAGCCAATTTTCTATCCATGCTAGTACCCTTTCTGTATTACCATGGACTCTTATCTTGTTAAGATAATGAATGAATACACCACGGTTGTCACACACTTTATTAAAACAGTTGTAGATGAGTGTGTTCCCACAAAATCATTCAGCGTCTTCCCCGGCCAGAAGCCCTGGATGAACCATGAGATCCGCAATCTGCCGAGGGCCAGATCAGAAGCATTCAAGTCAGGTGACCAAGAAAGTTACAAGAGGTCCAGGTACGATCTTTGGAAAGCCATCTCATGGGTGAAGTGGCAGTTCTGTACTAAACTCAAAACAGTGTAGGATGCTCAACAGTTTTGGCAGGGCTTGAATATAATCACCTCTTATAAAACTAAGGAGCTTAAAAGAGACAATGGTGCCTAACAGCAACTCCTTTGTGTACATCTTCAGAACCAGCTCTATTTCTATTTTTAATATCTCTACTTTTCCCTTTCAGGGTTGTTTTGGAGACCCCAACCTGGAGTTACACACTGACTTCGGTTCTTTGCGGGAATGGGACCCCCTCTTGGGGTTTCATGACTGGCCGTTATTTGATATGCCAAGGATGCGACCTAGGAGATTAGTTCACCTTCAGAGTTCTGAGATTTCGTGGCTCTGGAGTTGGGTGGACCAAAGGTCATTGCCTCTGCAGGAACTTGGTGTGTCGTGGGAGATGGAAGATTGAAAGCAGCAAGCTGGCTGCTGGCTGTGTGCCCAGAGACCCGAGTTCTTTGGGCACAGAGCTCAGAAAAAGTGACATTATGGAACTTTAACATCATAAATCAGCGAGTTGTTTGTTATGTCTCTCGTTTCACTGTGAAACGGAGACATCTCTTTTTCACTTATTAGGGAGAGAGAGAGAGCCTGTGGTATGTTGAATACCGGGTGAACGAATAGTCTTTGGGGTACTGCAAGTCTGTGTCTTTATTGATGCTTTGCTGCATGCTTGAGTGCTCGGTGGAGGACGCCAATGCTTTTTTTTGCTGGTGGGGGAGGGGTGATTGTTGCTTTGCTGCTGCTTACATGTTGTGGGGGGAGCTGGGGGGCCACTTTGGGGTTCTAACATCTAACTGTCATTCATTCTTTGGGGCACTCCTCTGTTTTCGTGGATGGTTGCGAAGAAAATGAATTTTGTATACATTTCTCTGGCATTAAGTGTATTTTTGAAACCTTAAATCAAATGACATGGGGGACAATGAGGCTTCACTTCCAGATGAGCTCAAAGCCTTCTGTGCTCGCTTTAACTGTCAAAACATGGAGAAACTATCACAAACTTCCACAGTCCTCAGTGATCCTGCAATTTCAGTAACTGGTGGTGACATGCAAGCAGCCTTTGGAAGGATGAACCCATGAAAAGCATTTGGCCCAGATGGGGCACCTGGTCAAGTACTAAAGATCTGTGCTGATCAACTGGCTGGAGTGTTCACTGAGATCTTTAACCTCTCACTTTGGTAGTCTGAAGTACCCACCTGCTTCGAGCAGGCTTCAGTTATACCGGTGCCTAAGAAGAACATGGTAATCTGCATCAACGACTTTTGTCCAGTAGCACTTATATTCACAGTGATGAAGTGCTTTGAGAGGTTTGTCATGAAACATATCAACTGCTGCTTGAGAATTGCCTTGGATCTGCTCCAATTTGCCTTACAGTGCAACAGGTCCACAGCTAATGCCTCTCATTGGCCCTTCACTCAACCCTGGAACATCTGGACAGCAAAGATACATACATCAGGATGCTTTTATTGACTACAGCTGAGCATTCAATCTTATCATCCCCTCAAAACTAATCAATAAGCTCCAAGATCTTGACCTCAATTCCTCTTTGGCAATTAGATTCTTGATTTAAGCACTTGAAGACCCCAGTCTGTTTGGATTGGCACAATATTTCCTCCAACTTCCATCAGTACAGGTGCGCCACAAGGCTGTGTGCTTACCACCAGCTCAACTTGCTCTACAGTGGAGATAGTCCGGTTCCTTGTAAGTAAAGCCCTCATCGCCAACGAGCACATCTACATGAAGCGTTGTCACAAGAAAGCAACATCCATCATCAGGGACCCCCTCCACCCAGGACATGCTTTCTTCTCTCTGCCACCACCAGGAAGAAAGTACAGGAGCCTCGGGACTCACACCACCAGGTTCAAGAACAGTTATTACCCCTGAACCATCAGGGTCTTGAAGCAAAGGTAAAGGCCTTGTAAGTAAACCTTCAAGAAAAATCTCAAGCTGGAGTCATAATGCAGTCCTACGTTGAGTTCAAAGCTGATGGGCAACTCCTGCAATGGCACTCTGTATCAGTCTCAGTCGTTCCTTTGGATTCGCCAGCTGCATAGACGGGAAGCCGACAACTTGGGCAACAGCTTGCTCTCCATATCGTACTTCCCTTGCTTGTGTATCATGTAGACAGCTGGAAATTTGAAGCAGCCTCATGTGTGACACCTTGTCAAAGGCCTTATGAAAATCTAAGTAATCAACATCCATTTGCCTGTTATTTTCTCAATGAATTCCAAAAGATTTCTCAGGCAGGATTTCCTCTCAAGGAAACAATGCTGACTTTGGCCTATTTTATCATGTGCCTTCAAGCATCCTGAAACTTCATCCTTCATAATGGCCTCCAATATCTTCCCACCTACTGAAGTCAGGCTAACAGGCCTATAATTTCCTTTCTTCTTCCTCCCTCCCTTCTTAGAGTGACATTTGCAATTTTTTAGTCATCTGGAGCTATTCTAGAATCTAGTGATTTCTGAAAGATCATTACTCAGGACTCCCACCACCAGGTTCAAGAACAGTTATTACCCCTCAACCATCAGGCTGTTGAAACAAAGGTAAAGGCAATGTAAGTAAAGGTTTTATCTGTTGGGGGGGGGTGGGACCTCCCTGAGGGCCGCACCAGTGGCTACACCTCTGGCACAGAGTCTGGCCCTGTGGCTCAGAAGGGTAGGGAAAGGAAGAGGACGGCAGCAGTGATAGGGGACTCTATAGTTAGAGGGTCAGACAGGCGAATCTGTGGATGCAGGAAAGAAACGCGGATGGTGGTTTGCCTCCCGGGTCCCAGGGTCCAGGAGGTTTCTGATCGCGTCCACGATACCTTGAAATGGAAGGGAGAAAAGCCAGAGGCTGTGGTACATATTGGTGTCAATGACATAGGTAGGAAAAGGGAGGAGATCCTGAAAGCAGACTATAGGGAGTCAGGAAGGAAGTTGAGAAGCAGGACCTCAAAGGTAGTAATCTCGGAATATGCCACGTGACAGTGAGTATAGGAATAGAATGAGGTGGAAGATAAATGCATGGCTGAGGGATTGGAGCAGGGGGCAGGGATTCAGATTTCTGGATCATTTTGGGGCAGGTGTGACCTGTATAAAAAGGACAGGTTGCAGTTGAATCCAAGGGGTACCAATATCCTGACAGGAAGGTTTGCTAAGGCTATTGGGGAGAGTTTGAACTAGAATTGCTGGGGGGTGGGAACCAAACTGAAGAGACTAAGGAAGGGGCAGTTAGCTCACAAATCGAGAAAGCTTGTAGACAGTGTGAGAGGGAGGATAGGCAGGTGATAGGGAAGGGACATGCTCAGATTGATGGTTTGAGATGTGGAGCAATGATGTTGTGGCCATTACAGAGACTTGGATAGCTCAGGGGCAAGAATGGTTACTTCGAGTGCCAGGCTTTAGATGTTTCAGATAGGACAGGGAGGGAGGCAAAAGAGGTGGGAGCATAGCACTGTTGATCAGAGATAGTGCCACGGCCGTAGAAGAGGAGGAAGTAATGGAGGGATTGTCTACTGAGCCTTTGTCGGTGGAAGTTGGAAACAGGAAGGGGGTCAATAAATCTGCTTGGTGTTTTTTTATAGGCCACCCAATAGTAACAGGGACATCGAGGAGCAGATTGGGAGACAGCTTCTAGAAAGGTGTAATAATAATAGGGTTGTCGTGGTGGGAGATTTTAATTTCCCAAATATTGATTGGCATGTCCCTAGAGTGAGGGGTTTAGATGGGGTGGAGTTTGTTAGGTGTGCTCAAGAAAGTTTCTTGACACAATATGTAAATAAGCTTACCAAGAGGAGGGGCTGTACTTGATCTGGTATTGGGTCAGGTGTCAGATCTCTCAGTGGAAAGCATTTTGAAGATGGTGATCACAACTCTATCTCCTTTACCATAGCATTGGAGAGGGATAGGAACAGACAAGTTAGGAAAGTGTTTAATTGGAGTAAAGGGAAATATGAAGCTCTCAGACAGGAACTTGGAAACATAACTTGGGAACGGATGTTCTCAGGGAAATGTACGGCAGAAATGTGGCAAATGTTCAGGGGATATTGGCATGGCATTTTGCACAGGTACATTCCAATGAGACAGGGAAAGGATGGTAGGATAAGGAACCATGGTGTACAAAGGCTGTTGAAAATCTAGTCAAGAAGAAAAGAAAAGCTTACAAAAGGTTCAAAAAACTAGGTAATGATAGAGATCTAGAAAATTATAAGGTTGGCAAGAAGGAGCTTAAGAATGAAATAAGGAGAGCTAGAAGGGGCCATGAGAAGGCATTGGCAAGCAGGATGAAGGAAAGCCAAGGCATTCTACAAGTATGTGAAGAGCAAGAGGATAAGAGAATAAGACAAATCAAGTGTTACAGTGGAAATGTGTATATGGAACCGGAGGAGGTTGTGAAGGTAATTAATGAATACTTTGCTTCAGTATTCACTACGGAAAAAGACCTTGGCAATTGTAGGGATGACTTACAGCAGACTGAAAAGCTTCAGCATATAGACATTAAAGAAGAGGATGTGCTGGAGCTTTTGGAAAGCATCAAGTTGGATAAGTCACCAGGACCGGAAAAGATATACCCCCAGGCTACTGTGGGTGGCGAGGGAGGAGATTGCTGAGCCTCTGGCAATGATCCTTGCATTATCAGTGGGGACGGGAGAGGTTCCAGAGGATTGGAGGGTTGTGTAAGTTTCATTATTCAAGAAAGGGAGTAGAGATAGCTCATGAAATTATAGACCAATGAGTCTTACTTCAGTAGTTGGTAAGTTGATGGAGAAGATCCTGAGAGGCAGGATTTATGAACATTTGGAGAGGCATAATATGATTAGGAATAGTCAGCATGGCTTTGTCAAGGTCAGGTGATGTCTTACGAGCCTGATTGAATTTTTTGAGGATATGATTAAACACATTGATGAAGGTAGAGCAGTAGATGTAGTGTATACGGATTTCAGCAAGGCATTTGACAAGGTACCCCATGCAAGGCTTATTGAGAAAGTAAGGAAACATGGGATCCAAGGGGACATTGTTCTGTGGATTCAGATCTAGCTTGCACACAGAAGGCAAAGAGTGGTTGTAGACGGGTCACATTCTGCATGGAGGTTGTTGAACAGTGGTCTGCCTCAGGGATCTGTTCTGAGACCCTTGCTCTTCGTGATTTTTATAAATGACCTGGATGAGGAAGTGGAGGGATGGGTTAGTAAATTTTCTGATGACACAAAGATTGGGGGTGTTGTGGATAGTGTGAAGGGTTGTCAGAGGTTACAGCAGGACATTGATAGGATGCAAAACTGGGCTGAGAAGTGGCAGATGAAGCACAACCCAGATATGTGTAAGGTGGTTCCTTTTGGTAGGTCAAATATGATGGCAGAATATACTATTAATGGTAAAACTCTTGGCAGGGTGGAGGATCAGAGGGATCTTGGGATCTGAGTCCATAGGACATTCAAAGCTGCTGCGCAGGTTGACTGAGTGGTTAAGAAGACGTACGCTGTATTGGCCTTCATCAATCGTGGGATTGAGTTCAAGAGCCAAGAGGTAATGTTACAGCTATATAGGACCCTGGTCAGACCCCACTTGAAGTATTGTGCTCAGTTCTGCTCACCTCACTACAGGAAGGATGTGGAAACTATAGAAAGGGTATAGAGGATATTTACAAGGATGTTGCCTGGATTGGGGAGCATGCCTTATGAGAATAGGTTGAGTGAACCTGACCTTTTCTCCTTGGAGCGATGTAAGGTCAGAAGTGACCTGATAGAAGTGTATAAGATGATGAGAGGCATTGATCGTGTGGATAGTCAGAGGCTTTTTCCCAGGGCTGAAATGGCTAACACGAGAGGACATATTTTTAAGGTGCTTGGAAGTAGGTACAGAGAAGATGTCATGGGTAAGTTTTTTTTACAGAGAGAGTGGTGAGTGCGTGGAATGGGCTGCTGGTGACAGTGGTGGACGCGGATACAATAGAGTCTTTTAAGAGGCTCCTGGATAGGTACATGGAGTTAGAAAAATCGAGGCTATGGGTAACCAGAGGTAATTTCTAAAGTAAGTACATGTTCAGCACAGCATTGTGGGCCGAAGAGCCTGTATTGTGCTGTAGGTTTTTTATGTTTCTACGTTTCTAATGCCTCCACAATCACTTCAGCTACCTCTTTCAGAACCCTGGGGTGTAGTCCTTCTGGTCCAGTTGACTTATCTACCTTGAGACCTGTCAAATTCCAAAGCACCTTCGACTTAGTAATAACAAGTACACTCACTTCTGTGCCCTAATACCTTTTAATTTCTAGAATACCACTGGTGTCTTCCACAGCGAAGACAGACACAAAATTCTTATCAAGTTTATCCACTATTTCTTTCTCCTCCATTACGACTTCTCCAGCATCATTTTCCAGTGGTCTAGTATCTACACACACATCTCTTTTACTCTTTATATATATGAAAAACCTATTGGTATCCTCTTTGATATTTTTGACTAGCTTACCTTTATGTTTCATCTTTTATCCCATTTTTTTTTTAGTTGCCTTCTGTTGGTTTTTAAAAGCTTCTAACTTCCCACTAACTTTTGCTATTATATGCCGTCTCTTTTGCTTTTATACTGTCTTTGACTTCACTTGGTTCATTAAAGTTTTATAGCTGGTATTAAACCCTCTGAATATCGCGCATCTCAAATAGTCTCTGACAACCAAGTTCATCCTCTGGCCTTCACGTGTCGATTAGCTACTATGCCCACCAGAGCTATTTCTACTGAGCGGAGAAGCAGCAAAGGTCAGTTAATGGCTCCTTAAAATGAGCCAATTTTGACGGGTAAGGCTCATCAGCTGTGGTTAGCATCTCATCTCGAAGTAAATCTCTGATCTCAAACCTCGTGGCTATACCCCCTCATGGAAAAGGCTTTGTTCGTAAACCCCAAACGAAAATCCAGATCTGGAGTCCATAAGGCAGTCTTATGTTAAGGTCAATGCTGACTGGCATCTCCTGTGATGCTGCTAGTACCAAACTGTATCAGTCTCTACTGTTCCTTGGGATTCATCAGCTGCGTGGAGAGGGGGAGTCTGCTGATCTCCATATCATACTTCGCTCACTTGTGTACCATGTAGACAGTTGGGACACAAAATCCATGATCGGCCCTGACCAATGAAAGGGCCTCCTCATGACTTCCACAGTTGCCTCATCCTTCTTTGAGAATAAATCTTCATTTTTGGGATGTATCTATCCCATGCCTTCCCCCCCGCAGAAACTCCAGTCACCCTGCTAACGTCCTCTTCCAATCAGCTTTGGTCATCTCTCCTCTCATGTCTCTTTAAATCCCCTTGCTCCACAGTAATACTGATGCAGCTGACTTCATCTTCTTCCTCCCAACCTGCAGAGAGAATTCTATCATATTATGATCTCTGACTCCTAAGGGTTCCTTTACCTTAAGCTCCTTAATCAAATCTGGTTCATTGCACAAAACCCAATCCAGAATTGCCTTTCCCCTAGTGGGGCGAACTACCAGCTGCTTTAAAAAGCTATTTTGTAGGCATTCTACAAATTCCATATCTGGGATACAGCACCAACCTGATTTTCCCAATTTACCTGTGTATTGAAACTTCCCAATGACTATTATTACACATCTTTTCTATTTCCCTTTGAAATTTATATTCCACATCCTAGCTACTGTACAAATGCCTGTGTATAACTTCTATCATGGTCTTTTTAAGCTCGCGGTTTATTATCTCTACCTGCAAGATTCTACATCTTCCCCTTCCACAGTATGCCTACTTTTTTTAAGAACTTGATTTCATTTTTTACCAACAGAGCCTCCCCACCCCCTCTGCCTACCTGCCTGTCCTTTCGGCACAAGGTGTACCGTTGGATGTTAAGCTCCCAACTATGATCTTCTTTTACTGGCGTCTCAGTAGTGCCCACAATGTCATACCTGCCAACCTCTAAGTGCGTGACAAGACCATCTGCCTTTCTCTGTATATTGTGTGCATTCAACTATAACATCTTAAATCCTATATTCATTACTCTTTTCAATTTTTCTCCCATGTTACACTTCATCTCATCTCACTGACTGCAATGTTGCCCTATCATCTGCCTGTCCTTCCTTACAGTCCCACTGCATCAATTTGTTTACCAAGTGCCTTATCCTCAGCCCTATCACTCCAATTCCCATCCTCCTGCCAACTTAGTTTAGACCCTCCCCAACAGCTCTAGCAAACCTGTTCAACATTGTCCTTGAACTTCTCTGCTAGCAGTGCAGTTCATGCCATTGTTTCACTGAAAGGAGGGAATTAGCATGCGTTTTTTTGATGATTAATACCCCTTGGATTTCATTTCCATAGCTGCACTACCAAATGCATGGAAGTTTCTGGAATTATATCAATTGTGTGATCACATGTTTCATTTGAAGTTTCTACCTGCTTTAATGGGACAACTATCATTGCAGCACCAAAGAAAAACAAAATAGCATGCCTTAATGACTACTGCCCAGTGGCTCTGCCATGAAGTGCTTTGAGAGTCTGGTCATGCACATATCAGTTCCAGCCTTCCAGACAACTTCAACCTCATGCCAAAATAGGACCACGGCTTTTGCTATTTCCCTGGCCCTACACTCACCTCTGGAGCATCTGGACATTAAAGATATCTGTGTTAGACTATTCTTTATTAACTGTAGGTCTGCCTTCAATACTTAAACTCCAAGCAAACCTCAAAGTCAAAGTCAAAGTTTAACTTCTTGTCAAAGTATGCATATGTCACCATATGTTATCATTTTCTTGCAGGCATTCACAGTAGGAGAAAGAAACACATGATAATCAATGAAAAACTACAGACAAGCAAAGGCTGTCAAGCAATCAACATACAAAAGACAAACTGCAAATACAAAAAAAGAATAATAATAATAATAAATAAATAAAACTGAAAGCATGAATTGTAAACTCCTTAATAGTGAGTCTATAGGTGGTGTACAGTGGTCAGTTCAGTGTTGAGGTGAGTGAAGTTATCGTCACTAGTTCAGGATACTGATGGTTGATGGATAATAACTGTTACAGACCTTGGTGGTATGGGACATGTATCTCCTTCCCAAGACAACAGCAAGAAGAGAGCATGGCCTGGATGGTTACCAAACACCTAGAGAGCTGGTGCAGGGATAACAACTTGATGCTTAGTGTCACCAAAACCAAGGAGATGATTGTCGATTTCAGACGGTCTCAGCCTGAGCACACACCCCTCAGCGTCAGCGGCTCCACAGTGGAGAGAGTGGAAAACATCAAGTTCCTTGGGGTGCAGATCTCGGACAATCTCACCTGGTCCAGGAACACCACTGGGATTGTGAAACGGGCCCAGCAGAGATTGCACTTTCTGAGGAAGCTTAAACAAGCATCACTCCCCACTAACATCTTAACTACATTCTACAGAGGCGTGGTTGCATCACAACCTGGTACTCCAGCTGCAGTGTTGTTGACAAAAAAGCCTTGCAGAGGGTGGTCAGGGGAGCACAGAAGGTTATTGAGGTCTCCTTACCTTCTGTCCAAGACCACTTTCAGAGTCGATGCCTCCAGAAGACACGGTACATCATTAAAGACCCCTCGCACCGTCTCCATGAACTGTTTGTTCTTCTGCCATCAGGCAAACGTTACAGGAGCATCAAAACTAAAACCACAAGGCTACTAAACAGCTTCCTCCCACAGGCAGTCAGACTGCTAAATAGCTGCTCCACCTGACTCTGCTTTGGACACTGTTAACTCGCACTGGACATTTATAACTTGATTTTAACTGATGTGGCTGTTGTGTTTTACTATTTATTGTTATGTTTATTATTTAGTGTTGTGTTTGTTATGTTATGATTGCACTGCCCCTGAGGAACACTGTCTCATTCTGCCCTGCAGAGCTGATGTATGGTTAGAATGACAATAAAGTTTTTTGAATCTTTGAATCTTTGAATTGAGATTCATTTTGTTACAGATATAGAAACAGAAACAAAAAACCTACAGCACAGTACAGGCCCTTCAGTCCACAACGCTGTGCTGAACATGTACTTACTTTAGAAATCACCTAGGATTACCCATAGTCCTCTATTCTTCTAAACTCTATGTACCTATCCAGGAGTCTCTTAAAAGACCCTATTGTATCCACCTCACCGGCAGCCTATTCCACGTACTCACAACTCTCTGCGTAAAAAAATTTGCCCCTGATATCTCCAGGAAACCTAATTCCAAGCACCTTAAAACTTGTGTCCTCCCGTGTTAGCCATTTCAGCCCTGGGAAAAAGCCTCCGGCTATCCACATGATCAATGCCTCTCATCATCTTGTACAGGGGTCCCCAACCTTTTTTGCACTGCAGACCGGTTTAATATTGACAATGTTCTTGCGGACCAGCCGATCCGGCCGGGGGGTGGGGGGGGGGTGGGGAAGGGTTGCCAACGGACAAGAGTAGTAGTCAAATACGTTGTGTTTACCCCGAGAAAGACCATGAAGCCTTGCGCGGGCACCAATTCACATGCGTGACTTTCGCATGCATGTATGTGCCGATTTTTTCCTACAAATGGTTTTTGGTGATCCTTGTCGAGGGGGGTGGGTGTTAATCATGACCGGAATATAGGTGATAAGTGGCTAATACACTCAATTTCGTTTCTAAAAGGTTTCTCTAACGAATTTAATATCAAACATACAGCGCATATTTTCCTCGCATGAATATAGTGATAAGTCAATTATCAGGGGAGGACAGGAGAGCTTGAAGTAAGTGTCGAATGAACTTCCAGTAGAAGTAGTAGAGGCAGATTCGATATTATCATTTAAAGAAAAATTGGATAGGTATATGGACAGGAAAGGAATGGAGGGTTGTGGGCTGAGTGCAGGTCGGTGGGACTAGGTGAGCGTAAGCATTCGGCATGGACTAGAAGGGCAGAGATGGCCCATTTCCGTGCTGTAATTGTTATATGGTTATGTAAGTCACATAAGTCAATAGCATCATAACGTTTTAAGTAACGTCTGGATATTAAACACACAGCGCATATTTTCCTCGTATGAACATATAAAATCATTGCAACACACCAATATCGCTGAATCAGTGGGAGCCCTGGGCTGAATACTTGGTTTCCTGCAGCAAGACGGTGCCATAAAGGGGTGATGGGAGACAGCGATACTCGAAGGGGGTTCCTTATGTCCAGACTATTCCGCAATTTAGTTTTCGTTACTTTCATTGCAGAGGTATGTTGGAAATGGAAGCAACGTTTTCAGTGCTTTCGTGGCTATCTCAGGATATTTAGCCTTGAATTTGATCCAGAATGCTGGCAGAGATGTTATGTCAAACATACTTTTCAGCCCGCCGTCACTTGCAAGCTCGTGGAGTTGATCTCCTTCCTGCGCTGACATGGATGGCGCGCGGGTAATGACCTTGCATGCGTTCAAATTCAACAGCGCGTGACGGGGAATGAGGAAAGTTGCAGCTGACTCATATCGCCAAATCATATCGTTTCCTCATGGCCCGGTAGCGCATGCTTTGCAGCCCGGTGGTTGGGGACCCCTGATCTTGTACACCTCTATCAGGTCACCTCTCATCCTCCGTCGCTCCAAGGAGAAAAGGCCAAGTTCACTCAACCTATTGTCATAAGGCATGTCTCCAATCCAGGCAACATACTTGTAAACCTCCTTTGCACCCTTTCTATAGTTTCCACATCCTTCCTGTAATGAGCAGACCAGAACTGAGCACGGTACTCCAAGTGGGGTCTGACCAGGGTCCTATATAGCTGCAACATTACCTCTCGGCTCTTGAACTCAATCCTACAGTTGATGAAGGCCAATACACTGTATGCCTTCTTAACTACACAGTCAACCTGCACAGCAGCTTTGAATGTCCTATGGACTTGGACTCCAAGATCCCTCTGATCCTCCACTCTGTCAAGAGTTTTACCATTAATACTATATTCTGCCATCATATTTGACTTAAAAAAATGAACCACCTCACACTTATCTGGGTTCCACTCAATCTGCCACTTCTCAGCCCAGTTTTGCATCCTACTGATGTCCCGTTGTAACCCCTGACAGCCCTCCACACTATCCACAACACAGCCAAACTTTTTGTCATCAGAAAATTTACTAACCCATCCCTCCACTTCCTCATCCAGGTCATTTATAAAAATCACAAAGAGAAGGGGTCCTAGAACAGGTCCTAAGGCACACCACTGGTCACCGACCTCCATGCAAAATATGACCTGACTACAACCACTCTTTGCCTTCTGTGGACAACCCAATTCTGGATCCACAACACAATGTTCCCATGGATCCCATGCCTCCTTACTTTCTCAATAAGCCTTGCATGGGGTACCTTGTTAAATGCCTTGCTGAAATCCATATGATAAGGATATTTACTTACTTATATTTACAGATAATAAGTACTATATAATTTATGAAAAACTGTACGTAAACATAGGCTGATAAATAACCAATTTGGCGATGAAGATGATGCTGGTGACATATATTGTTGATGTTTTGCAAGCAGCTCACAAAATTTCTATATATACATTTTCAAATGCAAACTTATCTCCAAACTCCAAGACTGGGATTCAGTGCCTCCCTTTGTAACTTCATCCTTGACTACCTGACCAAAAATAACAAAAGAGCAGCTCATTAACTTCAGGAAGGAGGGTGGTGCACATGCTCTTTTATACCATGGTGAGGATGAGAGAGTAAGAGCTTTAGGTTCCTAAGTGTGAGCAACACCATCTACAAAGAAAACACATCAGTGCCTCTACTTCCTCAGGAGGTGAACAGAATTTGGCATGACCCCTTTGACCGCATAGGAAGGCTGTTCATCAAATTGCTATGACTCTCTAAAGATGCCACTGGTCATTCCTACCAACTTTTGTAGAACACATAGATCAGAAATAAAAAAAATTGGCTCATTGGATATACTATTCCTTATGTTCCATTCCTATCTCCTCCCTTTGCCATCATCTATATTTATTAATGAACTCTCTTCTCCCTTCTGTCACAGATGCTTGTGTAATGTCTCCTTAAATGTTTCTAAATTTTACCTTCAATTGCTTCCTGTAGGATTAAATTACACATTCTCAACACTTATTTTATAAAGAGGTTTCTCCTGAATTTCCTGTTATATTTCTTACTGACCCTCAAGTATTGATGGCCTCAGGCAATCATTTTCCCTACAACTGGAAACATTTTCTCCCCATCAGTTCTGCCAAAAGTTCTCAGCATTTTAATAACTGCCATTAACTCAATCCCCAGCTTCCTTTTCTCTAGTCTGTCCAAATTTCCCCAATGTGAATATCCTTGAATTTCTGGTACCATTATTATAAAGTTTCTCTGAACCTAGAAGACACAAGAAATTCTGCAGATGCATAAAATATGGATCAACACACACAAAATAGTAAAGGAACTCAGATGGCCAGGCACCATCTATGGAAGGAAATTCACAGTCAATGTATTGGGCTTTTATCCTTGATTAGGGTTGAAAAAAAAAGGGGCAGAAGCAGGAAATTCTGCCCCCTTCCTCTCCAGTGCTCATGAAGGGACTCAGCCCAAAATGGGAACTGTTTTTTCCCCTCCAAAGATGCTGCCTGACACATTGAGTTCATCCAGCATTTTGTGTGTGTTGTTCTCCACACCCTCTCTGATATAAAGATATAGTGATATATCCCTTATCTGATATAAGACCATAAAACCTCAAGATATAGGATCAGAATTAGGCCATTTGGCACATCGTGTCTGCTCTGCCATTTCATCATGGTAAATCCAATTTTCCTCTTAGCCCCAATCTCCTTCCTTCTCCTCGTATCCCTTCATACCCTGACCTATCAAGAATCTTTCAACCTCTGCCTTAAATATATATAAAAGACTTGGCCTCCATAGCTGCCTGCAGCAAAGAATTCTATGGATTCGCCACTTTCTAGCTAAAGAAAATCCTCCTCATCCCCATTCTAAAAAGTCGCACCTTTATTCTGAGGCTGTGTCCTCTGGTCTTAGACTCTCACGCTATCAGAAACATCCTCTCCACATCCACTGTATCAAGTCCTTTCACCATTTGACAGGTTTCAATAAGGTCACCTCTCATTCTTTTGAATTCTAGTGAATACTGGTCGAGAGCAATCTCTTCATATGACAAGCCATTCAATCCTGGAATCATTTTTGTGAACCTCCTTTGAACCCTCTCCACTTTCAGCACATCACTTCTACAATAAGGGGCCCAAAAATGCTCACAATACTCCAAGTGAGGCCTCACCAGTGCTTTATAAAGTCTCATCATTACATCCTTGCTGTTATATTCTAGTCCCCTTGAAATGAATGCTAACATTGCATTTGTCTTCCTCTCCACAGACTCAACCTTTAAATTAACTTTTAGGGAATTCTTTACAAGGATTCCCGGAACCTTTGCACCTCAGTTTTTTGTATTTTTTCTCCATTTATAAAATAGTCCACCCTTTCATTTCTTCTACCAAAGAGCATAACCATACATGTCCCAACACTGTATTCCATCTGTCATCTCTTTGTCCATTCTCCTAGGTCCTTTTGTAGTCTCACTACATCCTCAGAGCTATTTGCCTCTCCACCTAGCTTCATATCATCTGCAAACTTTGCAACAAAGCCATCAATTCCATCATCCAAATCTTCTTTAATATTATTGGCTAGTTTACTTTCCTATTCTATCTTTACCTTCTCAATGACTTTTTTAGTCGCCTTCTGCTGGTTTCTAAAGGTTTCCTAATTCTCTAACTTCCCACTGATCTTTGCTCTATTATATGCTCTTCCTTTGGCTTTTATGTTGGCTTTGACTTCTCTTGATAGCCACGGTTGCGCCATTTTGCCTTTAGAATACTTTTTCCTCTTTGGGATGTATATATTCTGTGCTGAATTGCTTCCAGAAATCGCAGCCTTTGCTCCTCTGTTGTCATCCTTGCCAGTGTTCTTTTCTAATCAACTTTGGTCAACTACTCTCTCATGCCTCTGTAATTCCCTTACACCACTATAATACTGATACATCTGACTTCGGCTTCTCCTTCTCAATTTCAGGGTGAATTCGATTATATTATGATCACTTTTCCCTAAGGGTTCTTTTACCTTAGGCTCTCTAATCAAGTCAGGTTCATTGCTCAACACCCAATCCAGAATAAATGATCCCCCAGTGGGTTCAACCATAGGAAAAGGAAATTGCTTTTTAAACTCATGAGAGAGCATAGGCCATCAACTTTTTGCTGTTGATGTTTCTGTAGCAGGCAATTTCTTTTTTACGAGGTCGAGTTGCTAGCTCGATGCTCAACCCAGCACGGATGGAAAGCGTGCCGGGGGAGCCGGCTGGGTTCGAACTCGGGAGTCTTCGCTCCGAAGTCCGGCGCTGATGCCACTATGCCACCAGCTGGCTTTAGGGTTCAACCATGAGTTGCTCTAAAAAGCCATCTTGAAGGCTCTCTGAAAATTCTCTCTCCTGTAATCCAGCACCAACCTAATTTTCCCAATCTACCTGTATATTGAAATCCCCCATGATTACTGTAACATTGCCCTTTTCGAATAGATTTTCTATCTCCCATTGTAATTTGTAGACTACAACCTTACAGCTGTTTGGGGTCTAACTCCCATTAGGGACTGTTACCCTTGCAGTTCGTTAGTTCTATCCACAATGATTCAATACTTCCTAACCCTATGTCATCTCTTTCTAAAAACTTGATTGCATTTTTTACCAACAGAGCAACACCACCCCCTTTGCCTTCCTGCCTGTCCTTTTAGCATAATGTCTATCCTTGGACATTAAACTCCCATCTGTACTCTTCTTTCATCCATGTTTCAGTGATGCCTACAACATCATACATGCTACTCTGTAACTGTGCTACAAGTTCACCCACCTTATTCCGTATATTGCGTGCGTTCAAATACAGCACCTTCAGTCCTGTATTCACCGTTTTCAATCTTGTCTACCTTTTATATTGCAACACATCATGTTGACTGCAAGTTTGCCCTATCAACAGCCTCTCCTCTCTACACATTGCCTGTTTGTAAACCATCTACCTCATCTTCAGCACTATAATCTGCCCTTCCTACAACTTGCTTTGAAATATATGCAGCTCAGACCACGAGTTACACTATGCTCAATCTTTTGATTCCTAACTTTGTCTGAGGTCTTGCCAAAATCTGCCTCTACAACCTCTCCACTAACTATTCTGGCACTCTGGCTCCCATCCCCCAGCAACTCTAAACCCCACTGTGCAATGTTAACAAACCTTCCCACTAGATTATTAGTCTCCCCCCAGTTCAAGTGAAAACCATCTGCTCTGTACAGGTCGCACATTCCCTGGAAGAGAGCCCAATGATCTAAAAGTCGTATGCCCTCCCTTCTACACCAACTCCTTAGCCATGTGTTAAACTGTATAATCTTTCTAGTTCTGGCCTCACTAGCACATGGCACGGGTAGCACTCCTGAGATCACAACCCTGGAGGTCCTGCCCTTCAACTTCACACCCAACTCCCTGAACTCCCTATGCAGAACCTCGTCACTCGTCCTAGTCATAGTCACCTGAAATGATTGCAGTAATCCTGGTGTGCTCTGAAGAGTGATTGCCACTGTTTAAGCATAACTTTTCAATTCCATCCCTCCTGTTAGTGCTTGATCTATTTTCTTTCTGCTTGCAATCGAAGTGCTTGCAATATGAGATCACTGTGTTCCACAGACACACACCTTTTAAGCAAGTTTTTTAAAAAGTGGCTAGTAGACTTACTCCAAAGCTGCATTGTTTGATATAATTTTTCCAACAACAAACCTTCTCAGAATGCCACAGAATATATAAACAGTGCTGGCATCAGAAGTTCACTTTCTACTATCCTGCAGAGTAGCGTTTAGAGCAATTCTTTACAGCAGTAGTTGTTAGATCTGGGTTCATTTCCCACTGTTGCCTGTAAGGAGTTTTCCCATGATCATATAGGTTTCCTCTAGGTGCTCTGGTTTCCTCCCACATTCCAAAGATGTGCAGTTATGGTTAGTGAGTTGCAGGTGTGCTATGTTGGTGCTGGAAGCCTGGCAACACTTGTGGTCTGCCTAGCACAATCCTCTCTGACTTGATCTGATGCAAACAATGAATTTCACTGCATGTTTCAATGTGCATCTAACAAATTAAACTAATCTCTCTTTTTAATCGCTATCCCAACGAGTCTTTGCGGAATGCTCTAGCCTCAAAATAAGAGATTTCAACAAGACAACTATTCAAAATTGTGCAGCTGTATTTGCACTTTTTTTAGGAACATGCCTGTAAGGTCAGCTCTGGCAGACTGTGTGAATGAGATCTACTGTGAGTTCCAATGGTTAGAAAGGCAGTACTGCAACGCTCCATAGATAGTGAAAGGCATGACAAGGCATAGAAGACATTATTGTTATCCACTGCAAACCAAGGAAGACCCCAGTTGGTGACACTTGTTCCTAGCACTAGTCCCAGACTTCACTAGCCAAGAGAGTGGAACTGCCACGGTGCAAGGGCTTTTCCATTTTAAAAACTCTCCCATACAGGCTTCCTGTCATCACCGGACACAGAGAACGACCACCATTTGTACTTTAAACTACAAAATTATAAGAGATAGAGGCAGGGTAATTGAAAACAGGCCTTTTCCAATGAGATTGGTGAGACTAGAACTAGAGGTCGTGAATTAAGGGTGAGGAGTGAAATATTTAAGAAGAACGTGAGGGGGAGCTTCACTTAGGGGGTGGTGAAAGTGTGGAATGAACTGACAGCAGTTCAATTTCAACACTTAAGAGAAAATTTGATAGGTACATGGATGAGAAAGGTATGGAGAGCCAAGGTGCAGGTGCAGGTTATTATAAGGTCAAAGGGCCTGTGTCTGCTCTGTAGTGTTCTATGACTCTATACCTCAATACTGTACAAATCTAGAGGAACAGAGGCATATTTTACAGGACACCTTATCGTCCTCAGCTTCCATCTGTTCTATCTGTTGATACAAAGGAAAAGTTCTTTGGCCCAGTACAGCATTGCTAATACTCCTTCAAGGAGTGAAGAAGTCTGAACCACTCAAGTGCTCCACGCCATACATAAAGAATCACATGCAAGTGATCAAAATATCTCAAAGAAAGCCGTTCTTGCTAGCTAAGGGGAAGTTTTATGTGCAGAAGGATAAGGCTGTTGGCTAAGAAGTGCATGGCAGTGGTATAGATGTTGATGTGGAAATGAAAATATTTTAGATTAGACGGAGGTATCCAGTTGATGTCCACTAGAGAGGCGCTTATCTGGAGCATAGCGAGAAGGACTGGAAGTATACACACCACTAGCACAGGGAGATCCAGAATAGGAAGTGAATGAAGACACCATTGCAGACACACTCTTCCTGTGCTGCTGGTGGATGCGGGATCTCAGGGAGTTGGGAGCCAGTTCAGCCCTCTGAAAATGCAACCTTCGTCTTTAGTTCAGTGAAGGCTTCTTGGAAGAGTGTAGAAAATTTTCAACACACCAGCTGAGCATGCTCCTTCCGATAGTTCCCCTGATGCAAAACCCAGTGGGTAAAACGGGGCACCCAGGTGGGAATAGAGCTCCAATGCAGACTGAAGCACTGGGTGGGGGATGCATTAATTTTGTGGAAACTGCCAACGTCAGGCACTCAGAACGTTCCACATACTAACATAGACACGGATACAATAGTGACAGTTCATGAGCAGACAGCAGCTGTAATATCTCTGATAGAAATTGATATGATAAATATTAAATATCTATCGGATGTCAGCTGCCCTTCTCTAGCTGATTGTGTTTGACAAATGTATAAAGCAATTGTAAAAATGTTATGGATCTATGACCCACATGGCAACATCATTCATAGGCATTGCATTGAGTGTCATATCAATACCGATGATGCTCGGTTCCATCTCAACACCACCTCTGTCCATGCCTTCTACAGTACTGTGCAAGAGACTCAGGCATGCAATTATATAGTAGTGTGCCTAAGGCTTTTGCACAGTACTGCAGTAATTTTATGTATTGTACTCTACTGCTGCAAATAAAAAACAATTTCATAACATATGTGAGTGATGATAAACCTGATTCTGATATGGGTGTCTATTGTGGACTGAGTGTGGTAAGTGGGCAGGGAAAGGGGAATCATGGTTGGGAAAAGGTGAAGAGAGAGGGAAGGGAGCAGGAAGCACTAGAGGGGCATTCTGTAACAATCAATAAACCAATTATTTGGAGTCGAATGACCTTCTCTGGTGCCTCAGGCCTGGGTGAGTCTGCACTCGCATCAACCCCTCCCCCCCCACCCCCTGGCACTAATTTTCTGCCACCTCTCCCTCAACCCTCCTGCGGTGCTCCACCCTCACCAGTCCTAACATCCTTTATTCCCACCAGATTTACAAACTCGCTCCACGTTGACAAATACAGTACTGTGGAATAGTCTTTGGCACCCTAGCTATATATATGCATCTCAGACTTTTGCAGAGTACTGTGTCATCCTTTCTTGAATGAGCCACAATACGACATTAGCAGACCTGAAGTTATTTCCTTCAATGAAAACGGTAAATTATCCCAAAGTCTCAGCTCTATTTATTTAAATAACCTTCCTCAGCCTTACAATTGTCCAGGAACTTCATATCTTTCCCTGCTCTCCTTGCTTCATTCCTACTGTATGTTACCCAATGTCTGGCATTACTTCCATAATCCTTCTGGTCCTCGGTCCTTCTGAATGGTCCACCTTAAAATATACCTCTGTCCCTTCTCTGAAGTCACTGGTCTAATTCTTCATCGAGGCTCAGTGTCAGTTGCTCTTTAATTATCTTCTTCTTAATCAACTTGTAAGGGGCCAAATGATCCCAGGTTATTGTTCTATCTAGACTTTAGGAGTGGGATTCTATCCATATTGTTGCGTAGTTACTGTATATCCTGATGGCATGTATTTAGAGACAGGCATCTTTTCTGATCTCAATGGAAAACGAGATTTCACATCACTTTAGAAAGCTAAAATGGCCTTTGAAGGCTAAAGCCAGCATTTTTTCAGATCTTTATTAATTAATAATGCCTTAAGCAAACCTTTATGATAAATTTTATCACAATGTGTTAGATACACAAGATGTAGTTTCTCCTTATAAAATAATCTTATCAGGTCAATCAATAAATATATTGGAAAGACTTATATTGCAAATAACCTTGTTATACATGTAAGATGCCTAACTTGTTTATTTTAAATAAAGCACTTGTCATATCATTTCCTTTCATACTAATGCAGACCTTCAAGACATTGCCAGTGACAGAGGCAATTACCTCAGACATCTCTTTCCAAACAGAACAGGGACAATCTCACACATCATAATCCAACAAGAAAAAAAAACAGGCATGCCCAAAGGACCACCTAACTCACAGGTCATTGCTGTTGAATTGACGGAATGGCCCTCTCTGATTGTTTGGTCTACTGCAATTCTGGTGACAGTAACTCTATGTACGTTCATGCGAAATATGGAAATTAATTTTATACGGTTGTTTCTAATGTCCCATAGGTTTTCATCTATTTATATATATTTATATATATATTATTTAAAACTGCATCTCCGCTCTGTGCAGTATTTCCATGCCTCCCTTAATTTACGTCACTTTTAACCCAAGGAAATTTCTCTATTAATAAAGATATAAATTTCTCTGCAAGGTTCAAGTTTACAGACCTCCTTAGCCAAAAAGAGAAAATTCACTGATTTGAAAAAGGTTACAACCCCATTCTATTATGGCAATTTTTGGTTTGCCAATGATAGAACATAGATTTTTATCTTCTTCAGCCTGTCGGATGATCACATTTGTTACTTTAATGGCCAGAAGATCCATTTTATTGAACTGGAAGGAGACCAATCCTCCTACCACATTTCAATGGTTTTCCCAAACTATATCATGTTTAAATTTAGAAAAAAATCAGAAGTGACATTTTTGATCCTTCGGTTAAATTTGAAGAGACTTGGAAACCATTTATTCAACATTTTCATATGATGTAATTTGACCTTTCCAAATCCTTCTTATTAACTTAAAATATATGAATAGAGGAGCGGAGTTGACGACATTACTGAACGTGTTCGATTTGAGATATTGGTCTAGCCTTGTTTGTTCCATTTGCTTTTTTTTGGGTTTAGTATTTAGTTTCATTTTCTTTTTTTTTTGTTTTTTTTGGGGGGGTTCTTTGTATTTTTTTCGTATTATTTCTTTTTTCTCTATGATTAATTATATTAAGAGTTTGGAAGTCTATTATACCTGTATTATTTGAAATTTTTGATTGCAAACTCTGTCATCTTCATTAGGGATGATGCCTGGGCACGTCTATTCTGCTGGTGTATATACCACCGCCACCACCCCCCTCCCCCCCATCATCTGCGCCTCCACTCAAAATCTGCAGATGCTGGAAATCCAAGCAACACACACAAACTGCTGGAGGAACTCAGCAGCCCAGGTAGCATTTATAGAAAAGAGTCCAGTCGACATTTCCGACCGAGACCCTTCAGCAGGACCTGTCAGGTGTGTGCTTTTTGTGCTTCTTGATCCGTTGAGGATGAGGATGGTTAGTCCTCCTCTGACCAGGTTTCCACTGTCCAACCTTGTTTATAATTGAATTCTAGTTCTTACTTAGAGCAAGACCTTCCTCTTTGTTAAAATTCTTTTCCCCTAGTTTTATTTCAATGCCTTCCTTCATCAGACAGTCCCAAAACCCGCTGGTGCGGCACAGTAGTTTTATGCAGTCGAAGTCAATCCTATTGCCATGCAGAGGCAATATTCTATTATCGCTGAGTTCTCCGGACAACCCAAAGAGATACACCTCCTCAGCTCCTTGATGCAGGTTTCCACTGTGTGCCCCATCTGGCCGATATACGCTGCTGTGCATTCACAGGGAATTCTGTAAATGAAAGCCATCCTGAGTCCCAGGTCAACTTTGACCTGCATAAGCTGTGATCTGTGGATGGTATTAATCTGGTATTTCTTCAGGATCCTGATGATCCTTCTAGAGTCTGTGGAAATTTAGGGAAGACAGGTGGAGGTGATGGGCCCATCCCCGTTATTATGTTCCCTGGTTTTTCCATTGGCTCTTTTAAGAGCCTGATTGATTTCCTTCACCTTGTTACCTTTCTGTAGGAATGTTGTGCATAATTGTCTTATTTCTTTCTGGAGACTTTCCAGGTCTGAAATAGTTTTCACACAGTTAATCAAAGTAGAAAGAACTGCTCTACGTTGGAAGGCACGATGGTAGCTATTATTGTTGGGGTACACGACCGGGTGAGAGGGTTTTCAATAGATGCCATGTCCGAGGCAACCACTAGGTTTCTGTCATATTAGAATGTCCAGGAGCAGGAGGCAACCATTCTTCTCCATCTCCTTCGTAAATTGAATGTTTGGATGTATGCTGTTCAGATGTTCATGGAACTGCTAGGGTGCCTGGAGTACATGAGGGCCATGCTACGAAAATGTCATCTACATATGCATTTGGGGCATAACAGTGATGAACTCCGAGCCCTCTGCTCAGGGTCCTCCATGTAGAAATTAGCAATAGCCAGCGACAAATATGCATATTATTTTTCAGTCCAGTTGAAGGATTTCAACCTGTCAGGCAAACTGTCCATTTCCTTCCATAAATGCTTCCTGACCAACTGAGTTTCTCTAGTTCTTTGACTGTTGCTAAAGTAGCAAATGCTGGTCAAAACCAGCTTTATATGTACAACACTATAGTATGGCTTCCTTCGAGAAAGAGAGAACGCGTTGTAAATTACAATATTAATTGAATGAGAGTATCTGTACAGATAGGATCTGTACAGGTATCTAAAAATCTTGTCCAAGGTAGACCAAAAATTGGACAAAGAAGAGACAGGAAAATCGCTTACATACTACTCAGTCTGCAGGTGCTGAAATCCGAAACAGCGCACACAAATTGCTGGAGGAACTCAGCAGGTCAGGCAGCATCTATGGAAGTGAATAAATATTCGACATTTAAGGCCAAGACCGTTCTTCGAGACTGGAAAGGGAGGGGGAAGGCTCCAAAATAGAAAGGTGGGGTGGGGAGGGGAGGGAGGACAGCTAGAAGGTGAAGCCGTGGGTGGGAAAGGTAAATGGTTGGAGACGAAGGCATCTGATAGAGAGGAGAGTGGACCACTGGAGAAAGGGAAGGAGGAGGGGATGCAGGAAGAAGTGATAGGCAGATGAGAAGTCAGAATGGAGAACAGAAGAAGAGGGGAGGGGAGGGTAAATAAAATTTACTGGAAAGAGAAATCAATATTCATGCCATCAGTTTGAAGGACCCAAAGGGAATTATAAGGTGTTGCTCCTCCACCCTGAGAGTGGCCTCATCTTGGCACTCTCCGCTCCTATTAGATTCCTTTATCTCCAGTCCTTTAACTTTCCCATCCACCTGACTTCACCTATCACCGTCTAGGCATCCTCCTTTACTTCACCCCCCCCCCCACTTTTTATTCTGGCACCTTCCCCTTGCTTTCCAGTCCTGAAGAAGGGTCTCGGCCCAAAACGTCAAGTGTTTTTCCAAAGACGCTGCCTCACTTTCTGAGTTCCTCCAGCAATTTGTGTGTGTTGCTTAGGAAAATTTCTTGTCCAAAAATGTCAGTACTAAAGCTAAAAATGATTATCATAATCATTCTTGAACAAACAAAGTAGTGGATTTATCCTTGGGTTTGAAGGTTAGTAAAGCAGACCTCATCCTGTCCAACTCTCTCACTAAATGTGTTTTTTTCTGAGGCGTGGGCTCTTGGATTGACTAGCCAGAAAACTTCACCACTCCTATTTAGAAGCAGAATAATTCGTTGAACGTTGCACTTGCCCTGACAAGCTCTGATCACTTCAGCATCTTCATTCAAACTGGGTGAATATCTCATTCTTCTCTTAATCTCCCTCCCTCCCTCCCTCCCAGCAATTGTAGGCTTCCCTTTTCTCCGCCTTGCCAACATTCTCTCCCTTCTCTCCCAACATCTTAACTTGCGTTTTAACTCTAACATTTCTCAGTTTTGATGAAAGCCCATCAAAATATACTTCAGTTTCACTCTCCACAGAAGCTATCTAACTTGCTAAACATTTCCAGCATTTTCTGCTTTAAGAAACAGTATAATCTGACTGATCATGAAACACACTGTGGGTGATCCATCGTTGGTCTCAACCGTAGTTCCACTTGCAGTCCTGTGTCAGGAGGCTGACCACCCACTCTTCAACGTGACTCTGAACTTGCTCCTGCCTGTGTCAGATCTGGAACCTGACTGTTAATTCTGGCACATGTGCTGGCGTGCAGGTGAAATCTTTTGTTGTCATAGAAACCCAAGAAAATCAAGTTCATGGTCAAGTTTAATGCAAGAATACATCTAAACAAAACAAAACCAAATTCTCCCAGGGCCAAGGTGCAAAACATGGTACCAATAGTCATACACAGCACAAGGCACATATTTCACATAAGAGATAGCAGAGAACATGCAGTCACACAGAAACTATGTAGACGAAGTCCCTCAGTGACATGTCCTGTAAATTGATGGTGCATAGGTGTCGTCATTTGTGTATCTGCAGACGAGCGCACGCAACCTGGCTTGTCTTCCACTGAGCAAACGCAGGAGGGCAGCACTGATGGGCCTCCAATCCAGCATCGATGCTACACCACATGGCCTCCAGCGTCTCCTCTTCTGGGCAGTTGCAACAGGTGAGCCTGTGGCATGAGGACCAGTCCGTGCTACAACCAAGGCCATGCAGCTCCCCAGCTTCAGTCTCGCTAATAAACCAGTGAACCAGACCTGCAGCATTTCACAGTACCAATGTCCAACTGGGGTCTTGTGATCACAAGAAACGCATGCAAGACAACCACTCACTGTTAGACTGCATGCCACCGTTGCACACAGACTCTGATGCCTCTCTGCACCAAGCGGCAACACGCTAGAGGCAGAAAACATGTTCCCGATGTTGGGGGAGTCCAGAAGCAGAGGCCACAATTTGAGAATAAGGGGTAGACCATTTAGAAAGGAGTTAAGGAAAAACTTTTTCACCCAGAGAGTTGTGGATCTGTGGAATGCTCTGCCTTAGAAGGCAGCGGAGGCCAATTCTCTGGATGCTTTCAAGAAAGAGTTAGATAGAGCTCTTAATGATAGCGGAGTCAAGGGATATGGGGAGAAGGCAGGAACAGGGTACTGATTGTGGATGATCAGCCATGATCACAGTGAATGGCGGTGCTGGCTCGAAGGGCCGAATGGCCTGCTCCTGCACCTATTGTCTATTGATCCGCACCAAGTCTAGCTCCTCTACTAATGAGCAATTTGCTAATGGGGCAGACCTGTATTTCTTGAAGTTCTGAATGTCCAGTATTGCCTTGTGATCATAAAAAAGATGTTTAACAAAGATGCAAACTCCTTTGGCTGGCCCCAGAGAGGCTGCTACATCCAAGCATACCACCATCTTACGGGGAGGATGTACTGCAAAAGAGTGTTTTGAATAGAAACTTCCACACCATTATTTATTTTTCTTTAATATGAAGATAGATCTTGTAGAAACGATTAACTGTATAAACCCCTCAAATATCCATTTTTTTCTGGTTTGGTACAGATTAGTTCTCAATCTTTTATATATTGGTTCTCTCATTATACAAAAACTATACAGAACTGTTAGGTCAGCTGAAAAGACTATTGGTTGTAAATTATTATCACTGCAGGACTTGTATGAGTCCAGGACAAAGAAGCAAGCAGGTAAAATCATTACCGACACCACCTACCCAGCAAACTACCTTTTTGAAAGGCTCTCTTCTGCAAAGCACTATAGGACTATTAAAACAACAAACTTCACATCATCGTAAAAGTTCCTTCCCTCAGGCAGTTAACCTAATCAACCATTCTAGTTAGCTCCCCAACCCCAACCCCTCTATTTATTTCCACAGTCAGTGCACCGTAAACACTTTAATAAAGCTTTTTACATTTCACTTTTCTGTGCGAGGAGTGGCATCCCACACAGACTTCCAATCTGTGCCTTGTAAGGCAGGAAAATGCCCGACGCAGGCCTCTCATGGTCTGAGTCGACGTCCCCCCGCCCTTTACATTGTAAATATATGTTGATATTTATGTACTTATGCATATTTTGTTCCCTATTCACAGTTTTACCTCTGTTTACTTTTTTATAATTCTTTACTCTGTATAATTGTTGAATGTTTTTTTTGTTGCATGTCGCAATCCAGGTTGGAACACTGGCTGTTTATTCCTTTCCATAGACGTCGCCTGACCTGCTGAGTTCCTCCAGCATTTTGTGCGTGTTACTCCGGATCTCCAGCATCTGCAGAATCTCTTGTGCTTATTAACAACTGCACTTTCAATTGTTTGATTTTCATATATTTCTTCACAAATTATGCACAATTAAGCAATGTGTTATCAACCACTTTGTTTATTATAACCCAGGTAAAAGATAGCATATTATGCTCTTTAACAATATAACAAGGAAAAGCATGTGTTTTATGGCTGCATTAAATCACCAGTTGAATGGAAAACAGTATAATTAGGAGTGGAACAAGAATTTCCGCCTTCATCACTGTGCCAGGTACTGGGAGTTTCCACTGAGCAGCTGTGGGAGAGTAATTGGAGCAAAATACTGCAGATGCTGGAAATCTGACCCAAAAGCAGAATTTGTTGGATGCTCTCAGCAGCTCAAGCAGCATGTGTGGAGAGACATGCAATTTAGGCCATGGGTCCTTCACCAGAAGTGGGAGAATATCTCACCCTATCCCACCACTCCAAAGACAGAAGCTCACATTCAGAATCAGACTTATGATCACTGACTAATATAATATGAAAGAGTCCTGAAGAGGGGTGTCGGCCCGGAACATCAACCGTTTACTCTTTTCCATAGATGTTGCCTGACCTGATGAGCTCTCCAGCGTTCTGTGTGTGTGTTGCTTTGGATTTCCAGCATCTACAGAATTTTAAAATTTATTTATTGACCTACAGCTCAGAATCGGCCCTTCAAGCCACGCCATCCTGCAAACCCCTAATTATAGTCATAGTCATACTTTATTGATCCCGGGGGAAATTGGTTTTTGTTACAGTTGCACCATAAATAATAACCATAAATAGTTAAATAGTAATATGTAAATTATGAAATAAGTCCAGGACCAGACTATTGGCTCAGGGTGCCTGACCCTCCAAGGGAGGAGTTGTAAAGTTTGATGGCCACAGGCAGGAATGACTTCCTATGATGCTCTGTGTTGCATCTCGGTGGAATGAGTCTCTGGCTGAATGTACTCCTGTGTCCAACCAGTACATTATGTAGTGGATGGGAGACATCGTCCAAGATGGCATGCAACTTGGACAGCATCCTCTTTTCAGACACCACCGTCAGAGAGTCCAGTTCCATGTCTGACGAATCTCATAGAATTTTTTGAGGATGTAACTAGTAGAGTGGATAGGGGAGAACCAGTGGATGTGGTATATTTGGATTTTCAAAAGGCTTTTGACAAGGTCCCACACAGGAGATTAGTGTGCAAACTTAAAGCACGCGGTATTGGGGGTAAGGTATTGATGTGGATAGAGAATTGGTTGGCAGACAGGAAGCAAAGAGTGGGAATAAACAGGATCTTTTCAGAATGGCAGGCAGTGACTAGTGGGGTACCGCAAGGGTCAGTGCTGGGACCCCAGTTGTTTACAATATATATTAATGACTTGGATGAGGGAATTAAATGCAGCATCTCCAAGTTTGCGGATGACACGAAGCTGGGTGGCAGTGTTAGCTGTGAGGAGGATGCTAAGAGGATGCAGAGTGACTTGGATAGGTTGAGTGAGTGGGCAAATTCATGGCAGATGCAATTTAATGTGGATAAATGTGAAGTTATCCACTTTGGTGGCAAAAATGGGAAAACAGATTATTATCTGAATGGTGGCCGATTAGGAAAAGGGGAGGTACAACGAGACCTGGGTGTCATTATACACCAGTCATTGAAAGTGGGCATGCAGGTACAGCAGGCGGTGAAAAAGGCGAATGGTATGCTGGCATTTATAGCGAGAGGATTCGAGTACAGGAGCAGGGAAGTACTACTGCAGTTGTACAAGGCCTTGGTGAGACCACACCTGGAGTATTGTGTGCAGTTTTGGTCCCCTAATCTGAGGAAAGACATCCTTGCCATAGAGGGAGTACAAAGAAGGTTCACCAGATTGATTCCTGGGATGGCAGGACTTTCATATGAAGAAAGACTGGATGAACTGGGCTTGTACTCGTTGGAATTTAGAAGATTGAGGGGGGACCTGATTGAAACGTATAAAATCCTAAAGGGATTGGACAGGCTAGATGCAGGAAGATTGTTCCCGATGTTGGGGAAGTCCAGAACGAGGGGTCACAGTTTGAGGATAAAGGGGAAGCCTTTTAGGACCGAGATTAGGAAAAACTTCTTCACACAGAGAGTGGTGAATCTGTGGAATTCTCTGCCACAGGAAACAGTTGAGGCCAGTTCATTGGCTATATTTAAGAGGGAGTTAGATATGGCCCTTGTGACTACGGGGATCAGAGGGTATGGAGGGAAGGCTGGTGCAGGGTTCTGAGTTGGATGATCAGCCATGATCATAATAAATGGCGGTGCAGGCTCGAAGGGCCAAATGGCCTACTCCTGCACCTATTTTCTATGTTTCTATGTATCCCCACAACATCACTGGCCTAACAAATGAGTTTGTTGATTCTGTTGGTGTCTGCTACCCTCAGCCTGCTGTCCTATCCTAATCATGGGACAATTTACAATAACCCATTGACCTATGAACCAGTATGTGTTTGGATAGTGGGAGGAAACTCACATGGTCATGGGGAAAAGCATACGGACTCCTTACAGGCACTGGCGGGAATTGAACCTGAGTCGCCAGTACTATGAAGCGTTGTGCTAACCACTACGCTACCGAGCCACCTCATGCTTAAAATATGAAATGTGTTGTGTTGCAGCAACAGTACAGTACAAAGACAAAACTTACAAAGTAAATAAATATAAAATACAAAATAATATAACTTATAAAATAAATAAATAGTGTAAAGAAATGGGAAGAGTGAAATAGTTTTCATGGGTTCACGGACCATTCAGAAATCCGCTGGCGAGGAGAAGAAGCTGTTCTGAAATCATTGATAAATTAGCTTCTCAAGGGCAATTATGGATAGCCAGTAAGTGCTGGCTTTCTCATAAACCCCCACCTCTCCCCTTCTGTTAGTGCTCTACCTGCAGTTATACCTACTTTGTGGTATAAGCAGTTGTCATTAAAAATATTTTTTTTGTGACCTCCTACAGGGAAGAGTGTGACCATTCATTTCCACATAAAACCCTGCTTCCTAGACTTCAGAATCGTGTCAAGCTGCATAATCTAATAGTTCACTCACCGCATTGAAATACATGAGCTCCTCTAAAGGGCTGTTGATCTTTGAACTGTCACAGAGCCGGAAGATTATGTCACATCATGTATTTATCGATCAACCGACTAACTTGAACCAAAGGACAAAACTTCAAAACAGATACCTTGCAATAGATATTTCACAATGTTAGAAGCCTATAAGGCAAAACAAAATGCAGGGAAGTTCTCTTTATTTATTCTGCGGCTGTTACTTTTCCACAATTATTTGATGTACGGATTGCCATCCTTCTGTTCAATTCCAGCATTAATCGAGATGTCAATAAGGAAAAACCCAAATAGTCTCCCTACCTGAAGCATCTCTCGTTCTACTCACCAATAAATAACTACAGAATGTAAAGCCACAAGCTCTTTTGTTATTTCCCCCAAACCTGCACAAATATTGGTTTGGAATAACAGATTTATAGAAAATAGTATCAAGAGCTCAGGAAGATAAGAATATCAGTAAACAGCTCTAGGCATCAAGTTTTGTTATTACATAAACCTATGCAAGGCCTCTGTGAATAATTCAGAGAAACTATGATATGACAGGCCAAATACACCTATTTTGTCAGTGTTATCTCACAAGGCATTTAAACAGAAATGAGACTAGAATGAGCTGAGAAGGGCCAAAGGGAATCGTAACCCATCTAGGTGTGGTGATGTTGCCGTAAAGAAAATGAAATATAATGAGACACTATGCCATGCATTATTCATGGGTAAAGATGACTGTGTAAAGCAGCCGGGATTTTGACAAGGCAAACCTGCAATCATGCACATTACTCTCCCAATGGAATTTGTATTTTTATAATATTGGTTGAGAGAGGACTATAAATGCAGTGAAAAATAAAGATGACAAGTTTTCAAATGCACTGGCTCATACTCAAGTGTGTTGCTAATGGTATAGAATTGGGATAAATGTACACTTTCCTCAAAAATAGCTCATGTTATTTTCATCTCCATTAAAATTTAATTTTGGCAAAAAAATTTTTACCTATAAATTTAGTTTACACAAATCCTGCATACCACAGGATTTATGCAATCGAGCATTATACTTGCAAATATTTTGCCAGCTTATAACATGCCACAATTAAAAACACTACTAGAAATATTGTTGAACATTACTAAATCCATTACCATCTTGTTAAGATTCAGCAGCTTGAAGGCAATTATTCATAAAGGATTTCATGATCTGTGGTTTCATACCATCTTTAGGATGACAGTATTATGCTGTTTGATATCATGTCAAATTAAAACATTGTTTCCAATAAATACTAAGTTGAAAAAAACTTGAAAATAAAACTTATATCATTAATAGTGGTGGCTATCGTAACAAGAAGTCCAGCTTAACTCTTATAGCTCATGATGACCAGCAGAGCTGGACTGTATTATAAATTAAAGATTGTGCTAACAGCAAGCCAAAGGTTCCATAAAGAATTTCATATCTGCTCTCAGCTTCACATTAGTCCAAGGTGTCTCTCGTGCCATTTCAATGATAATGTGGCGGGAAAGTGACTGGATTTTATTTTATAATATTAATTGATTTATGGCAGTTAAATGTTTCTAATTTGTTTAATTATTCTTAAACAGTTTTCAACTTATTAAATCTTTTAAATTTCTTTACAATTGTCTCTGATAATAAGAAATATTTGAAAATTTGTAAAAGCCTGAGAGAACAAGTTGCCAAAATAGATTCATGTACTTATGGTGTTGCACAGGGATAGGCTCTTCAGTCCATCATCTCCATGGCAACCATCAGTTTCGCATCTACAGAAGTCTTATCTGTTGCAGTTGTTCTATACCTTGATAATTCAATTGCTTGTCTAGGTACTTCTTAAGTACTGTGGAGATTCTATCTCTGTCATCTTCTCTGGTTGAATATTTCTTTCTCAGATCCTTCTAAACCTCTTATCACTTATCCTTAACTTATCCTAATAGCTTTAGATATCTCAATCATGGGACAAGTCTCATGGGAAAAGCTTGGTCAAGAAGGTTCAGTCACCTGGCTTTCAGGATGAAGTAGTATATTGCATTCAACATTGGCTTTGTGGGTGAAGCCAAAGAGTGGTAGTAGATGGTTGCCTCACTGACTGGAAGCAAGTGAATAGTGGTGTGCCACAGGGTTTGGTGCTGTTTGTCATCTATAGTATATCAATGGTCCCGATAACAATATGCTAAACTGGATCAGCAAATTTATGGATGACACCAAGATTGCGAGATTAGTGGACAGCGAAGAAGGCTACCAAAGCTTGCGGGAAGATTTGGACCAGTTTGAAAAACAGGTTAAAAACAATAGATGTAATTTAATGCAAACAAGTGATAGGCATTGGACTTTGGGAAGAAAACCACGGTAGGAATTACTAGGGCACTGGCGAATGGGAATGCCTTGTAAGTGTTGTCACAGGTACATAGAGTTGTAATGAGAGTTTTTCAAGTCAAGTCAATTCAAGTTAAGTTTATTGTTATTGAACTATATACATGTATATCATCAAATGCAACATTGTTTCTCTGAACCAGGGTGTAAAGCATAGTAGACACATACACGATAACTTATGAAGGTAAAGGATAAAATCTACAGATGAATCATGCATAAATAACAAGCTAAAGTGCATAAATTAAATATTGTAAGGAAGGTACAGAATGGGCTAACCAGCGATGTGGCAGAAAGTTCAAACATGATGTGACAGAGAGTTCAGAAGCCTAATAGCCTGAGAGAAGAAACTGTTTCCCATCCTGACCACTCTTGTTTTTATGCATCAGAGTCTCCTACCGGATGGTAGAAACTCAAACAGGATGTTGGATGGATGGGTGGGATCCTTAATAATACTAAGGGCCCTGTGTATGCAGTTCTCCTGATTAATGTCCCCAGTGGATGCTGGGGAGACCGCTATGATCCTCTCATCCATTCTCTGTAGGGACCACTGGTCTGATACTCTGCTGCTCCCACACCAGATGAAGATGCAACTTGTCGGGACACTCTTGATGGTGCTCCGGTAAAATGCAGTTAAGATGGGGTGGGGTGGGGGGAGGGCAGAGACGTGCTTGCCTCAATCTCCTTAGGAAGTAGAAGCACTGCTGTGCCTTCTTCTTCAGGGACGTGATGTTAAAGGACCAGATCAGGTCGTCCATGGTGTAAACTCCCAAGAATTTGGTGTACTTAACTCTCTCTATGGAGGAGTCATATTCGCAGAGGTGGACAGTTCATCTGCACCTTCCTGAAGTCCACAATGATTTCCATGTTCTTCTCCATGTTCAGACTTCTCACACCAATCCACCAGCCGCTCCTCCTCCTCTCTTGTCGTCGCTGTTGATGACACCAACCATTATGGTGTCATGCGCAAACTTGATGGCACAGTTTGAGCTGGATCCTGCAACACCATCATGCATCAGCAGTGTGAACTGCAGCGGGCTGAGCACACCGTCTTGGGGTGCGTCAGTGCTCAGCGTAATGGGACTAGAGACATTGCTGCCCACACGGACTGACTGTGGCCTTTCTGCTAAGAAATCCAGTATCCACTTGCAGAGGGAGGTGTTGAGACCCAGCGAGGACAGTTTCCCCACCAGTTTCTGTGGTGTTAAATGCTGAATTGAAGTCTGTAAACAGCAGCCTGGTATATGAGACCCCATTTTCCAGGTGGGGCAGGATGGAGTGGAGGGCAGAGGCTACTCCATCATCAGTGGATTGATTTGAGGGATCAGTAAACTGGAAAGAATCCAATGTAACCAGTAGAAAGGCTTTAATGTGCTCCATGATCAGCCACTCAAAGTATTTCACAATGGTTTATGTTAATGCCACAGGATGATAGTCATTTAGGCAGGTTACTGTCACCTTCTTTGGCAGAGGAACCATGGTTGCTGCCTTGAAAACTGATGGGACAATGGACTGTCCAGAGAGATGTTGAATATACCCGTCAGCACCCCGGTCAGCTGGGCTGCACAGTCTTTCAGAACCTGACCAGGTATATTATCGGGCCCTGCAGCTTTGCATGGGTTGACTGTGGCCAGGGTCTTCCTCACCCCAGCTTCAGCCAGACAGAGAGTCTGCTTCCCTGGGGGAAGGGTTTCCTTCCTCACCTGCACTGTTTTGCACATCAAACCATGTGTAGAAGCCATTCAGCCTCTTAGGGAGTGTAACATCCTGGTCACTGATGTGCAGGGTAGACTTGTGGACTGTAATCCTCTGAATTCCCTGCCACACGTGCCTCGTGTCCCTGGTATTGCAGAAGTGGCTGTATATTCTCCGAGAATGCTCCCTTTTTCCCAGCTTGCCTTCGAAGTATTGAGCACAGGTGTTAGGAGGTTATGTTTAAGCTGTATAAGACATTAGTGAGCCAAATTTGAAATATTGTGTGCATTTCTAGTCACTTATCTATGGGAAAGATATCAATAAGATTGAAAAAATGCAATGAAAATTTACAAGAATGCTGCTGGGACTTGAAGATCTAAGTTATAGGGAAAGCTGAATAGGTTAGCACTTCATTCTCTAAATCATAGGCGAATGAGGGGAGATTTAATAAAAAATAATGAGGGGTATAGATAAGGCAAATGCAAGCAGGCTCTTTCCACTGAAGTTAAGTGATACTGGAACTAGAGGTCATGGGCTAAGGGTGAAAGGTGAAGTTTTTAAGGGGAATAGGAGGGAAAGTTTCTTCACTTAGAGGGCTGCGAGAGTATGGAATGAGCTGTCAGCAGATGCAGGTTTGATTTCAACATTTAGGGGACATTTAGCCAAGTAAGATAAGTGCATGGATGGGAGGGGTACAGATGGCTATGGTCTGGGTGAAGGTCAATATAACTAGGCAGAATATTAGTTCGGCATAGACTAAATGGGCCAAAGGGCCTCCTTCAGTGCTGCAGTGTTCTATACCTCTACAACTGTTACTATCATTCCTACATCAGCTCCTCATAAACTTGGACATCTCATCTGTCCCTCCCTGCCCTCCTTTCCTCCCAGGAAAACAAACTCAAAATACCAGTGATATAACTTGGAAGCCTAATGCCAATGACAGTGTAAATCAAAGTAAATTTATTTCTTTATTTTGCATTATAGCACGGTAACAGGCCCTCACAGCCGCACGTGACTGCACTGTCCAATTGCACCTTTGTGTCCAATTTAGGTACTAACCCCATACGTCTGTGGAATGTGGGTGGAAACCATGCGGCCACAGGGAGAACGTACACACTCCCTATAGACAGCGGCGGGAATTGAACTTGTTTCACTGGTGTCCTGATAGCGGCACACTAACTGCAATGCTAATGTATTTATCTGTCACCATACCTTGAGAAGCTTTTTTTTTAAAAGACATTTACATACTGCCTTGGAATTCAATTTCTTGCAGGCACTTAGAGGACAATAAAGAAATGCAATAGAAATTACAAAAAAAAAGCACTCTATGTAAACACAAATACAAGATATTCTGCAGAAGTGGGAAATCAGAGCAACACACACAAAATGAGTGGGTCAGAGGCAGAGCCGTCTCTAATTCCTGAGGTCCTTTAACATCTGCCGGATGATGCTGAGGATGTTCTATGAGTCTGTAGTGGCCAGTGCGATCATGTTTGCTGTTGTGTGCTGGGGCAGCAGGCTGAGGGTAGCAGACACCAACAGAATCAACAAACCATTCGTAAGGCCAGTGATGTTGTGGGGATGGAACTGGACTCTCTCACGATGGTGTCTGAAAAGAGGATGCTGTCCAAGTTGCATGCCATCTTGGTTAATGTCTCCCATCCACTACATAATGTACTGGGTGGGCACAGGAGTACATTCAGCCAGAGACTCATTCCTCCGAGATGCAGCACAGAGCGTCATAGGAAGTCATTCCTACCTGTGGGCATCAAACTTTACAACTCCTCCCTTGGAGGGTCAGACACCCTGAGCTGATAGGCTGGTCCTGGACTTATTTCATAATTTACTGGCATAATTTACATATTACTATTTAACTATTTATGGTTCTATTACTATTTATTATTTATGGTGCAATTGTAATGAAAACCAATTTCCCCTGGGATCAATAAAGTATGACTATGACTATGACTACTAAATGCTGGAGGAACTCAGCAAGTTAGGCAGCATCTATGGAAATTAATGAACAGCCAAGTGTTTTGGTTGAGATCCTTCTTCAGGATGCTTAAAATGTTGACAGTTTATTCATTTCCATAGATGTGGCCTGACCTGCTGAATTCCTCCAGCACTCTGAGTGTGTTGCCTCTACGTACACAAAGACTGACAAACAAAATAATGAGGTCACATCGCTGTTTGTAGCCCATTCCACCAAGTAGAACAACCAAGGCAATCATATTAGCCTTGTAGTTACCCCATTGTGCATGTTCATCAGCGATGAAATATTAGTGCATCTGCTAAGGCGAACTGGATGATAACAAGGTTTGGTCTATTCCATGTGCTCTAGCTGATGCTTGACACTCATCATTATAATCTACAACTCAGCCAGCAAAGTTCACTCATTTTCAGGATGTGGTAATGATAGCCAAACCAGAACTTATTTGACCATTCTTAGTTTCACCGAGACTGAGGTGATGTGCTCTTAACTGTTGTGTGGAGAAGTGCTTTCATAACATTGTATGGAAATGACGTATTTGAAGGCTGAAGTGCAATCATTATGCTGAGTGAATTTGATAGCATATGGACAAGACCAGTAAAGGAGGCCCAGAATACTTTCCTGCAAAGTACATATGATGAAGAATCATTAACTTAAGCATTAACTCTTTTCTGTGTCTGAAGATGATGCCTGACCTATCATCCCTTTGATGCATTTTCTGGTTTTGTTCTGAGTTTCAGACATCTGCAGGTATTTTTGTGTTTGTGTACAAATTTCTTTGCTGACACCAACTTTGAATTGCTGACCTTCCTTTCAGATGAATTCAAATTACTTTGTATCTAATGTGGTATCTAACCTCATGGCCTCCGGATATTCAGCTCTTAAAACAACCATGTAGATATAGATAAACTGGACATTGGGATTATATTCACTAGTTTTCCTGGGTCCAGAGGAGGTTCACAAGAATGATCCCAGGAATGGATAGGTTAATGCATAAGGAGCATTTTATGGATTTGGGCCTGTACTTACAGGGGTTATAAAAATGAGTGGACATCTCATTGATACCCATCGAATATTGAAAGGCCTAGATAGAGTAGGCATGGAGAAGATCAATCCTATAGTGGTTAATTTAGAACCAGAGGGTGGAGCTTCAAAATACAAAGAAGAGTCTTTAGAATAGAGATGGGTTGGAATTTCTTTCGCCAGAGGGTAGTGAATCTGTGGGATTCATTGCCACGTACAGTTGTGGAGGCCAAGTTATTGGCTGTATTTAAAGTAGAGTTTGATAGGTTCTTGATTAGTAAGGACATCAAAGGTTATAGGGCGAAGGCAGGAGAATGAGGTTGAGAGATATCATGATGGAATGGCGGAGCAGAATTGATAGGCTGAATGACCTAATTCTACTCCTACGTCTTATGGTCTATAGTACTGGAAATGAGAACTGGTACAGCAAATTCATCAGAAACCCAGTGCTCCTGTTCCTAAGTTAAATAAAAATAAACATTTAACTTTTAAGGGATTTTTGTACCTAGGCCAATATATTTATTAATTTACTGATCAAATGCATAGGATTTGCAACCTTTAAATTTTAAAAGGGTATGTCATCAATTCTGGTAGAGTCCAAGATAAAAATGTCTTGTATCAGTGAATGTGATGGGAAATATAATTACATATTCATATGTTGATTTTTATTTTATATCAACACAATAACCCCAAAATATGAATAAATGGTGTTTGTTTTAATATAGTTCTGGGTGCAGAGAAGATAAGAGGTGGCATTTATGTAGGCAGTCCCAGAAGGTTCATTCATTAAAATTAGTCTTGATTTTGCAGACAATGAGAAGAAAACACTGGAAAATTAAGAATTAATCTCAACTGTATAATGATTACAAGAATAATTATGTTGTTCATAATTTGCAAAACACATTTAATTAATAAGTGACCTTCTGCAAACATATTTTTCCATATGCAATACTTTCAGTGAAAGCAAAGGCTAGCTTCTAATCTGAAAATTACATAGCATAGAGTTTTAGAGATGAAACCTTTCCACACGTACTATTTATTGGAATGAACCCACCATCTTCTGCTTCTGAAGAAATATGCTTGGATTGCATTGTATGCTTTGATCATTCTCTACAGTAATTTTAGAAGCAGAAAGATAATAAGATTCATTGAAAGAATGGAAGTTCAAATCACCTCATAATTACATAGTAATAAAAATGTTAACAAATTCTTCATTTTATGTTCTATTGAGAAATGGTGAAAATATATAACCTATTTTCTTAATGAAAGAGTTAACCAGAGAACATCAAAATGCCATTAAGTATTCCATTTGTACTGTGATTTAATGTTGCAGTGATATGCAGCACCTTCATTTGTGCTGCATTGTAATAGATTTTTCCTACCTACTACACCAAGAGAAAGATAAATTTGTTTGTTTTATTTGGTCTATATTATCTTATTCATGTACTGATCCTTGCTGTCTCCTCAGCTGGATGCTTCAAAGAAATCTCTTGCTATTTTATCAACAAAGCAATGTTTGCATCCATGCCTTTCTCTTCAGCAATTTCAAAATTAATGGGCTTTTCAAAGGAAAATGATACATCTTGCAGTAAGCACTGATGCCTAGGCAGTAACTGAACATCTATTTAATGTTGGAGTACAGCCGTGTTTACCTAAAGGGTTAAAATTACAAGTAAGCATATTCCAGTTCACTTAGTTGTCATTGCAATTATTTTAATGTCAGCTCTGTAGGTGCAGTCAGTATTCAATTAATTTGGTAAAACTCCTCTTTATCTATTCAAATAGGCAAGATCAAAGTAAACTCTTTGAGTCATATCTTTTCTCTGAGGAATAGCCTCAGTCTGGACTAATTGTTCAAAGAAAGTTCTATAGTAAATGGTGTGAAATGACTAATACTCACCAAATAATCTGAAAATTAATTAACAAAGAGTTTACTCAAGTGACTTTTTTCTGAGGTTATGGCATTTAAGTAAAAAGGTGGCCCTTTTAATAAAACTATTCTGACAAGGATTACTGATTTCAGTTTATGATCCTCTCATCCCAAAAACCTACATTATCCACACGGAAGGGGTGGTCAGATCTACAGGATACCCAGTGCTGCTGTCTCATGCTCCAAACTGGTGATTTGTGGAAGGTACAAGTCCACTCATAGAAATAGCATATCTGAGCTTGCATACATAAATCCAAAGATCTACTCATTGGCTTAAAATTGCCAGGGAGCGTTTAATATTGAAACTTACTGCCTGTATAGTTATACAGAGTCATAGAACACCACAGCACGGAAACAGGCCCTTCAGCCCATCTAATCCATTCTGAACCATTAATCTGCCTAGCCCCATCCACCTGTACCAGCTCTCCATACAACATTCTGCCTTTGATCCTTAACCCATGACCTCTAGTTCTAGCTTCATCCAACCTCAGTGGAAAGGGCTTGCTTGCATCTACCCTATCTATTCCCATCATAATTTTGTACAGCTCTATCAAAACTCCCCTCTTTGGGAGAAAGGCTCTTTCACTTCAGTGGAAATTTGAAGGCAGTCCAGAAGTTTGTCTTTCATTTCTTTTTAAAATTATTAGATTGAAACGATTGTAACACAGACAAAATGCTGGAGGAATTCAGCAGGTCAGGCAGCATCTATGGAAAAGATGAATAGTCGATGTTTTGGGCCAAGACCCTTTATCAGGACCAGAAAGGAAGGAAGAACATGCCAGAAATAAGAGGCGGAGGGGTGGGTGGAGAAATACAATAAGCTAGAAGATGACTGGTGAAGCCAAGTGGTGGAGGTGGGGGTGAAATAAGAAGCTGGGAGATGATAGGTGGAAGAGGAGAAGACAGAATATGACAGGAGAGGAAAGGAAGAGGAGCACCAGGGGGAGGTGAGAGGCAGATGAGGAGAAGAGAGTAGAGGCCAACGTGGGGAATTGAAGAAGAGGGAAGGGAGATGTTTATGCCATCATCTTGGAGGCCTCGATATGGCAGAGTTGTTGTTCCTCCAACCTGACAGTGGCCTCATCATGGCAGAAGAAGCCGTCACGGACCAACATATCAAAATAGGAATGGGGATTGGAATGGTTAACCACCAGGAAATCCTGCTTTTTGTGGGTGGAGCAAAGGTATTTGACTGCAAAGACAGTCCCCCAATCTATGTCGGGTCTCACCAATGCAAAGGAGGCCGCATCAATAGCACCGCATACAGTAAATGACCCCAACAGATTCACAGGTGAACTGTTGCCTTACCTGGCAAGAATGGAGGTGAGGGAGAAGGTGAATGGGTTGTTTTACCACTTCTGACATTTGGAGGGATAAGTGCTGCAAGGGAGATTAGTGGGGAGTGACAAATAGACAATGGCACCACGGAGGAAGCGATCCCTGCCAAAAGTGGAGAGTGGGGATAAGGATCTGTTTGGTGGTAGGGTCCTATTAAAGATGGCGGAAGTTGTAGAGAATGATGTATTTAGATGCAGAGGCTTATGGGGTGATAGGTGCAGACAAGAGGAAATCTATTCCTGTTAAGATGGTGGGAAGATGGGGTGAGCACAATAAAAAATATTGGAAAAGTAAGAAAGGAAGGGTTCATCATGGGAACAGCTAAGGTGGAGACAGAGGAACTGAGAAAAGGGAATGGCATTTTTACAGAAGGCAGAGTGGGAAGAGGGATAGTCAAGGTAGCCATAGGAATCGGTAGGTTTATAAACAATGTTGGTAAACAGTTTGTCTCCAGAGATGGAGACAGAGACATCAAGAAAGAGAGGTGTCAGAAATAGACCAAATGATTTTAAGGGCAAGGTGAAAGTTGGAGGCAAAGTTAATAAAATTGACGAGCTCAGCATGGATGCATGAAGCAGCACCAATGCCGTCTGCAATGTGGCTCAGAAAGAGCTGGAGAGCATTACCATTTAAGACTTGGAACATGAAATACTCCACGTAGCCAACAAAAAGGCAGGCAAAGCCGGGGCCCACGTGGAGGCCATGGCTACACCTTGAGTTGGGAGAAAGTGAGAGGAGCCGAAGGAGAAGGTGTTAAGTGTGAGGACCAGTTCTGACAGATGGAGGGTAACTGGTGAAAAACATAAACTACTTCTGTTTTGGTGTCTTGTGTTGAAAGACTCAAAATCACTTTGTAGTGATATGCTTTTTGCATTATAGGAGGAACGCAAAAGCATTTTCTAAGAGATTTGCTCAGAAAATAGAGGGCTATGCAGTAGGGAAATTCAAGGCAGTTTCTGGAGTAGGTTACATGGTCGGCACAACATTGTGGGCCGAATGGCCTGTAATGTGCTGTAGATTTTCTATGTTGTATGTTCAATGCTCTATGTTCTAGAATGATAGGATGACCTGGCATAGAGCAAAAGGCCAGCCTGTGAAAGAAAGGATGAGGCTGAACTTGAAGAGCTTTTCAGGTTTGCAGACCTCTATCATCTGCATAATGCAATATTACTTCAATGTGAAACAGAAGTACCAAGTGGAGAATGCACAGGACTTTTAGCATCCATAGAGTTTGATGGGAGGCAGTGCCTTACAGGAAAATGCATAGGGTTATGAAAACTCCCTATAATAAGCCACAAAACCATTGAAGAGTTGAAGGAAGCCTTTTGGCCCATCAAGTCTCTGCTAACCATTTGCTGAATCAGTTGCACTGCCGGAAAATGTCCCCACTGAGTATGCTTCCCTGCTTCAAATTCCTATTGCACTTTCTTTTAAAATGATGAAATGTTCTCTGACTCAGCTTTAACCTGGAGCAAAACATCTCCCTTTCCAATCGTCATTCTCTGTAATTTATCTCAACCTCTTTGCTTGCTCACTCAATTAAAACTTTAAAATGATGAAACCCCATCAGCAATATTCTTTCTCAATTCACTCTAAAGGAAATCCCTTCAGAATTTTGAAAACTTTTTCCACATCTGTCTTCTTTGCACCATTGAAAGTATCTTGTGAATCCTCAATATTTGCAGGTTTTACCTTTGTACTTAAATTTTTCCCTGCAAATGCCTTTCCTTGGCATTATTCTGTGAATTGATCCCGGTTTTAATCTCCTTTCTAAAATACAATGCTTAATATTACAGACAGGTCTTTATCTTAACTAACATTTTCAATAAGTTAATCACTTTTTTTCTTGAATTCTTTGTTCCTATTAAAAATCATAAATATTTATCTATTGTACCTACATTTTTTTAAATGTGTATCTGAACCTTTAAATCTCTGAAGTCAGTAACACATTTCAGTGCCTTTCTACTGAATGCATACTTTCGTTCTTCCCTTCACTATACAGCACTATGCAAAAGTCTTCAGCATGTATGTATATAACTAGAGTGCCCAAGACTTTTGCACAGTACTGTATTTGTCAACTTGGAGCAGAGAGCAAGTTTTTAAATCTCGTGGGAACAAAGGATGCTGGAAATAGTGAGTGTGGAGCATTATGGGAGGGGTATGGGACAGGTGCCAGACAAGGAATGCCCCAGTAGCGGGTTGGGGGCATGGATGCAGACACACCAAGTCCTGAGACACCACATAAGGTCTTTTGATTGGTTTGTTGATCATTACAGAATGTCTCTTTGGTGCTTCTTGCTCCCTCCGCTCTGCCTTCCCCTTTTCCTAACCATGATTCCCCTCTCCATGTACCCTTCCCATTCTCTGTCCACAATAAAGTTCAAAGTGCATTTATTATCAAAGTATTTATACATTATACAACCTTGAGATTCGTCTCCTAATAGGCAGCCATGAAACAAAGAAACCCAAAAGAACCCAAAAGAAATGAGTGTATTGCTCATGTTGTTCCATTATTTAAAAAGGGTTCTAAGAGTAAACCTAGCAATTATCAGCCTGTGAATTTGACGTCAGTGGTCGGTAAATTGATGGGAAGTATTCTTAGGGATGGTATATATAATTATCTGGATAGACAGGGTCTGATTAGGAACAGTCAACATGGATTTGTGTGTGGAAGGTCATGTTTGACAATCTTATTGAATTTTTCGAAGAGGTTACAAGGAAAGTTGACGAGGGTAAAGCGGTGGATGTTGTCTATATGGACTTCAGTAAGGCCTTTGACAAGGTCCCACACGGAAGGTTGGTTAGGAAGGTTCAATCGTTAGATATTAATATTGAAGTAGTAAAATGGATTCAGCAATGGCTGGACGGGAGACGCCAGAGAGTGGTGGTGGTTAACTGTTGTCAGATTGGAGGTCGGTCACTAGTGGTGTGCCTCAGGGATCTGTACTGGGTCCACTGTTATTTTGTCATATACATTGATGATCTGGATGATGGGGTGGTAAATTGGGTGAGTAAGTATGCAGATGATACTAAGATGGGTGGAATTGTGGATAATAAAGTAGGTTTTCAAAGCTTGCAGAGAGATTTAGGCTGGTTAGAAGAGTGGGCTGAAAGATGGCAGATGGAGTTTAATGCTGATAAATGTGAGGTGTTACATTTTGGTAGGCCTAATCAAAAGAGGACATACATGGTAAATGGTAGGGCATTGAAGAATGCAGTAGAACAGAGGGATCTAGGAATAATAGTGCATAGTTCCCTGAAGGTGGAATCTCATGTGGATAGGGTGGTGAAGAAAGCTTTTGGTATGCTGGCCTTTCTAAATCAGTGCATTGAGTATAGGAGTTGGGATGTAATGTTGAAATTGTACAAGGCCTTGGTGCGGCCAAAGTTGGAGTATTGTGTACAGTTTTGGTCACCGAATTATAGGAAAGATGTGAACAAAATAGAGAGAGTACAGAGAAGATTTACAAGAATGTTACCTGGGTTCCATCACCTAAGTTAGAGAGAAAGGTTGAACAAGTTGGGTCTTTATTCTTTGGAAGGGGGGGACTTGATAGAGGTATTTAAAATTATGAGGGGGATAGATAGAGTTAACGTGGATAGGCTTTTTCCATTGAGAGTAGGGGAGATTCAAATAAGAGGACATGAGTTGAGAGTTAAAGGGTAAAAGTTTAGGGGTAACATGAGGGGGAACTTCTTACCTCAGAGAGTGGTGGCTGTGTGGAACAAGCTTCCAGCAGAAGTGGTTGAGGCAAGTTCGATATTGTCATTTAAAGTTAAATTGGACAACTATATGGACAGGAAAGGAATGGAGGGTTATGAGATGAGTGCAGGTCGGCAAGACTAGGTGAGAGTAAGAGTTCAGCACGGACTAGAAGGACCGAGATGGCCTGTTTCTGTGCTGTAATTGTTATATGGTTATACGATTATGGTAACCTAGTGTACAGAGAAAAAGAAATCATGCAAACAATAAGTGCAAGGAAATAACGTTCTGAACTGACGTCCACAGAGAGTCTGTTCCCTGACCCTCAGTTCAGCACATAGCCAAATAAGTGTCGAGGCGCAGTGAGCTGAACTGGCCCGTCCCACACCTCAGGCCCCAACATCCTGACATCTCCAGTTTGGCCCAGTGTTTAAATCATCATCCAAACATTGGGTTCAGTCACTTCAATTCGCACTTGGGCCTGGACCCTGCTGCCTCAGTTCGGTCTGTACCTGACCTTTCCAAATTGGCCTGGTGCTTAAATCGATCCATCCTCAGGTCTTCCTCACTCTTGGTGACAGGCCCACTGCCTTCCCTCGCCTCGATTCAGCTGCATCGAATTTTCTCCAAGTCCAAGGGGAAATTACAGGCTATTGCTTGTGATGACTGTTTACCAGAAAAAGAGTATTAACAAAGTATCTGTTGTTTTCCTTCTTTCATCGGCCACCAGCCAGAAGTTGCTGAGATTCAACAGTGCAACCTTTAAACTGGATAGAGACCCAGATCAGAATCAGTTTTATCATCACTCATATATGTAATGATATTTGTTTTGTTTTAGTGGCAGCAGTACCGTACAATACATAAACCTGCAAATGTCTTAGGCCCCCTAGCTATACATATGTGCTTAAGATTTTTGCACAGTACTACAAGTTTTGATTTGTATTTAACCACATTAAATTGCAGCTGCCTCATATTAGCCCATTCTGCTCTTCCTGAAGCACTTTGGAATTTTCTTCACTATCTTTCAAAATATTCACTTTATATTATTAGCATATTTAGACATTGTATATTCCTCGATAACAAATAAAAGTTTTCCCCAATCAGAAACCATGGATGAACAGAGAAGTTCGCCTCCTGCTCGAAACCAGAGATTCAGCCTTCAGGTCTGGAGACCGGGAGGCTTACAGCTCAGCCAGGGCCAACCTGAGGAGGGGAATCTCTCAGGCTAAACACATATACAAACAGAGAATCGAGGAGCATTTCAACTCCTCAGACCCCCGCATGTGGCATGGCATACAGGTCATTACAGACTTCAAACCACCTAGTACTGTGCCCCCTTCCAGCTCTGCTTCCCACCCCCCTGCCCCCGATGAGCTCAATTACTTCTACGCTCGCTTTGACTGAGAGAACAAGGAGGTCACCCTCAAAGCGGATCTCCCACGTGGTGAATTGCCTCTCTCACTTTCCACCTCCGATGTTTGCGCCACCCTGAGCAGGGTGAATGTACGGAAGGCAGCTGGTCCGGATGGAATACCTGGCCATGTGCTCAGAGTCTGTGCAGGGCAGTTGGCCGGGGTCTTCACGGACATTTTTAATTGGCCTCTGACCCAGGCAGTAGTCCCCACAAGCTTCAAGATCGCTACCATCGTGCCAGTGCCGAAGCATTCCACTGCAACGGGTCTGAATGACTTCCACCCAGTTGCACTCACCCCCATCATTGCAAAGTGCTTTGAGAGACTGGTTCTATCATATCTGAAACCCTGTCTGCCCACTACCCTGGACCCCCATCAATTTGCCTATCGCACCAACAGGTCAGCAGAGGATGCCATCTCCACGACACTTCACTCTGCCCTGACCCACCTGGACAACCCTAACTCTTATGTCAGAATGTTGTTCATTGACTTTAGTTCGGCATTCAATACTGTGATCTCCTACAAGCTGATCGCCAAACTTCGCCAGCTTGATATCAGTTCATCCCTCTGCAATTGGACCTTGGACTTTCTGACTAACAGACTCCAATCAGCTAAGTTAGACAACCTCTCCTCCACTCTCACCCTGAACACTGGCGTGTCTCAAGGCTGTGTGCTGAGCCCTTTTCTGTACTCTCTTTGAACCTATGACTGCATTCCTGTACATGGTTCTATCTCCATAATCAAGTTCACAGATGACACCACAGTGGTTGGCCTGATTCAGAGAGGATGACGAGACGGCCTACAGGGATGAGGTCCAGCACCTGGCCGCGTGGTGTGCCGACAACAACCTGGCCCTTAACACCCAGAAGACCAAGGAGATCATTGTGGACTTCAGGCATGTTAGGAGCCACTCTCACATCCCCATCTACATGAACGGAACTGTAGTGGAGTGTGTATCAAGCTTCAAATTCCTTGATGTCCACATTTCCGAGGATCTCACCTGGTCCCTGAACTTCTCCAACCTGATCAAAAAGGTGCAACAGCACCTTTATTTCCTGCGAAGCATCAAGAAAGCTCACCTCTGTTCCAGGATACTGACGGACTTTTACCACTGTACCATTGAGAGCATACTCACCAACTGCATCTCAGTGTGGTATGGCAATTGTCCCGTATCGGACCGCAAAGCATTCCAGCAGGTGGTGAAAACTGCCCAGCGGATTATCGGCACCCAATTGCCCACCATTGTGAACATCTACTATAAATGCTGCCTGGGCAGGGCAAAAAGCATTATCAAGGATGCACCTCACCCTAACCCTTAACTTTTTACTCTCCTCCCATCTGGTAGGTGCTACAGGAGCCTCTGCTCCCACACCAGCAGGCACAGGAAGAGCTCCTTCCCTGAGGCTGTGACCCTGCTGAATCTCACATCACAGCGCTAAACAGTATTGCATCCCTATTATACTGTCTCAGTACTTTTATATTTGTGTGCTGTAGCACCTACTTTTTATTCGCAGTTATTTTGTAAATAACACTATTCTTTGCATTTCTGGTCAGATGCTAACTGCATTTCATTGGTTTTGTATCTGTACTCGGCACAATGACAATAAAGTTGAATCTAACCTCATCTATATACTGACTAACTATGCTATAAAAATTCAGACGGTATTCCTCTGTGCCCAGTCTGCACTAGTGGCCACTTTATTAGGTACAGCCGTGTGTTAATGCAAATATCCAATTAGCCAATCATGTAGTAGCAATCCAATGCATAAAAGCATGCAGACATGGTCAAGAAGTTCAGTTGTTGTTCAGACTAGACACTAGAATGGGAAGGATAAGTTACTGGCCTTGGAATGATTGTTGGTGGTTTGTGCTCAGAAACTGCTAGTCTCCTGTGATTTTCACGCACAGCAGCCTCCAGAGTTTCCAGAGGGTGGTGTGAAAACGTCTTATTAATGAGACAGGTAAGAGGAAAATAGCTAGTCCAGTTCAAGCTGATAGGAAGGTGATAGTAACTCAAATAACCATGTGTTAGAACAGTGGTGAGCAGAGAAAAAAACAACTCTGAATGCACATGTTGAATCTTGAAGTGGGCAGCAACAAATGACCATGAACATGCACTCAGTGTCCACTTTATCCAGGAGTTACATAATAAAGTGGACACTAAGTGTAGACAAGCTCCTTACAAAATTCAACCATATTAATTGGATCCTTCAAGAAAGAACCCACAGAAAGTTGCTAGTGGGAAGCTAAGTTTTATCTTCTGTACTTGCATTATTGTCATCTGAGACAACTCACCTCTAAGTTCCTTTGCTTGTGTTTCTTATTCACAGGGAGACTGTGTGATTGGCAAGGGCTACTTGCCCTTGAAATAAGTAGCCTTTTAGGCATTTCAAAATTAGCCAAACTGGCTAACCTGGTACCAGGTTGGATAAGGTTGGCAGATTTCCTTCCCTAAAGGCATTTGTAAACTAGATCATGATCCAGTCACTATCAATGGCATTAGCTTTTAATTATAGATTAATTAATTAACCAAATTTAAATTCCCCAGCTGCTGTGGTGGGATTTGAACTGCTGGCTCAGATAATTAGACTGGAGGCAAAAAAAGATCTTGGATACTTGAAATAAATGTATAATATAGTACTGCACTTTCAACATTAAAAAAAAACAATTTCTGAGATGGGACACAACGCACATGCTTTGTGCTAGGAAGACCATTTTTATGTGGGCAGTTAATTATATTATTAGTATGTTCTCCTTTAAAAAGAAAGCACTGAAATAATCAGTTGATCAGGTAGCATCTGTGGAGGGAGTGTGCAGCATTTGATGCCATTCTGAATGCCTAGTTGCCTCCAGGCTTATGTGTGTCAAATATGCCGATGACCTAGAACAAATTTTCATGCACACAGGACTTGTGTGTTTATTAATTAGACACTAAATTAAATTCATTTGCATAATCATAAAATATTGCAATAAATGCCTGAATATCTACTTTATTATAAGCTTGCAATTTCATTTTTTATTTCTTTTTGTCCTTTGCTACCATGGTATCACTGTTTCCTTTATCATTCTATCCACCGTAGATCTATTTGTGCTTACCATCAAATAAATTGTTTTCATTTTTGAACATAATTTTTGCCTAAAATATGAAATAATTGCCCTTGGTGATTTTTTTCAGTAGTTTTGTCCTGTATAAGTTGTTTCATTCACTTCTTCCCATAGTGTGTCAATTTGGCAAAGCCACCATCTTGTAGTCAATTTGGCTCTCAATTGTTCAAGATTTCCTTTACTTAAATGCATAATTTTCAGCTGTAGCTCCCTTTTTTCCTGTTCTCCAATTTATTATCAAAACTAAACACATGATACTTTTCCATCCTCACACGAATGTTTTTCCTCATTGCTGTGAATATGGTGATTTCTCTTTACTCTGTCAAGCTTATTGACATCTTTCCTTTAGATAGATGACCAAAACTGCACACAATCCTCCATAGTAGGCCTCGCCAATGTCTTAAGCAACTTCAACATAACATCCCATGTGCTGTACTCAATAGATTTATTAATGAAGGGCAATGTGCTAAAGGCTTTCTTTATGAACCTATCCACCTATGAAGCCACTTTCAATGAATTATGGACCTGTATCGCTAGGTCACTTTGTTCTACTGTACTCTTCGGTGCTCTACCATTCACTGTGTAAGACCTACCCAGGTTGGTCCTACCAAAGTGAAAAACCTCCTACTTGTCTGCATTAAATTCCATCTGCCATTTCTCAGCCCATTTTTCCTGCTGGTCCAGATACTGCTGCAAGGCATGATATTCTTCCTCGCCATCCACTACACCGCTAGTCCTGGTGTCATCTGCAAATATGCTGATCCAGTTAACCACATGATCTTCCTGATCAGTGGTCCCCAACCACCGGGCTGCAAAGCATGTGCTACTGGGCCACGAGGGAAATGATATGAGTCAACTGCACCTTTCCTCATTCCCTGTCACACCCACTGTTGTACTTGAACGCACGCGAGGACATCAGTTGGTCATTAACCTGCAACTACTCAATGAGTGAAAAACAAACGTCGTTTGAGAGTTTCTTTGGAAGAGATGGTAGGGGACATAAAAGGCCGAACGATGATGATAACGCAGAGACAGCTGAGGCCAAGACTGCAAAAAAAAAAAAAAAAAAGAAAGCTTCCTTCAACAGAAAATACGACAAGTCGTACATAAAATATGGCTTTATTGCGACCAGTGACTTGCATGCTCCAAGCCCCCTGTGTGTGATATGCGGAGACAAGTCATCTAATGAGGCAATAAAGTCCTCAAAACTGCTTCGGCACCTTGAGTCCAAGCACCCTGCACATAAAGACAAACCCATTCAGATTTTTGAGCAGAAAAAACCTGGGCAAGCGGGACAGAAGAAAGTGTTGAGGGCCACCACCTCCACAAATGCTGCTGCTTTGAGAGCGTCGCACTTAGTGGCTAGCCGTATTGCTAAGGCTAAGAAGCCTTTCACTGTTGGTGAAGAATTGATTCTGCCTGCTGCCAATTACATGTGCCGTGAACTGTTGGAAGAAGCTGCCCCTAACTAAGATGGCACAGGTTTCTCTTTCAGCTGCCACAGTTTCAAGGAGAATCGATGTCATAGCGGAGGACATCGAAGCACAGCTGTTGGAACGGCTTAACGAGTCTGGTTTCACTACCCGAGTCAAAGAGGTTGCTCCTGAATGCCAGTCTACACACTGTGTCACACACTGGGAAATGCTGGCTAGCCAGAAAATGTCACCTGATCTTAACAGCGTATTGAGTGACGTTGTTGAAGTTATCAATCACATCAAAGCAAAAGCCCTTAAATCACGTCTTTGATAAGGTCCCACACAGGAGGTTAGTGGGCAAAATGAGAGCACATGGTATTGGGGGTAGGGTACTGACATGGATAGAAAATGGGTTGGCAGACATTCTTTTCAGAATGGCAGGCAGTGATTAATGGGGTACTGCAAAGCTCGGTGCTGGGACCGCAGCTATTTACAATATACATTAATGATTTAGATGAAGGGATTAAAAGTAACATTAGCAAATTTGCAGATTACACAAAGCTGGGTGACAGTGTGAAATGTGAGGAGGATGTTATGAGAATACAGGGTGAATTGGACAGGTTGGGTGAGTGGGCAGATGCATGGCAGATGAAGTTTAATGTGGATAAATGTGAGGTTATCCACTTTGGTGGCAAGAACCAGAAGGCAGATTACTATCTGAATAGTGCGAAGTTAGGAAAAGGGGAAGTATAACGAGATCTGGGTGCCCTTGTTATCAGTCACTGAAAGTAAGCATACAGGTACAGCAGGCAGTGAAGAAAGCTAATGGCGTGTTGGCCTTCATAACAAGGGGAGTTGAGTATAGGAGCAAAGAGGTCCTTCTGCAGTTGTACAAGGCCCTGGTGAGACCACACCTGGAGTATTGTCTACAGTTTTGGTCTCCAAATTTGAGGAATGTTGGTGCTGGCTCAAAGGGCTGAATGGTCTACTCCTGCACCTATTGTCTATTGTCTGTCTGAGCAGCTTTGCGAGGAAATGGATGCGGAGCACAAACGCCTTCTCTTACACACTGAAGTCAGGTGCTATCAAGGGGGAGAGCCCTGGCCAGGGTTTTTGAGTTAAGAGAGCAGGTACAGAGAGTTCTTTCAGGAAAAAAGTCACCACTGGCAGCACACTTCAGTGACGAGGAATGGATAGCAAAACTCGCTTATCTGTGTGACATCTTCAACCTGCTCAATGAACTCAATTTGTCACTTCAGGGGAAAATGACAACTGTCTTCAAGTTGGCAGATAAAGTGTCTGCTTTCAAAGCCAAACTGGAACTGTGGGGACGGCGAGTGGACAGGGGCATATCTGACATGTTCCCAACATTAGCTGGGAATTTGGGAGAGACTGAGGCTCACAACTGGTGCGCGAACATCTACCTTCGCTGTCGACAGAATTCAAGTGTTACTTCCCAACCGCAAATGACCCAAGAACGTGCAAAGAAATGGGTCCGTGACCCATTTGTGAATGTCCCCGGCGAATCATCTATATCAGCGCGGGAAGAAGATCAACTCCTCGAGCTTGCGAATGATGGTGGGCTGAAAAGTATATTTGACATAACATCTCTGCCGGCATTCTGGATCAAAGTCAAGGCCGAATATCCTGAGATAGCCACGAAAGCACTGAAAACGTTGCTTTCATTTCCAACATCATATCTCTGCGAAGCAGAGTTTTCTGCAATGAATGCAACGAAAACTTTATTGCAGAATAGACTGGACATAAGGAACCCCCTTATAACTTATAATTGACTTATCACTATATCCATGCGAGGAAAATATGCACTGTGTGTTTAATATTAAATTTGTTAGATAAACCTTTTTAGAAACAAAATTGAGTGTATTAGCCACTGATAAGTGACATATAGTTGACTTACCACCTATATTCCGGTCATGATTAACACCCCCTCCCCGCCCTGTCGGCCAGTCCGCAAGAATATTGTCAATATTAAACCGGTCCGCGGTGCAAAGAAGGTTGGGGCCCCTGTTCCAGATCATTGATAAATATGACAAACAACAATGGACCCAGCACCAATCCCTATGACACTCCAACAGTCAAAGGCCTCCAGTCAGAGAAGCAACCAGCTACTACAACTCTTATGCTTTTGCCACAAAGCCAATCTCTAATCCAATTTAATACCTCAGCTTGAATGCCAAACAACTGAACCTTCTTAACAAACTCCTCTGCAGGAGCTTGTCAAGTGCCTGACTAAAGTCTGTGTGGACAACATCTACTGTCTTGCCTTCATCAACTCCCTGGTATTTTCCTTGAAAAAAGATTAGTTAAACACAACCTACCACACAAAAAGCCATGCAGACTTTCCTTAATCAGTGTATGTCTATCCAAATACTCATATATCAAGTCCTTTAGAATACCTTTCAATAACATTCCCACTACTGGTATCAGGCTCAACAGCCTATAAATTCCTGGCTTATGTTTAGACCCTTTCTTAAACATCGGAACAACATTGGCTATCCTCCAATCCTCTGGTATCTCTCCTGTCACTAAGGATGATGTAAGCATCGTCTGCTGGGGCCCCGGCAATTTCTGCACTTGCATTCCAAAGGTCTGAGGGAACAATTGGTTAAGCCCTGGGGGTTTATCCACCCTAATTTTCCTAAAGACAGCAAACACCTCCTCCTCTGTAATCTGTATAGGTTCCATGAAGTCAATGCTGCTCTGCTTCACCTCCATAGACTCCTGAGTAAATACAGATGCAAAAAAAAATTAAGATCTCCCCCATTCTTTTGGCTCCATGCATTGATTACCATTCTGATTTTCCACAGGACCAATTTTTCCCTTAACGTATCTGTATATCCTTAGGATTCTCTTTCACCTTGTCTGCCAGGGCAACGTCATGCCTTCGTTTAGCCCTCCTGATTTATTTCTTTAGTGTTGTCTTACATTTCTTATACTCCATAAGTATCTCATTTGTTCCTTCCTGCCTATACCTGTGTAACCCTCCGGTTCTGTCAGCTGTGGCCCCAATCTCTGGCCCCACCAAATGCATGAGATTGAGGTGCAAAACCTTTTTGTGTGGATGCTGCGTGATGTGTTACCCTGTTACAAATCAGTTGCATGAAATAACTGACAGTACACCATATGCAATTAAATGATTTAGCTTTATAATTCTTAATTTGACTAAAGGGTTAGTAAGGTAAGACAAAAAGAAAAGGGCCCATTTTAATGAACCAGTCTACTGTGCATGAGTTGGAGCTCACGGTTTCCCTTCCACTGGTCCTCCATCGCGTTCCCCAGGCTTCGTTGACTCCCGGCCCATTCCTTTCTGCTGTCTATGACCTCTCCTTTCTGGTATTTTCTCTCTTCATCTTCTGTCAAACAAAAGACCCGGATCACCTTGGTCTCAGGCACACAACAAGAGAAAACACTCCCTTCATTAGCCGGCCTACATTCCAAAGCCTCCATTATCTCCAGCCATAACCCAAACACTGGTTGCTACAGAAAAATCATTACATTAGCAGTGTTTCTACAGAAAGACCATTACATTAGCAGTGAAACCTTTCCCAGAATGTTACACATGCTATGAACTTCCTTTCTTTCTTAACCAGGGCCTCAATATATCTTGAAAAACAAGGTTCCCCACACTTGTTGTCTTTACCTTTTATTCTGATGGGCACATACATGCTTTGTACTCCCAAAATTTTTTTTTTTGAAGGCCTCCCACGTACCAAGTACACCTTCACCAGTAAACAGCCTGTCCCAAGCCACACTTGCTAGATCATTTCTGATGCCATTAAATTTGGCCTTTCTTCAATTTAGGATCTCAACAGGTGGACCAGGCCTATGTTTGTTCGTATTTATTTTGAAACTATTGGCCTTGTGGTCACTGGATGCAAAATGTTCTCCTACATAAACTTCTGCTACCTGTCCTGTCTCATTCCCTAATAGGAGATCGAGTACCACACTCCCGTTCTTCTACATACTGATTAAGGAAAGTTTCCTGAATGCTTTTGACAAACTCTACCCATCTAGTCATTTTACAGTATATTTCACTTTCAGGAAGTTATTTGTATCATCTTCAGATGACAACTGCCCTTGTTTGGGTGGCCTGTAAGTGAGGCTTTATCATTGGGTCCTCTCCCTCTGCTGCAGTTAATGTTGTAGGCTCAGTAGGCTCTGACTAATGCTTCCATTATGCATAACAGGGTTCATCAAAACATTTCCCAATGTCTCCAGCAAAAGTCTTCATGCATCTTTGACAGAGGGATTACCGCCCAAAAATACTTGAAAATGATTGACAGTACTTCATTTCTTTTAGCTCAGAGCTTGTCACAACAGTTCAGATCTGCTTCCCTGGGCATGGTCTATGATCATGGCATGTATGAGAATCAATTTCACAGGGCTCAATTGGGTAATAATTAGATTAGATTAGATTCAACTTTATTGTCATTGTGCTGAGTACAGATACAAAGCCAATGAAATGCAATTAGCATCTGACCAGATGTGCAAAAGAATAGTATTATTTACAAAATAACTGCGAATAAAAAGTAAGTGCTACAGCACACAAATATAAAAGTACTGAGACAGTACAATATGGGTGCAATACTGCTTAGCGCTGTGGTGTGAGGTTCAGCAGGGTCACAGCCTCAGGGAAGAAGCTCTTCCTGAGCCTGCTGGTGCGGGAGAGGAGGCTCCTGTAGCGCCTACCGGATGGGAGGAAAGTAAAAAGTCCATGGTTAGTGTGAGATGCATCCTTGATAATGCTTTTCATCCTGCCCAGGCAGCGTTTATGGTAGATGTTCTCAATGGTGGGCAATTGTGTCCCGTAATCTGCTGGGCAGTTTTCACCACACGCTGGAGTGCTTTGCGGTGTGATGCAGGACAATTGCCATACCACACTGAGTTGCATTTGGTGAGTATGCTCTCAAAAATACAGCGGTAAAAATCTGTCAGTATCCTGGGACAGAGGTGAGCTTTTCTGACGTTTCTTAGGAAATAAAGGCTCCATTGCATCTTTAATCAGGATGGAGGAGTTCAAGGACCAGGTGAGATCATCAGAAAGATGGACACCAAATAATTTGAAGCTTGATACACGCTCCACTACAGCTCCGTTGATATAGATGGGGACATGAGTGTAGCTCCTAGCATGCCTGTAGTCCGCAATAATCTCCTTGGTCTTCTGGGTGTTAAGAGCCAGGTTGTTATTGGCACACCATGCGGCCAGGTGCTGGATCTCGTCCCTGTAGGCCGTCTCGTCATCCCCCCTGATCAGGCCAACCACCGTGGTGTCGTCTGCGAACTTGATTATGGAGTTAGAACCATGTACAGGAAAGGCAATCATAGGTGAAAAGGGAGTACAGAAGAGGGTCATCACACAGCCTTGAGGCACGCTGGTATTCAGGGTGAGAAATAATAGACATCAAAAGTATGCATTCACATTTTGCAAGGTGTGCACTATAACAACCTGATCTTAATTGATTTCACTCTACACTTTAAACACATTGTAATTAAATATTATTTGGTATATTACTGAATTTTCGGGTATAAGCCTGCCTTAGTAGTGCAGTAACAAGCTCTTACAACACAATAACCTCATTCTGCCCAATTATACCTATGTGACCAATTAACCTATTAAATCGCTTGCCTTTGGAATGTGGGAAGAAACAGGAAAGACATGGGGTGAAAGTTCAAACTCCGCAGACAGCTGTGGTATTGAACCCAAATTGCCCATGAAGTAATGGTGTTACACTCACCTCTATACTACAGTGCCACCCATTTTATATATAAGCATATACAATGATTTCAGACACTTGCAGAAATGCCGGTGTAATTGGATTTGCCTTTGTCAGCATTGTTTTTCATTATCATTGAAGGCTAGACCTAATGGGATTTGGCTTTCCCAACCTAGACAACACACGGCATGAAGGCAATATATTCGATTTCCCCCACATAATTGAAGAACTTTTAAATATGTAGTCATTGTTAGAATGGAGGAAATTTAGCAGTCAATACACGTGGGACCAGTTTGTACAAACAGCATGAGATAATGATCAGACAATTTATTTTAGTGATGGTGGTTGTCAGGACACACGGACAACTGCCCTGCTCTTCCTTGAAAAGTGCCATAGGAACTTCTTATTTATCTGATACTATACCTCTCCTGAAAGAAGACATGCTCAAAAGTGTGGCACCTTCATAGCATGGTGTGGTGTGGCAATCTGGATTAAGTGTTCAAGTGCTAGCTACGGTATTATGAACCCTGCACAGATTTTCACTCAAAAGCTGAGAGACAAACATGAGAACCATGGTTGACACTTATTTCCCTGCGGACCAGAAGAAGAAAAATCTAATTTATTTATAGCTAGGACAAAAAATAGAAATAAAATTAACAATGGCTAGCAATTGCCTCTAACTTTGCGGAGCAGTGAGCAGTTCTTTGCATAACATTATTAAATAAGTTTGTGATCATGGTATTCCCATTGCATGCTGCAAAAAAAAATTAGCATGCTAGACACAAAGGGACAGGCTGGTGGAGTCTATTGCATCTTGTGGGAGGAATGTGATGCTGATTTCCCAGAAGTTTTGATAATTTATTTTGTGTTTATGGGTCTTTCATTTGTGAAATTAAAATGTACTGCTTCATGCTGTTTGCAGAAACTACATTGAGAAAGCCAATTGCTTTACTCATCTGTAGACTGTTGCCAAAGGAATTATGTTAGACACCTGAACTCCCTGTCCATCTGAAATGTGCTCCACTACCATCTGTTGACATCGAAATGACATACCTCATGGATGGTTACAGGTTTTAAAATTAATTTGCACCTTCTGAACTGAGTCCACAACCAATGGATTCACTGTCAATGATTTTACAACACATTTTCTCAGTATTTATTTATTTATGCATCTATCTATCTATATATCTATCTATCTATCCATTTATTTGTTTGCTTGTTTGTTTGTTTATTATTTTTGGATTTGCACAGACATGCCTGCTTTTGCACATTGGTAGTTTATCAGCCTTTGTGTGGAGTTTTTCCTTGATTCTATTGTACTCCTTTGTTCTACAGTGAATGCCTACAAAAATGTATCTCAAGGTGGTTTATAGTGGCATGTACAGACATAATTTGATAATAAATTTACTTTGAACTTTGAATGCTTTTTCTTCATCCTAAGACTTTTAAATGGTCTCTAAGGATGTGTAATGTTCAGTTATATTAGCTCGTGTATGTCCAGGGGAAATCCAGCCCAGCACCTGCCTCAACACTCCCCACAGGGTCAGTTGCTGCCCGAATCAATCACAAACATCAATCATCAGCCAGCACACCCAGTAAATTTTAACAAATACACTTTATAGATATTACTAATTCTATGACATTAACATACATTTGATACAGAGAGGAAAGTAATGAAAAAAAAGGCGCCAACACTTATCAAAGTCCAAGTTCTTCACGCGCTACGTTGGAGCTCAATGCAACTTCAGACGACCACTCGAATTCCGTCGACTCACGGCTCGGGACCACCCTGAGTGATCGACCGGAGCCTCTCCACACGTCCGTGGTCCTCCTCATCTCTCCTCCGACTCCCCGCCAAAACTCAGTCCACAGTCATATCATACAGCATGGCATCTGAAAACAAAACGATACATAACCACCCATTGGCTAATAGAACCCTGTTATCTCATTTTAAAGTAAACAAACTGCTAGCGCAAACTCTCTTCAGCATTAAAGCACAACAAAGCCGCATTTCCCAGATTAACATAACAAAGTCGCCATTTTAAATGTAACAAAAGAAAGACCCCGTACAGATGGTATTGGAAGAGTGTGGGAAAGTTAAATCATTTGATTTTTTTTTGTTGAATCCAAATAACTTACCAGAGACACTTGCACTGAGTCTGAAATTTTAACAGTCCCCATATGTGGATTCATTTTACTGTACAGTAAAGGGAACTGGAACGTGTACAGTACTGTGCGAGAGAGAGAGAGCTAGGGTGCCTAAGACTTTTGCATTGTACTGTACTTGTCAATATGAAGCAGAGAGTGAACTTGTAAATCTGGTGGGAGCAAAGGACGTTGGGAACAGTTAGGGTGGAGCGTCATGTGTGGAGTATGGGACAGGTGGCAGAGAAGGAGTGCCAGGAACAGGGGACAGTCAGTTGCAGACACATCCATTCTTGAGACACCAGGAAAGGCTGTTTGATTCCAAACACTTGGTTTGTTAATCATTACAGAATGTAACTCTAGTGCTTCCTGCTCCCTCCCCTCTCCCTTCCTCCTTTCCCAACCATGACTCCCCTCTCCCTATCCCCTTCCTACTCTCAGTCCACAATAGAGACCAAAATCAGAATCAGGCTTATCATTATAAGTGCATAAGATGATTAGATATAGGAGCAGAATTAGGCCATTTAGCCCATTGAGTCTGCTCTGCCATTTCATCATGGCTGATCCAACTTTCCTCTCAGCCCCAATCTCCTGGCTCCTCCTTCATGCCCTGACCAATCAAGAATATATCAACCTCTGCCTTAAAGATAAACAAAGAGTTGGCCTCCACAGCTGCCTGTGGAAACATGTTCCACAGATTCATCACTCTCTGGATGAAGAAATTCCTCCTCATCTCCATTCTAAAAGGACACCCCTCTATTCTGAGGCTGTGTACTGTAGTCCTCGATTCTTCGTATGTATTGGATATCAAAGTTGAAGGTTTATCCTTAAGCTTCGTCTACCTAGGAGCAACAAAGCTATGTTAGGAATTTTCCGCTTTGGCACAAAGCATATATTTAAGTCAGAAGTTGATTGATTCTTAATTGGTCAGGGCATGAAGAGATATTGGGAGAAGGCTGAAGATTGGGGCTGAGAGGAAAATGCATCAGCCATGATGAAATGGCGGCGCAGAGTCTATGGGCCAAATGGCCTAATTCTGCTCCTATATCTTATAGTCTTATAGAAACATCTTGCAAACCTATCGGATTTTATTTTAATAATCATTGCTCTTCACTTACTAATTATGAAAACAGAGGATGTATTAATTATGCATAAAACTACAACAAATTACTGAATTGTCCATATATAGCTGATTAGTTCCTTTGGCATGAATTACATACCCTTTCCTTCAAAAATTAAAAATATTCTGATGTCCCGAAAGATTTTTCTTAATAGAAATTTCTTTGGAGTTTGTGTAATTTAGTGGCTATTAACTTTTGTCCATTATTTATATTGCCTTGTATAAGTAGATACTTCTAACAAGACCAATAAAAGTATATGATACCAATGCATTATTTGTTAGTATGTTTAATAGTAAAACATGTAAATTTATTCAGGATTCACTTCAGTCCTACATGAGATTACTTAAGTATAGATATCGTCAGTATCTATCCTGCATTATTAAATTATAGCGTGTTTTCTTTGTTGAATATAAATGAGACCATAAAACCATAAGACATAGGAGGAGAATTAGGCCATTCAGCCCATTGAGTCTGCTCCGCTATTCCATCTTTGCTGATTTATTATCTCTCTCAGCTCTATTCCTCTACCTTCTGCCTGTAACCCTTGACACTCTTACTAATTAAGAACCTATCAACCTCTGTTTTAAATACTTCAAATGATTGACCTCCACAGCTGTCTGTGGCAATGAATTCCAGAGATTCACTAACCTCTGGCTAAAGAAATTCATTCTAATCTCTGTTCTAAATGGATGTCCTTCTATTCTGAGGCTGTGCCTCTGGTCCTCGACTCACCCACTATAAAAATATTATCTCTATATCCGCTCTGTCTAAGCCTTTCAATATTCCATAGGTTTCACTGTTTTCATTCTTCTAAACTCCAGCAAGTACAGTCCCAGAGCCATCAAATGCTCCTCATATGTTAAGCTTTTCATTCCCAGAATTATTCTCATAAGCCCCCTTAAATGCCAGCACATCCTTTCTTAGATAAGACGCCCAAACTGCTCATAATACTCCAAGTGTGGTCTGACCAATGCCATATAAAGCCACAGGACTCACAAGACCTTTTGCACCTCTGACTTTTGAATTTTCTCCCCATTTATAATAGACAATAGATAATAGGTGCAGGAATAGGCTATTCGGCCCTCCGAGCCAGCACTGCCATTCACTGTGATCATGGCTGACCATCCACAATCAGTACCCTGTTCCTGCCTTCTCCCCATATCCATTTACTCCACTATCATTAAGAGTCCTATCTAACTCTTTCTTGAAAGCATCCAGAGAATTGGCCTCCACTATCTTCTGAGGCAGAGCATTCCATAGATCCACAACTCTCTGGGTGAAAAAGTTTTTTCTCAACTCCGTTCTAAATGGCCTACCCTTTATTCTCAAATTGTGGCCTCTGGTTCTGGATTCCCCCAACATCGGAAACATGTTTCCAGCCTCTAGCGTGCCGAATCCCTTAATAATCTTATATGTTTCAATCAGATCCCCACTCATCCTTCTAAATTCCAGTGTATACAAGCCCAGTCGCTCCAATCTTTCAACATATGACAGTCCCGCCATCCCAGGAATTAACCTCGTGAACTTCCGCTGTACTCCCTCAATAGCAAGAATGTCCTTCCTCAAATTCGGAGACCAAAACTGTACACAATATTCCACGTGTGGTCCCACCAGGGCCCTGTACAACTGCAGAAGGACTTCTTTGCTCCTATAGTCAACTCCCCTTGTTATGAAGGCCAGCATGCCATTAGCTTTCTTCACTGCCTGCTGTACCTGGATGCTTACTTTCAGTGACTGATGAACAAGGACACCTAGATCTCATTTACTTCCCCTTTTCCTAACTTGACACCATTCAAATAGTAATCTGCCTTCCTGTTCTTGCCACCAAAGTGGATAACCTCACATTTATCCACATTAAACTGCATCTGCCATGCATCTGCCCACTCATCCAACCTGTTCAAGTCATCCTGCATTATCTCAACATCCCCCGCACATTTCACACTGCCACCCAGCTTTGTGTCATCTGCAAATTTGCTAATATTACTTTTAATCCTTTCAACTAAATCATTAATGTATACTGTAAATAGCTGTGGTCACAGCACCGAGCCTTGTGGTACCCCACTACTCACCGCCGGCCATTCTGAAAGGGACCCGTTAATCCCTACTCTTTGTTTCCTGTCTGCCAGCCAATTTTCTATCCATTTCAGTGCCCTACCCCCAATACCATGTGCTCTAATTTTGCCCACTATTCTCCTATGTGGGGCCTTATCAAAGGCTTTCTGAAATTCTAGGTACACTACATCCACTGGCTCTCCCTTGTCCATTTTCATAGTTACATCCTCAAAAAATTCCAGTAGATTAGTCAAACATGATTTCCCCTTCGTAAATCCATGCTGACTCAGACCAATCCTATTACTGCTATCCAAATGTGCCGCTATTTCATCCTTTATAATTGACTCCAGCATCTTCCCCACCACTGATGTCAGGCTAACTGGTCTATAATTCCCTGTTTTCTCTCTCCCTCCTTTCTTAAAAAGTGGGATAACATTAGCTACCTCCGGTCCTCAGGAACTGATCCAGAATCTATAGAACATTGGAAAATAATTACCAATGCGTCCACGATATCTAGAGCCACCTCCTTAAATACCCTGGGGATGTAGACCATCAGGCCCTGGGGATTTATCAGCCTTCAGTCCCATCAGTCTATCCAACACCATTTTCTGCCTAATATGAATCTCCTTCAGTTCCTCTGTTACCCTAGGTCCTCCGGCCACTATTACATCTGGGAGATTATTTGTGTCTTCCCTAGTGAAGACAGATCCAAAGTACCTGTTTAACTCGTCTGCCATTTCCTTGTTCCCCATAATAAATTCACTCATTTCTGTCTTCAAGGGCCAAACTTTGGTCTTAACTAATTTTTTCCTCTTCACATACCTAAAGAAGATTTTACTATCCTCCTTTATATTCTTGGCTAACTTGCCTTCGTATCTCATCTTTTCTCCCTGTATTGCCTTCTTAGTTATCCTCTGTTGCTCTTTAAAAGTTTCCCAGTCCTCTGGCTTTCTGTTCATCTTTGCTATGTTATACTTCTCTTTTATTTTTATACTGTCCTTGACTTCCCTTGTCAGCCACAGTCACCCCTTACTCCCCTTAGAATCTTTCTCCCTCTTTGGAATGAACTGATCCTGCACCTTCTGTATTATTCCCAGAAACACCTGCCATTGTTGTTCCACTGTCATCCCTGCTAGGGTATCTTTCCAGTCAACTTTGGCCAGCTCCCCCCCTCATGGCTCCATAGCCCGCTTTGTTCAACTGTAATACTGACACTTCCGAGTTTCCCTTTTCCCTCTCAAATTGTAGATTAAAACTTAGCATATTATGGTCTAACTCCTAATGGCTCCTTTACCTCGAGTTCCCTGATCAAATCCGGTTCATTACACAACACTAAATCCAGAATTGCTTCCTCCCTGGTAGGTTCCAGTACAAGCTGCTCTAAGAATCCATCTCGGAGGCACTCCACAAACTCCCTTTCTTGGGGTCCAGTACCAGCCTGATTCTTCCAGTCTACCTGCATGTTAAAATCCCCCATAACAACCGTAGCATTACCTTTGCGACATGCCAATTTTAACTCTTGATTCAACTTGCACCCTATATCCAGGCTACTGTTTGGTAGCCTGTAGATAACTCCCATTAGGGTCTTTTTGCCCTTACAATTTCTCAGTTCTATCCATACTGACTCTACATCTCCTGATTCTATGTCACCCCTCGCAAGGGTTGAATTTCATTCCTCACCAACAGGGCCATCCCACCCCCTCTGCCCACCTGTCTGTCCTTTCGATAGGACGTATACCCTTGAATATTCATTTCCCAGCCCTGGTCCTCCTGCAGCCATGTCTCTGTTATTCCTACAACATCATACTTACCAATTTCCAACTGAGCCTCAAGCTCATCCACTTTATTTCTTACACTTCGTGCATTCATATATAAAACTTTTAATCCATTACTCCCCTCACCTTTCACATCGATTCCAATTGCACTTGGCCATACTCTCCGATCCCTTCTTGAGCTTTCTGCCCCGTTAGTTCTGTTGTCTTTAACTTTCCTTATTCTCTCTTTCCCCTTAACTCCATCCTCATATTTCCTCTCCCCCGCCCCACTACTTACTTTAAACACACCCGTGTAGCAGTGGCAAACCTGCCTGCCAGAATGCTGGTTCCCCGCCTGTTAAGGTGAAACCCGTCCCTTTTGTACAATTCATCCTTGCCCCAAAACAGATCCCAGTGGTTTAAGAATCTAAATCCCTGCTTCCCGCACCAGCTCCTCAGCTACACATTCAGATCCCCTATCTCCCTGTTCCTGCCGTCACCAGCACAAGGAACTGGAAGCAAACCGGAGATAACCACCCTGGAGGTCCTGCTTTTCAGCCTTCTTCCGAGTTCTCTGAAGTTACGTTGCAGAATGTCTTTTCTCCTCTTCCCGATGTCATTTGTGCCAACATGCACTTCCACTTCTGGCTGTTCACCTTCACCTTTGAGGATGCCCTGCAATCGGTCCATGACGTCCTTGATCCCGGCACCAGGGAGGCAACACCCCATCCTTAGATCTCGCCTGTTGCTGCAGAAACCTCTTTCTGTACCTCTCACAATGGAGTCCCCTATTACCACGGCACTGCCTGACGTCTGTCTCCTCGGCTTTGCTTCAGCGCCAATTTTTGACTCGCAGACCTGTCCGCCTCTCAGACTGGCCGTGTCTTGTGTCCTGACAGCTTCCAAGGGGGTGAACCTGTTTTCAAGAGACACATTCCCCGGGGTCTCCTGTACTCCAAGCATCCATCCCCTCCTCATCGTTTAGTAAATAGAGTGCACATTTGTTCCTTCTATCAAAATACATGACCATTCACTTCCCTACACTATATTCCATTTGCCACTTCTTTGCTCATTCTCCTGGCTAATCTGTCTAAGTTCTTCTGCAGACTTCCTGCTTCCTCAACACAACCTGCCCCTCCACCTATCTTTGTGTCATCCACAGACTTGGCCACAAGCCATCATCCATCATCCAAATCATTGACATAAAATGTGAAAAGAAGCGGACTCAACATTGACCCCTGCGGAACAACAGCAGTCACCAGCAGCCAAATAGAAAAGGCCCTCTTCAGACAATGGACAATAGACAATAGGTGCAGGAGTAGGCCATTTGCTGTGATCATGGCCAATCATCCACAATCAGTACCTCGTTCCTGCCTTCTCCCCATATCCCTTGACTCCACTATCATTATGAGCTCTATCTAACTCTTTCTTGAAAGCATCCAGAGAATTGGCCTCCACTACCTTCTGAGGCAGAGCATTCCACAGATCCACAACTCTCTGGGTGAAAAAGTTTTTCCTCAACTCCGTTCTAAATGGCCTACCCCTCATTCTCAAATTGTGGCCTCTGGTTCTGGGCTCCCCCAACATCGGGAACATGTTTCCTGCCTCTAGCGTGCCCAATCCCTTAATAATCTTGTATGTTTCAATCAGATCCCCTCTCATCCTTCTAAATTCCAGTGTATACAAGTCCAGTCGCTCCAATCTTTCAACATATTACAGTCCCACCATCCCAGGAATTAACCTCGTGACCCTCCACTGCACTTCCTCAATAGCAAGGATGTCCTTCCTCAAATTTGGAGACCAAAACTGTACACAATACTCCACGTGTGGTCTCACCAGGGCCCTGTATAACTGCAGAAGGACCTCTTTGCTCCTATACTCAACTCCCCTTTATTTCTACTATTTGCCTCCTGCCGGTCAAACAATCTTCTATCCATGCTAGTATCTTTCCAGTAATAAGATGCACCCTTATTTTATTAAGCAGCCTCATGTGCAGCATTTTGCCAAAGTCCTTCTGAAATTCCAGGTAAGTAACCTCCACTGGCTGTCTTTTGTCTATCTTATCTGTTATATACTCAAAGATTTCCAACAGATTTGTCAGGCAAGATCTCCCCTTAAGGAAGCCATACTGAGTTGGGCCTATTTTATCATGTGCCTCCTAATACTCGGAAACCTCTTCCCTAATAATGGACTCCAACATCCTCCCAGCCACTGAAATAAGGCTAACTGGCCTATAATTTCTTTTCTTCTTAAAGAGTGGAGCAACATTTGCACTTTTCCAGTCTTCTGGAACCATTTCAGAATCTAGTGATTCTTGAAATATCATTATTAATGCCTCTACAATCTCTCCAGCTACCTCTTTACAGCCATGGGATTAGTGCATTTGGTCCCAGTGAGTTAGCTACTTTCACACTTTTCAGCTGCCCAAGCACCATGGCAACTATACTCATTTCTGCTCAAATTTCTGGCATACTGCTAGTGTCTTCCACAGTGAAGATTGATGCAAAATACTTATTAAGTTCATCTGCCATTTCTTTGTCTTCAATTACGAACTCTCCTACATTATTGTCCAACGGTCTGATATCCACTCTTGCCTCTCTTTTACTCTTTATATATCTAAGAAAACATTTTGTATCCTCCTTTATATTATTGGCTAGCTTACCTTCACATTTCATCTTTCTCTCTTTATGGCTTTTTCAGTTGCCTTCTGTTGGTTCTAAAAGATTCCCAATCCACTAACTTCTCTCTGATTGTTGTTATATTATATGCCCTTTCTTTTGCTTTTATGCTGTCTTTGACTTCCCTCGTCAGCCATGGTTCCCTCATTTAGTCTTCAGAATACTTCATCCTTGGGATGTGTTAATCCTGCACCTTCAGAATTCACCCCAGAAATTCCAGCCATTGCTGTTCTGCCATCATCCCTGTTAGTGTCCCCTTCCAATCAACTTTGGCCATTTTCCCCCTCATGTCTCTACATTTCCCTTTACTCCACTGTATTACTGATACATCTGACTTTATCTTCTCGTTCTTGAGCTGCTGAGTGAATTCTGTCATATTATGATCACGACCTCCTTATGGTTCCTTTACCTCTAGCTCCCTAACTGAATCTGGTTCACGAGACAACACCCAATCCAGAATTGTCTTTTTCCCTAGTAGGCTCAACCGCAACCTACTCTAAAAAGCCATCTCATAGACTTCCTATAACTTTTTCTCTTAGGATCCAGCACCAGACTGATTTTTCCAGCCTACCTGCACATTGCAATCCCTTATCACTACCTTATCATTGCCCTTTTTACATGCCTTCTTGATCTCCCATTGTAATGCATATCCCACATCCTGGCTACTGTTCAGAGGCTGTATATAACTCCCATCACAGCCTTTTTACCCTTACAATTCCTGAACTCTACCCACAAGGATTCTACATCTTCTGATCCTATATCACCACTTTCTAAGGATTTGACTTCATTTGTTAACAGCAGAGCCACCACACCAGCTCTGCTTATCTGTCTGTCCTTTCAATATAATATGTATCCTTGAATATTAAGCTCTCAACGATGTTCTTCCTTTAGCCATGTCTCTGTGATGCCTGCAATGTCATACCTGCCAATTTCTAACTGTGCTAAAGGATTATCTACCTTATGTGCATTCACATATAACATTCACAAGAGCGATGTGTTCATCACCCTTTTCGATGTTGCCCCTATGTTACACTTCAACCCATCCCACTGACTGCAATTTTGCCCCATCATCTGCCTGTCCTCCCTCAGAGTCTCAATGCACAATGCATCTACTTGTATACCGACCACCCCATCCTCGGTCCTATCACACTGGTTCCCATACCCCTGTCCAATTAGTTTAAAACCTCCCCAAATGCTCAAGCAAGGATATTGGTCCTCTTCAGGTTCAGATGTAATCCGTTGTTTTTGTACAGGTCTTACATTCTGCAGAAGAGATCCCAATGATCCAGAAATCTGAAGCCCTACTCCCTGCACCAGTTCCTCACCCTCTCACTCATTTATACTATTATTGTATTCCTGCCTTAACTAGAACATGCAACTGGGGATAATCCAAAGGTTACTACCTTGGAGGTCCTGCTCTTCAACATCTTCCCTAACTCCCCATACTCACTACACAGGACCTCTTACCCCTTTCTACCTATGTCGTCCAGATCCAACTACAGTTTTTAAAGATGAGGAGGCAGGTAATGACTCATTCTTGGTAGAAGCACTGCCGAATTACCCACTGATAGAGAGGATTGCCAGGCACTCCTTTGAGAATTGAAAGGCTGCCTGAAGACAAATCACACAAAGGGTAAAGGGAGTTGTGCTGCACCTTGGAATGGATGTGAACTCAGCTGTACTTCTCATTCAGGCTCTGATGTGCCTGCTTTGCTGCTGAGCCCTTTGAACTGAGCAGGCTTCAAAATGTGTCAATTGTAAAGTGTCTGTGTGCATGCTTTTTCTTTCAACTTTGACCAATGTTGAGTAGAGAAAAATTAAGAGAAACAGAGAGCTGCTAGAACATATGCAACTGGTTCATTCAAACGTGCATCAGCTGATGCTTAAAAGACACTCAGAGTTTGAGTTTACCTCACACCTTTCCATGCATAACAGGGATGAATGTCTGCCGAGCTGTGAGGTTGGTGCCTCTTCGCTCTCCCTGAAAAACATGTACTTACAGGTTGAAGGAAAAGGACGTCATTATTAATTCCTTCTTAGAGTCCTGCAAATGGAAGGGGTCAGCTTCTGAAGTTCCTGTGTTGTTGGAAGGGCGGGAACTAGGCCCACACTAGCTACGGAGGGGAATGAAGGGAAAATGAAATAGTGCAGGGAACCCAAAAGAGAAAGGGAAAATTCTGGAAAAAGTCAGCAGGCCAAGGTTCATCCTTGGAAAGAGAAATAGTTAAAAGTGATAACCAGAAGCTCAGAGTCACTCTTGGGATGGAATTCAGAGCAATCACACAATCTGCATTTGATTTCTCAAATGTAGAGGAAACCTTGCCAAGTGAGCCAGGAACCCACTTACACTTCCTCCAGTCTCATGTGCGCCATTCTGTTCCCAAAATATCATCTGCATAAGACCATAAGATAAAGATATAGGAGCAGAATTAGGCCATTTGGCCATCGAGTCTGCTCCATCATTGCATCATGGCTCATCCAATTTTCCTCTCAGCCCCAGTCTCTTTCCTTCTCCCCGTATCCCTTCGTGCCTGGACCAATCAAGAATCTGTCAACCTCTGCCTTAAATACACAGAGAGACCTGGCCTCCACAGCTGCCTGTGGCAAAGAATTCCACAGATTCACCACTCTCCACTTTCTGGCTAACAAAATTCCTCTTCATTTCCATTCTACAAGGATGCCCCTCTATTCTGAGGCTGTGTTCTCTGGTCTTACACTCTCCCACCATAGGAAACATTAGATTAGATTAGATTCAACTTTATTGTCATTGTGCTGAGTGCAGATACAAAGCCAATGAAATGCAGTTAGCATCTGACCAGAAATGCAAAGAATAGTGTTATTTACAAAATAACTGCGAATAAAAACTACGTGCTACAGCACACAAATATAAAAGTACTGAGACAGTACAATATGGGTGCAATAATGCTTAGTGCTGTGATGTGAGGTTCAGCAGGGTCACAGCCTCAGGGAAGAAGCTCTTCCTGTGCCTGCTGGTGCAGGAGCAGAGGCTCCTGTAGTGCCTATCGGATGGGAGAAGAGTAAAAAGTCCATGGTTAGGATGAGATGCATCCTGGACAATGCTTTTCACCCTGCCCAGGCAGCATTTATGGTAGATGTTCTCAATGGTGGACAATTGGATGCCAATAATCCGCTGGGCAGTTTTCACCACACGCTGGAGTGCCTCTCCACATCTACTCTATAAAGGCCTTTCACCATTTGGTAGGTTTCAGTGAGGTCACACGTCATTCTTCTGAATTCTAATGAACACAGGTCTGGAGCCATCAGACACTCTTCATATGACAAGCCATTCAATCCTGGAATAATTTTCATGAACCTCCTTTGAACCCTCTCCAGTTTCAGCACATCCTTTCTAAGATAAAGGGCCCAAAACTGCTCCCAATACTCCATACACCAAATGAGGCCTCACCAGTGATTTATAAAATTTCAACTTTACATCCTCGCTTTTATATTCTAGTCCTCTTGAAATGAGTGCTAACGTTACATTTGCCTTCCTCACCAGAGGTTCAACCTGCAACTTAGCATTTAGGGAATCCTGCACAAGGATTCCAAAGTCCCTTTGTGTCTCAGTAATTTGTATTTTCTCTCCATTGAGAAATTGCCAACTCTTTCATTTGTTCTACCAAAGTGCATGACCATACGTTTCCCAACACGGTATTTCATCTGCCATTTCTTTGCTCATCCTCCTAAGCTGTCTAAATCTTTCTGTAGCCTCTCTAGTTCCTCAAAACTACCTTCCCCTCTACACTCTTCATGATCCCTAACAGCTGGAACTCCTACCATACTGCTAGCATCTACCACAGTGAAGACTGATATAAAATACTTATTCAGTTCATCCGTTATTTCATTGTCCCCCATTATTACCTCTCCAGCATCATTTGCCAGAAGTCCAATATCCACTCTCATCTCTCTTTTACTGTTTATATATCTGAAGAAACTTCTGGTATCCTCTTTAATATTATTGGCTCGTTTACTTTAGTATTCCATCTTTACCTTCTTAATGACTTTTTTTTAGTTGCTTTCTGTTGGTTTTCCCAATCCCCTAAACTTCCCATTAATCTTTTATTACATGCTCTCTCTTTGACTTTTATGTTGGCTTTGATTTTCCTTGTTAGCTATGGTTGTTTCATCTTTCCAATAGGATACTTCTTCCTCTTTGGGATGTATATATCCTGTGCCTTCCAAATTGCTTCTAGGAGTTCCTACCAATGCTGCTCTGCTGTCATCCCTGCCAGAGTTCTTTTCCAATCATTTCTAACCAGTCCTCTCTCATACCTCTGTAATTCCCTTTACTCCACTGTAATACTAATACATCTGACTTTCTCTTCTCCTTCTCAAATTTCAGCGTGAATTTGATCATATTACGATCATTTGACCCTAAGGATTCTCTTACTTCACACCCTTTAATCAATTCTGGTTCACTGCACAACACCTAACCCAGAATCGGTGATCCTCTAGTGGGCTCAACCACGCGATGCTCTAAAAAGCATTCTTGTAGTACCCTAGAAATTCCCTCTCCTGTAATCCAGCACCAACCTGATTTTCCCAATCTAGCTGCATATTGAAATCCCCCATGACTATTGCAACATTGCCATTTTGCCATGTGGTTTTCTATCTCCTGTTGTAATTTGTAGGCAACATCCTTGTTACTGTTTGGGGGGTCTGTATACAACTCCCATCAAAACAATGAAAGTCTTCCATAAAAACAATGCATAAAGAATCCGTACTTTAAAAGTATGACCCTCACTTTTGTGAGGTGCTAGAATCAAGCAGGATGTGCAGGTAGCATGTTCCTAACCAATGACTGAGACTCTTATCGCAACATTGTGATCAATTGTTTATCTCAGGCTGCAGTTAACACCAGCTAGAAAGGCAAATTTAATTTTCCTAAATATTCTTCATTGCCTGAATACAGGACTCTGTTGATTGTACTAAACCAATCTATCCTCCTCCATGCAGCGTCCCTTTCATCAGCAGTGTTAGTTAGTAATTTTGGAATATTCAACTTCTCAGTAAAAACCAGCAAGACAAAAGAACACAAGTTAATCACAAACAAGAGAAACTCTGCAGATGCTGGAAATCCAAGCAACACACTCAAAATGCTGGAGGAACTCAGCTGGCCAGGCAGCATCTATGGAAAAGAGTACAGTCGTCATTTCGGGCCGAGATCCTTCATCATTTCAGTGATGTTTCGGGCCGAGACTCCTCCCCCCAATTTCTTACACTGACCCCTCATCTTTTTTCCAGTCCTGATCAAGGGTCTCGGCCCAAAACATCCACTGTTCTCTTTTCCTTAGATGCAACCTGGCCTGCTGATTTCCTCCAGCATTTTGTGTGAGTTGCTTGAATACAAGTTAATGTTTATATATCACAAAAACTGTGTTTAGGGGAAAGCAAGGCTCCTTCATCTACAAATATAGGAGGTACAAGATTGTTTCCAAGGAGAAATAGATGACTGAACACTACAGAAGACAGTCCTTGAAAGGTCACATCAATCCAGAAAATGTGAAATATTTGAAAAAAAGACAAGAATGCAAAAAAATCGTATAGACCAGATTAATGATGCTTTGGTATGCAGATTGAACATTTTAAAATGCAGATAGGCCAGCTTTTGCTTGACACCAGCCCCTTACTCAGAATTGTCAGCTGCATTTCCTGCAAGAATGTTGTTAACTCTCCACACCCTTGTGCTCGTTTGGGCTATAGATGGAATTGCCTTGTGTTGAGTTTCCTGTCACCCCTGACAGCCTCTAATGGAGTAGAAAGCTGGACGTGAAACTTTATTTACTCTTAATAGCTATCAAGCAATTCCATAGCTTTTTAATTTCTCTGACTTGAAGATTAAAATCTATGAAAATTGATAAAAACAACACAAATTTTAAAAATGTTTTGTTAATTAAGAATAGCAAAGAAAAGTAGGAAGAATTAAAAGCATTAAGCTGAAAGAATTTAATTATTGGAGCAGGGTTAGAAGACTAATTTCCCCAGTCTATCACAGGCAAAGCTCTCCCCACTACTGAGCATGATTATGAGAGCCACAAGAAACCCCACCATCCCTACCATCCAAGCCTGCTCCCTTCTCACTGCTACTATCAGGCAGGAGTACAGGAGCTTTAGGTCCCACACCACCAGGTTCAGGAACAGTTATTACCCTATAACCATCAAGCCCCTGAACCAGCGTGGATAACTTCACTCACCTCAACTCTGAACTGATTCCACAATCTATTCACTCAGCTTCAAGGCTCAACAACACATGTTCTCAGTCTTTATTTTTTTTAAATGCTCAACTTGTCTCTTTTGCATAGGTTGCTTGTCAGTCTTTGTTTATGTATAGCTTTTCATAAATTCCTTTCTTTTCTTTTTAAATCTTTTTATTAATTATTATTGAAAATCAACAACAGAGAAAAATACATCAAAATAATCAAGATAACATATCCATATGCAGAACAAGAGTAAAACTATCAACCAGGCTAAACAGTATATCAATAGTAATCAAAAAATAAAGTATTAAAGCTTTTCCTTTGGGGAAAAAAAGGAAAGAAAGAAAAAAAGAACCCCAACTAACTAAAACAGAGAAAACCCCTAATAACTAAAAAAAAGGGGGAAAAAAACCCATTTGGAGCACAAACCCGGAGCTATGCACCATACAAGGCTTCCATTTAAAAAAAAGACATCAAACCGCCAAATCCAGATACCCAAGCATCAGAAAAGGACCATCTTTATTAACTCAAGTCAAATGATAATAACGGGCAAAAGAACCCCACCTTTTCTCGAAGTCAAATTTAGGATCAAAAGTTCAACTTCTAATTTTTTCCAAACTAAGACATAAAATCACCTGAGAGAACCATTGTATCAAAATGGGAACAGAGGCATCTTTCCATTTTAATAAAATAGCCCTTCTAGCCAATAATGTGACAAATGCAATTACGTATTAGTCAGATATAGAAATACCGTGAATATATTGAGGAATTATACCAAACAAAACTGTCAATTTATTAGGTTGTAAATTGATTCTTAAAGCTTTAGAAATTGTAGAAAAAATAGATTTCCAAAATTGTTTCAATACAGAGCACGACCAAAGCATATGTGTCAATGTAGCTATCTCAGTTTTGCATCTATCACACTGACTATTTACATTAGGAAATTTTTTAGACAATCTCTCCTTTGTCAAATAATAATGATGTACAATTTTAAATTGAATTAGAGAATGACTGGCACAAATCGAAGAAGAGTTAACCAGCTTCAAAATTCGCATCCAAACCTCTGTTATCAAGGTCATATTAAGCTCTCTTTCCCAATCTTGCTTAATCTTAGGTAAAGGAGGGAGGTCTTACTTTGCCTAATTTAAGAATGTATTATTGGGTGGTTAATATACGTTATGCGTGTCCCGGCTCCTTGTCCAGGTCCAAGTCGTAGTCCAAGCTCCTTGTCTGAGTCCAAGTCGGAGTTCCAGTTCCGTGTCTGAGGTCAAATCCTAGACCAGGTTCCGAGTCCAAGTCCCAAGGCTCCGAGTCCCGAGTCCAAGTCCCAAGGCTCCGAGTTCCAAGTTCGAGTCACGTCCTAGTTCCGAGTTCCAAGTTCGAGTCACGTCCTAGTTCTGAGTTCCAAGTTCGAGTCACGTCCTAGTTCTGAGTTCCAAGTCAAGTCCAAGTCCTGGTTCCGAGTTTCAAGTCGAGTCCAAGTCCGTCTCTGTGCCTGTGTCCTGCATATGGGTCCGCCTCCAGTCGCTCCAGCTGCCTCCGTGTAACATCCCAAGTTTGTTGGATTATCAGTTTCACTGCAAATTCCACTGAGGCTTTGCTTGATATCTATCATAACTTTAGCAAAGTCTCTAATGGCCATTTCTAATAGGGTTCTGCTGAACTCTACTGAACAGCCAAATTTATAACTGGAGATATGCTGATCCCACCTGAAATCCTGCTTCCATGCTTTCGTTTGCCAAGCCATGAACAAACTTTAATGTATTCTAAGTACAATTACTGTATAATCACTGTAGTATTGAAGGTTCACATTTATGAGGCTGCAAGCATGGTTAAACTATCAAGAGAGGTGAGAATGGTTACTAGCCTCATCATATCCGCCATCCCAATCCTGATGTACATCACACATTGTTGCCCCATTTCACTTTGGTTTCGTATACCCATAATTTATTCTGGTGCATTATATTCTTTCTCATGTTTTACTCACCACTCAAGCTGTACTGGAAAGGTGCAAAATTTCTGAATGGTCTTTGTGATCCTGCTCACTGCCTATATCTACTTACTGCAGGTCAAGACTGTAACTCAGTGGTTGTCAGTTGGCCAGCAATCCAGAGGCCTTGACCATGATCTGGAAATTAGTGTTTGGAGATTTAAATTCAGTTAAGTGGGGGATCTAATCAACTGATGTCTGCTGCGATGATAACAATACTTTCATCATTTGATTCTTAGGCGTTAAAAAGATTGATTGAGCAAGCTAGGACTTTTCTCTTCAGAGTGAAGGAAGATGAGAGATGACTTTATGGAGGTATACAAGATGATAGTTGAGGTTGGAAAGCAGGTTGTCCATTCTATACACAAATGGAATTCTCTGAGGCAGGTCTTGCTCAATGAGATGAAGGATGGGAACAATAAAGATGGCAAGTAAGGTGGGTGCAACGATACAGCCCTGTTTGACTCCTGCTGTGACAGTGAAGGGTCCTGATTCAGCACCACAATTGCTGAGTACTGTGACTGGCATGCCATTATGCAGTAGCCTCTGTATTTGTAAGTAATTGTCAGGGTAGCCATGTAGCATATGCCAGAGAGCGACTGTATTAAATGCCTTTGTCAAATCTATGAAAACCAAGTACAAGAGTTGTCTTTGCTCATGGCACTTTTCCTGTAATTGGTGTGCTGCGAAGATTATGTCAGTGATATCTCTAGATGGGTGGAAATCACAATGCGATTCTGTACTTCAAATAGCAGAACAAGCAGGTTAACAAGGATACGTGCAAGCACTTTGCCTGTTGTTGAGATGAGGGAGCTGCCTCCATAATTGCCTCAATCTGCCTTGTCTCTCTTCTTGAATATGGTTACTAATAGAGCATCCCCGAGCTCGGAGTACTGTTGTTCCCTTTCCCAGACCTCCAGGAGCAGGGCACTGAGGTGGCACAAGAGTGTTTGTCCACCTTCTTTGAGGATCTCTGCTGGGATCCTGTCAGGACCAATGGTTTTGTTGCTTTTCAGGTTCCTCGTAGTGTCATGGACCTCTTTCATACTGGGAGGCTTCCCCATGTCTTCTCTCACAGGTCTTGAGAGGATTTAGTTAGTAATCTTTGGTTCAGCAGTGCCGTCATGGTTATGAAAATGCTCTCTCCGTCAATCGTTGATATCCTTCCAATCCTTTAGCTAGTGTTTCCACCCTATTTGAAATCTTTATTACTGCTGTCCTTCAGCTCATTGAGCAAGACCTGCCATAGGGAATCCCAATTGTGTATGGAATTTGTGGAATTTGTTACCACAGGCAGTTGTGGAGGCTGGGTCGTTGGGTGTATTTAAGGCAGGGATTGATAGGTTCTTGATTGGAAATGGCATCAGAGGTAATGTGGGGAGAAGGCTGGGGAGTGGGGCTCAGGAGGGGAAAAAAGGAACAGCCATGATTGAATGGCAGAGCGGTCTCAATGGGCAAATAGCCTCATTCCCTCATTCTGCTCCTATCTCTTATGGTCTGATGGTCTCATTGACAACAGGCGTTCAAGACCAAGAACAAGGTTAACATTATCAGAAGCATGGAGTTTCAGAAGGCAGGTGACAATGCCATTGCAGCACACTCTGTAGACTCAAATGTATCGTGAACACCCCTGCCAAAGCATATAGAGCACTGGCTCTTGTTTTGATTACAAAAAAGCCTCAGGCCTTCGGTCCTATATCAGACACCGTTCAACCAGCCATTTATCCAGCCCTTAATAAAAGTTGACGATATCGCTCTTGAAAGTATAAACCACTTTCACTACCTTGGCAGCATTCTCCCCTCAAAAGCAGATATCGACTCAGAGATCAACCACCGCCTAAGTAGTATTAGTGGAGACTATGTAAGATTAAGGAAAAGGGTCTTTGAAGACCACAATGTACAAGTCAAACAGAACTTTTGGTCTGTAGAGCAGTTGCCTTTCCTACAATACTATATGGATCTACATCATGGACCACCTACAGCAGGCATCTGAAGCGCTGGAACAAGGCCACCAAAGAGCCTTGTAAAAGATTTTGAGGATCAGGTGGAAGGACAGACACACAAACACCAGGTACTGGAGGAGGCCAGCACGAACAGCATCTCCACAATGATGAAGCAACACTAACTGCAATGCAAAGGGTATGCCATTCATTCAGAAGTCTAACCCACATCTCTCCAAACAGATCCTTTACTCCTTGTTGAAAGAAGGTTAGTAAGCCCCTGGTGGGCATAGGAAACACTTCAAAGACAAAATCAAAGTCAGATCTAAAATCTGGGAAGACATTGCACTCAATAGATACAACTGGAGGAAACCTGTTCAAGAGGGAGCCACACTACACGTGGGGAACCTCCACTGTGTTGCGGAAAACAAATGGCAGCTGAGAAAGGAGGAACTAGGCAACCAAAACACCCAAGCACTAACAACAGCCACTACTTACTCTTGTCCACGCTGCACCAGAATACGAGCATCCCGAATCGGCCTCTGCACCGTCTGAGGACCTACCGATGGACAATCACTTAAGAGAACATCTTACTTGACCTGTATGATCACACTACAGGATGAGAAGATGAATAGATAGAATGGACAGTCAGAGACTTTTCCCCAGGGTGGAAATGGCTAGTACAAGGGAGCATAATTTGTAGGTGATTGGAGGGTACTGTAGGGGGATGTCAGAGGTAAGTTCTTTACACAAAGACAGCTGAGTGCCTGGAATGCCCTGCTACTAGAAGTGGGAGAGACAGATACATTAGGGATATTTAAGAGACTCGTAGAGAGGCCCGTGGATAATAGAAATGTGGAGGGCTATATATGAGGGAAGGGCTATATTGACCTTACAGTAGGTTAAAAGTTCAACACAACCTCATGGGCGGCAAGGTCTATAAAAGGAAATGCTCAAAGCACTCATCGGATCAGACAGCATCTGTGGAAAAAGAAACAACATTAGCACTGCAAGTTCAAGATCCTTTATCTTGGTAGAGTGCCTCCCAACTGAAGCATTAACTCTGTTTCTCACTCTGCACAGGCTGCTGAGTATTTCCAGCTTTTTCTGCTTTTCTTTCTGATTTCCAGCATAAGCACTTTCTTTTTATATTCATGTTCATGGATTTATTAGATTAGATTAAATTCAATTTTATTGTCATTGTGCCAAGTACAGATACAAAGCCAAAGAAATGCAATTAGCATCTGACCAGAAGGGCAAAAGAATAGTATTATTTACAAAATAACCATGAATAAAAATTAAGTGCTACAGCATGCAAATATAAAAATGCTGAGACAGTCCAATATGGGTGCAATACTGCTTCGCGCCATGATGTGAGGTTCAGCAGAGTCACAGCTCTTCCTGAGCCTGCTGGTGCCAGAGTTGAGGCTCCTGTAGTGCCTACCGGATAGGAGGAGAGTAAAAAGTCCATGGTTAGGGTGAGATGCATCCTTGATAATGCTTTTCACCCTGCCTAGGCAGCGTTTATGGTAGATATTCTCAATGGTGGGCAATTGGGTGCCGACAATCCACTGGGCAGTTTTCACCACACGCTGGAGTGCTTTGCGGTCCGATACGGGACAATTGCCAGACCACACTGAGGTGCAGTTGGTGAGTATGCTCTGAATGGTACAGCGGTAAAAATCCGTCAGTATCCTGGGACAGAGGTGAGCTTTCTTGATGTTCCACAGGAAATAAATGCGCTGTTGCACCTTTTTGATCAAAATGGAGGAGTTCAGAGACCAGATAAGATCATCGGAAATGTGGACACCAAGGAATTTGAAGCTTGATATATGCTCCACTACAGCTCCGTTGACGTGGATGAGGACATGAGTGTGACTCCTAGCATGTCTGAAATCCACAATGATCTCCTTGGTCTTCTGGGTGTTAAGGGCCAGGTTGTTGTCGGCACACCACACGGCCAGGTGCTGGACCTCGTCCCTGTAGGCCATCTTGTCATCCACTCTGATCAGGCCAACCACCGTGATGTCGTCTGCGAACTTGATTATGGAGTTGGAACCGTGTACAGAAATGCAGTCATAGGTGAAAAGGGAGTACAGAAGAGGGCTCGGCACTTTATATCTTTCATACCATATCTCAAATTTATCTGTCAGTATCCTTTGGCAAATCCCACCAGAAAGTTCTGGAGCTATAGGGTTTTAGATCAAACACAGGGCAAGACTTTCTTTGTTGTTCACTACCTACAATGCTCGCTAAAGATCCTGGAAGATTATTACCAATCTTTTCTCAACTATTACACATTTCAGTGGATCCCTTTTCATTTTTCAAGTTCGTGTTTAATTGTTACTCAACCATACGTATGTATACAGACAAATGAAACAGCATTCCCCTGGGTCCAAGGTGCAAAACACAGGACACTCAGCACACAACACAAATAGTTACAATAAGTCACAATGTCACAAAGATTGAAAAGAACCGACCTGATACAATGAACTAGACGTTGATAGTCGTAAAGAACCGTGTGCCTAAATATAAATATACATGTCTTTTTTCTATGCAAAATGGGCATCGGTTTTTCTCTTTTCACTCTTTACTTCTAGGGAGCTTTGAGTAGGCCCCTTCCACGTGCCCCCCTCCCCCCACCTTCTTACTCCGACATCATCTTTTTTTCCAGTCTTGATGAAGGGTTTTGGCCCAAAACGTTGACTGTTTACTCTTTTTCATAGATGCTGCCTGGCCTGCTGAGTTCCTCCAGCATTTTGTGTGTGTTGCTTGGATTTCCGACATCTGAAGATTTTCTCTTGTTTGTGAAGCAAAATTATTACCTGTTTTGTCACCGAGAATCACTTTTTAAGGATATTTCTTCACTTCCAAGGTTGAACAGCAATGGGACAATTTTAGGAGGAACATCGTCTTGGTCCTGAAGATAGTTTTTCTTTCAGTACATTCTCTTCAAATTTGTTTCCTTTTGAGGGCTTAAACTACCTTCACAGACATAACTTTCTCTTTGATGGCTCTCTTCACTTTGGTCAAATTTCCTTCATAATAGCATTAAAACTCTAGAGCTGATTACTCCAGAATCCTCAAAGAAAGATATATCCCCAACATTCTTCATGATGCAAATTAAAAAGCAACTAACCAGGAAAATCAAGTAACACATGCCAAAAGTAGCACACATTATTTTCTAACCTCCCTGCATAATAAACAGATTTAAGTAGGGATGGTCAAAGTTTTGCCATATATTATATGAATTATATACAAAATATGACTTGACTATCAACCCAAATCACATAATTTAATGTGTGGTTTGACTTAAATATTTCATCCATCAAACCCAAGTATAGCAATAGAAAATAGACAATAGGTGCAGGAGTAGGCCATTCAGCCCTTCGAGCCAGCACCACCATTCACTGTGATCACGGCTGATCATCCACATCAGTACCCTTTTCCTGCCTTCTCCCCATTTCCCTTCAATCCACTATCTTTAAGAGCTCTATCTAACTCGTTCTTGAAAGAATCCAGAGAATTGGCCTCCACTGCCTTCTGAGGCAGAGCATTCCACAGAACCACAACCCTCTGTGTGAAAAAGTTTTTCCTCAACTCCGTTCTAAATTGTCTACCCCTTATTCTTAAACTGTGGCCTCTGGTTCTGGACTCCCCCAACATCGGGAACACGTTTCCCGCCTCTAGCGTGTCCAATCCCTTAATAACCTTATATGTTTCAAACAGATCCCCTCTCATCCTTCTAAATTCCAGTGTATACAACCCCAGTCGCTCCAATCTTTCAACATATGACAGTCCCGCCATCCTGGGAATTAACCTTGTGTACCTCCGCTGCACTCCCTCAATAGCTATAAAGTCCTTCCTGAAATTTGCAGACCAAAACTGTACACAATACTCCAGCAGTCAAATGTCTTTTGTTGTTTTGTAATGTGGTGCTCAATGAACTTCCCCTGGCAAATTGAGTTTCCAGTTTATGATCAGCTTCTGTGACTGAGGTAGCGGGTGGGTGAAGGAAGGAATATAGATTTGAGATTACAGTCAGATCAGCTATGATCTCATTTATTGGTGGAAGGGAATTGGCTCAAGGGATTGAGTGGCCTTGTCCTTCTCCTAATTTGTATGTTTGTAGATTTCTATAGTTTTTACAACCCAGTTATATTTGATAAGTTCCCCTGTTAAAAGTTCATAAGACATTGGAACAGAATAATACCAGTGCACCCAGTGGTGGGTGCGTGGAATGCACTGCCAGAGAAGATGGTAGAGGCGGATACAATAGGGTCTTTTAAGAGTATCTTAGATAGGTACATCGACCTTAGAAAGGGGAGGGAACGTCAACTCAGACCATGAGAGGCCTGTGTTGGGCATCTTCATGGCGCAGATTGGAAGTCTGTGTGGGGCGCCACTCCTCACACAGACTACAGCAATGTGTGATTAAGTACCTTGCTCAAGGGCACAAACATGTTGACGCAGCTGAGGCTCGAACTAGCGACCTTGAGATAGCTAGACGAACGCCTTAACCACTTGGCTACGTGCCCAACACAACCTTAGAAAAATAGAGGGCTATGCGGTATGGAAATTCTAGGCAGCTTCTAGAGTAGGTTACACGGTTGGCACAACATTGTGGTACGAAGGGCCTGTAATGTGCTGTAGATTTCTATGTTTCTATGTAATACCATCCTGTCCACCAAATCTGCTCAGCAATTCCATCATGGCTGATTTATTATCCCTCTCTACCCTATTCTCCTGCTTTTTCCCGTAACCTGCAACACCCTTTTTAATCAAGAACCTATCCACCTCCAGTTTAAGTATCAGAATCAGAATTAGAATCAGGTTTATTATCACAGGCATGCAATGTGAATTTGTTAACTTAGCAGCAGCAGCAGTTCAATGCAATATATAATCTAGCAGAGAGAAATAATAATAATAATAAATAAAATAAAACATAATAATAAATGAACAAGTAAATCAAAAAGAGAAATACTGTATATTAAAAAAGTGAGGTAGTGTCCAAAGCTTCAATGTCCATTTAGGAATCGGATGGCAGGGGGGAAGAAGCTGTTCCTGAATCGCTGACTGTGTGCCTTCAGGCTTCTGTATCTCCTACCTGATGGAAACAGTGAGAAAAGGGCATGTCCTGAATGCTGGAGGTCCTTAATAATGGATGCTGCCTTTCTGAGACACTGCTCCCTAAAGTTGTCCTGGTTACTTTGTAGGCTAGTGCCCAAGATGGAGCTGACTAGATTTACAACCTTCTGCAGCTTTCGGTCCTGTGCAGTAGCCCCTCCATACCAGACAGTGATGCAGCCTGTCAGAATATACCCTAATAAATATTCACTAACAATAAACCTGAACTGTAGGCTTGTATGATTTAATAAAGGGTCACGTCGCTAGTAGGCTGTCAAGTATCCTTAGTCTTAATTCAGAATGGAACAATTGATGCTAATTAAACAATAACTTGAACGGTTCAATAGATTAACAGCTTGTGTGAATAAAGTGTACAATCATTCAACAAGTAAAGAAAATGAGAGGACTTTAGGAAATAACTCCACATAGGTAAAGGGAAGTTAGAAGAGGGTTTAAAAGCTAAAAACTTTGACCAATCTTTTACAAATAAAATTTAATTATAGCAATGATTGGCCGATTGTATATGAAAGATTCTTTTCAATTCTGTTCTTAAGTATTTGCCTTCGATGCTACATCCAGCAAGGATCATTACAGCAAATCATTACATCTATTTTTAGAGATAATTTGGCTCTTGTTCCTGTGCATATCCAGTTCACTGATCATTTTTTTTCCGGCTTGTGTACAATACTTTGGCACAATTTATGACAAATGGGCAGAAAATTTTGCATTGTGTGCCCCAGTGGAAGTTTGTAGCATACCTACAGATTCTTTGTCAAAACGAATACAAGATGAAAACTTCAAGCAGATAAACCTAAGATTTAGAGTCATATATTGTCAGAAATTCATTGCTTGTAAATCAGAAACTCTGGATGTCACATAGCTTTAAATCAAGATGTTGAAGAGATCAAGTTTCAGTATACTTTCAACATACAATATGCCAGGTGAATCTTAAGAACTGGATGTGTGGTTTGAAATGATTGGCATGATTGCCAGAAGCAATGGCTTAATATGGGGAGCACAGCAGCAGAGATGGGATCTCATGTCAGCTGTGTGATCTTTGTCGGAAAAGGATAAGGTCTAGGCAGTTTTGAGCACTGCAAATTAGAATAACTCCTCAGGGTGGATAGACTGACAACTGGAGTAGTTTTTGTTTGTAAAGCAGGTGGTGACAAAGAAAAATAAATTCATATTTAAAGCTGCAAATTAGTTAACTACTTGGTTGAAATTCTGTGAAATTAACATTTTATTCAACTATGTTTTTCCAAGGTTCCCATGCTTTGCCGAGGAATGGATACAGTTTTAAAAGTTTATTTTATATTAGACATTTACATTGGGAATTTGATGCAAATATTTTAAAAATGCTATTCAAGGAGCAGAATCCTCCCAATGTCCCTGCATTAGCCAACACCAGCAAGTCAGGTTAATTAGTATTCCATTTGTTTTCCTGCTTGTGGCAGCCATTTTGCTGTGTGAAAATGGCTGACATATCTGCTTATTGAACTCCAGTAAACTGCACTCCTTCCAAAATATTAATTTTAGTTCTTACAGGTATTTTAGCAGACATTATCAGTCTCATAGAAATTCATTTTCACTCTTGTTAAGCATCAAAAGGAATTACCTTAATAATATTTTGATTGCTCATATCAATCTTTATAAAACCAACAGTTTTTCACATAAAGAAAATAGCTCAGAATAAAATTATTTCAGAATTAAAAGTTGGGATTTATAAAAGTGATAAACTATCCTTATAATCAGCGGCTGTAGGGTCATTATTGACATAATATTTTTATACATAGTTTATATTTAAAAAATCCAGTTTCTGGGCAAAATTGAACTTTATGCAAAATATATTGCAAGGGACTTTTTTGCAAAAATTGTCAACTGTGGAAATAATAAGTTGCAGCTATAAAGTTTACAATCTGCACTATCTGCTGAGGATGTTTTTTATTTTTTATCAGGATTTTTATATTCCTGGAATTAGCATGCTTACATTATTTCTGCCAACTGAAAATAAATATTATTACCCTACATTTGGTTTTAATTCACATAGGCAAAAAATATAGAAGCTAGCTTATCAGCTGCTATAAAATCAAAAGTTAGTATGAGGTATCGAATTAATAACAAGATGTTTTTATTAATCATGTTATGGTAAGATTAACATTCTATGACATGGAGTAAAGTTACATTCTAAAGTACAAATTATATTATGCTTAAAGATGTGAAATACTTCATTGAAAGACATACATAATTTAAATTACTTTATGGTTATCTTTTGAAGCTTAGCAGTTTGCTGTATCTTAAAGAATATTCTATGCTAATAAAACTTGCACCTGAAGCCTAATTGAGATAATATTGAATAACTAATGAACTGGGGACTATTTCTGAAATCACTTCATCCATAGAGGTTAGCGAATCCCTAACCAATACATTTTTAATAGGATTAAACATTACTTAACTGATCTAGACACTTTGTAAAACAAACCCTGGTATTCCTTTGTTGTGTCTATTTGCTGTCATCTCAACTGAACACTGCCAATAAATATCAAATGTTGGATTATCCACTTCTTCACCTACCTGTAAGGCAGATGGAATATCAATCAAGCACATTCTCCAGAATCAACCCTTTGAAAATGTTCACATCATCTTTGCATAACTTCAAAAAGATTATAACATTCATGTTAGAATCTTAGAGAATATGGCTGAGGAAATATTATCTGCGTTGCTGGGTATCTGTTATTTTTCTAATATTCCATAGTAAAATGTTTAAAGTATTTCTTACAATAAAGAAATGCAGAACAATACATGCTGCTTGGGGATAGAACAAGTCTAATATGAAGGATTAAGCAATCCTTTTTCTTGGCCTTCCTAGGGCTGTAATTCAAAACAGACAAATTTGAATCTTTATATACCTTATTAAAATTGTGCCTGGGAAAAAACAATGGTGCAGTTTGTGTCAAAAATTTAGTTTGGATATTCCTTTGTAATTTTAAGTAGCTCAGCAGTGCCTTCCTGCAGCCCCATAAAGTACTTTAGAAAACCTGGCAGAACTACTCATGGCTTTAAGATCCAGCCTCAGTAGAACAATCAGAAGACAACGTTAATCCTTTCAAATAAATTACCAGATATATCACAGAGAATTAGAGGTAGGTATTGACTTACACTGGTTTCTATTTTATTTCATTTCATTTACATCAGAAACCCCAAGTTTGTGTGGATGCTGTGTAATCCACTAACCCTGTTACAAATTAGTGCCACGAAATAATACAGTACACCACGTATGATTAAAAGGTTATCTTTATGATGCCTAATTTGACTAAAGGGTTAGTAAAGAAAAGAATGAAAAAAAAATAAAAGGGCCCATTTTAATTAAACAGTCTAATGTGCACAAGTTGGAGCTCACAGTTTCTCCATAGTCACCAATCCTCAATCGATCTCACCCTTGGCTTCGTCGAATCTTGGTCCCACTCTGGGTTGAATCCTATGACCTCTTCTCTCCTGCGTCTTCCCTCTTCATCTCCTCTTGAACAAATGCCCCCGGTCCAACCTTAGTGTCCCTCACCAGAGAAACCTCCCCTTAACTCAACCATCCTAATTGGATGGCACACATTTCTCCTCATCTCTCATCTTCAACAACAACCCAAACAAGCTGAAAACAGAGCAAGCTGAAAACAAGATGCTCTTACAGAACTGCCAAAGTTAAATACATACAGCATAACAGTAAAAATATGAACCAGGGAACTACACATCCCAAATTACAAACATGAATTATGCAGTTATTTTCATATGTGTTTCAGTAAGAAATATTTTCCCTCGAAGAGGACGAAAATCTCATCATGGTTTGGAAGCCTGTGAGCCTCAGTTTCCCAGAGAGCTATGCTTTGGCTCCCGGTATGGTCAGTCATGCCAAACAGATGAAAGGTAAGAGACCAAACTAAGAGTGGTTCACCGATCCTCTAGGTTCGGCGTTTCAGCTCAGTGCTAATAACCCTGACGGGTCACCCAAAACTGTTACAGAAACAGCTATGAAGAATCCTTCTGCATCTGTGTACAACAGTATTCCTGAGTCTCCACCCAGGAGATGCATGACTGGCAGCAAGCTGAAAGAAATTTATTGATTCAATGAATGTTGCAAAAACAAAGCTAATACATACGGTGGCAGCAGGTTTTCACATTACCATGTTGTGATGAAGATAGTTGCTATGACTATTCATTTGTATTAAAGTTTATTACAATAACAAAATGCTCTAACCTAGTTTCTTTTTATAATAATCCATTGTTGCCAACTTAATCATGCATTATCCCAAGCAATGAAATTAAATTTAGAGGTACATTTATATTTTATGTATATTGCATATTAATATGTTGAGCTTCCTGGGGATCATTTTGTCTTCGAAAGTGGCGTATAAGACGCAATGACAGATCACATGGTCTTTATATACCCGGTGGCCACTTAATTCAGCACCTCCTGTACAAAATAAAGTGCCAACTGAGTGTATGTTCATGGTCTCCTGCTGCTGTAGCCCATCAATTTCAAGTTTCATTGTGTTGTGCATTCGGAGATGCTTTTCTGCACACCGCTGTTGTAATACATGGTTATTTGAGTTACTGTCACTTTCCTGTCAGCTTGAACTACCAGTCAAGCCATTCTCCTCTAACCTCTGTCAATATCAAAGTATTTTTGCCCATCGAACCCATTTTTTGTTTTTTGCACCGTTCGCTGTAATCTCTAGAGACTTGTATTTAATACCATTGTTCCCACAATCCTGATTGAGAAGTTGCAGAACCTGAGCCCTGTACCTCCCTCTGCAATTGGATCCTCGAGTTCCTACCTGAAAGACCAAAATCTGTGTAGATTGGTGATAACATATCCTCCTTGCTCATGATCAACACTGGTGCACCTCAGGGGTCTGTGCTTAGCCCACTGCTCTACTCTCTATATACAGGTGACAGTGTGGCTAGGTGTAGCTCAAGTACCATCTATAAATCTGCTGACGATACAGCCATTGTTGGTAGAATCTCAGGTGGTGACGAGAGGGCGTACAGGAGTGAGATATGCCAACTGGTGGAGTGGTGCTGCAGCAACAAACTGGCACTCAACGTCAGTAAGACGGAAGAGATGATTGTGGACTTCAAGAAGGGTAAGACAAAGAAAGACATACCAATCCTCATAGAGGGATCAGAAGTGGAGAGAGTGAGCAGTTTTAAGTTCCTGGGTGTCAAGACCTCTGAGGATCTAACTTGATCCCAACATATAGATGCAGTTATAAAGAAGGCAAGACAGTGGCTATACTTCATTAGGAGTTTGAAGAGATTTGGTATGTCAACAAATACACTCAAAAACTTCTATAGTTGTACCATGGAGAGCATTCTGACAGGTTGCATCACTGTCTGGTATGGAGGGGCTACTGCAAAGAAGCTGCAGAAGGTTGTAGATCTAGTCAGCTCCATCTTGGGTACTAGCCTGCAAAGTACCCAGGACATCTTCAGAGAGCGGTGTCTCAGGAAGGTAGTGTCCATTATTAAGGACCTCCAGCACCCAGGGCATGCCCTTTTCTCACTGTTACCATCAGGTAGGAGATACAGAAGCCTGAAGGCACACACTCAGTGATTCAGCAACAGCTTCTTCCCCTCTGCCATCCGATTCCTAAATGGATATTGAACCCTTAGACACTAGCTCACTTTTTTTAATATACAGTATTTTTGTTTTTTGCATGGTTTTTAATCTATTCAATATACATATACTGTAATTGATCTGCTTGTTTTTTTTCTAAATTATGTATTGCATTGAGCTGCTGCTGCTAAGTTAACAAATTTCACGTCACATGGCGGTGATAATAAACCTGATTCTGATTCTGATTGTGTGTGAAAATCCCAGGAGATTCACAGTTTCTGAGATACTCAAACCACCTCAAATGGCACCAACATTCATTCCATGGTAAAAGTCACTTAGATCACATTTCTTTCCCATCCTGATGTTTGATCTAAACAATAACAGAACCTCTTGACCATGCCTGCAAGCTTTTATGCATTGAGCTGCTGCCGCATGATTGGCTGATTAGATACTTGTATTAACAAGCAGGGGTACAGTTGTACCTAATAAAGTGGCCACTGAGTATATATTTTTTCCAATATAAAATGAAAATTGGGAGGAAGTATTTCAAACTGCCTTTCTGGATTTGTTTATATTATCCTCTAGTTAAAATGACCCCATGCTGTTCGTAACTCATAATTATATTGAACAACAATACTGTTAGAAAACATATTTCCCTCGCTAAATAAATTCTCATCTATTTTGTTATAAACTAATAACAGATAGATGTTTACTTTTCAAGAACTATTGACCCTAGTGGAAATGGTGGTTCAACAGATTAATTAGTTTTAAAAGTTCAATTTATTATCAGAATGCATACTGTACATGTCACCACATACAACCCTGAGATTCTTTTCCCGTGGGCATTCTTAGCAAATCTATAGAACAGTAACTGTAAACTGTATCAATGGAAACAAACTGTGCAAATTCAGATATAAGTAAATAGCAATAAATAACAAGATAAAGAGTTCGTTAGAGTGAGACCATCAGTTGTGGGAAGACCAGAAGTAGAATGAGTGTAGTTATCCCCTTTTGTTCAAGAGCCTGATGGTTAAGGGGTGGCAACTATCCTGAGGCACTTGTACCTTCAGCAGCGAGAAAAGAACATAGCCTGGGTGGTGAGGGTCTCTGATGATGAACTGGTCCAAATCCACTAGCTTTTGTAGGATTTTCCTCTCAAAGGCATTGGTGTTCCCATACCAGGCTGTAATGCAGCCACTCAGCATACTTTCCTCCCCACACCTATAGAAGTTTGCCAAGGTTTTTGATGTATGCCGAATCTCCACAGATTCCTGAGGAAGTACAGGCGCTGTCATGCTTTCTTCGCAATTATGTTTATATGATGGGTCCAGGACAGGCCCTCTGAGATAGTGTCATTCAGGAATTTAAAGTTACTGACCCTCTCTACCTCTGAAATGTGGGAATGCATATTTCTATTGCCATAATTAGAAACTACATCTACTGAGAAAACACTTATAATTATGAAGCTTGTCGGGTAACGTAACTGGGAGAAATGTACGTAATTCATAACCACCAACATTGAGTTGGGACTTCGCATTAAGTAGCTGGTCTGACATGATGGCGTCATTATGTAAAGTGTTTTAGTGCACTTTGGTGTTTAGGTTTTGGAGTTCAATAAAATATGTTACAGGTTTCATTAAGCATAACATGCCTCACTTTGTTTTATTTGCAGAAACGTACATTGGTGGCCCTGATGTTTCCAGAATTGTTGAACATGTCAGCCAACGCAGTCACTCTGAAACTGCCAGAGTTTTGGAAGCAAAATGCCGTTGCTTGGTTTGCACAAGCTGATGCCCCGTTCGCTGTGCGAGAAATATCTGCCGATGACTCCATATTCTACTGTGTGGTAGCATCGCGCAGAAGCTCCATGGCTGTGAGAGTGGTGAGTCTGCTTGAACACCCGCCTAAACATGATAAATACCGATCGCTGAAAACTCACTTCTTACAGACTTCAGGACTATCGGTGTCTTAGCGTGCCAAACAGCTGCTCTCCTTACCCGGTCTTAGCAGTGGTAAGCCTGCAGAGTTAATGGATCACATGCCATCCCTCCTGGAAAATCACCATTCTTGATTTATTTTTAAAGAACGCTTCATGCAGCAAATGCCTGATCAAGTTTGCATAGCCTTTACTAATACACCTGTGAAGGACCATAGGGAGCTTGCTAAGATGGCTGATAGTCTACACTCAGCTAGGCAGCGGTGCATCATTTCTGCTCCTTTATCTACCACAATAAGACTGGTCAGTAAGGCCTCCAAGATAAGGACACCAGTAGCTGTGAAACAGACAACGCCAGGTCTGTGTTTTTACCACACTCTCTTTGGTTGGGGTGTATGGGGTGTCAGGGAGGGGTAGCACCTCTTGTGGGGTAACATGTCGCATCCTTTTCAAGGCAGTTAGTCCACCTTTGATTGCCACCTGGCACTCAGCTCTCACCTGTGGCTCCTCATAGCTGTTTCCATGTGACAGCAGCCACAACCCGGGCAACGGCTTCGACAAGCCAGCTAAACCAGGTGAGGGTAGCCGACAGATCTCAAACCCTTGGTGAGATAGGCAGTTGTCTATTCCACCATGTGAAGACAGACTCTGGCGGATTGAGCGGACGGGACCAATGGAAGGTCCAACGGTCAAGAAGGCGGTCTCTGCAAGCGTCGTGGAACGTGTAGAGCAGGATAAGACACAGAAGACGTCCTGGTCATCCACTGCGCCTAGTCCCATCTCCAGCCGTCTCGACTCTGTCTTGCCACTGGATCCAGATGGGAATTGGGAAGAGAGAGTGAGGCTGACGCTGCGCAACTCTCCCTCACTTAAATCCAAACCACGCGCTAGTCTCGAGGTCCTCATTGACGTCAACGATGGACGAACACTTTGGTACGAACGCTAGGAAGTGCCGACCACCTTGCCAACGTATTGGGACATCAGAGGTCTGTGAACGCTGTGGGTTCCAGATGCCAGCGTCCTCTACTGTTCATTACAGGCACCCTCCCAGGGCGACACGGGTGCACAAGTGAGTGTACTGCCAGCGTCACCTATTGACGAGAAGGCAAAGAGTGACAAAACTTCGCTGGAGCCCACCAATGACAGCAAGATCCAGATTTACAGGACACACCAGGTGACACTCTGCTTCAGTGGGCAATGTTACACTTGGGACTTCGTCCTGGCTAAGGTGGCTAGACCTCCACTTGATGCAGATTTCCTGTGTGCCCAAGAATTATTAATCCATCTTAAGAACTGCTGGCTTGTGGATGTCAAGGACTTTGGGTCATTACCCTGTGCGCCCCCCCACCCTCAAGCTCCCCAAAACGACTCTGTCAAGGAAATAACCACCACATGTGAGTTTATCGATTGCTAGGTAAATTCCCAGACCTCACAAAGCCCACATTCACCACTACAGTCACAAAATATGGGCCAAGCCCTTGTGTGTAGACTGGACCCAGAAAAATAGGCAAACCTGAAGGATTAGTTTGCCTACATGGTAAGATTCTCATTGTACGCCAGTCAAATAACCCCCTGGGCTTCACCCCTCCATGTGGTCCCTAAGTCTGATGGTAGTTGCTGATGGGAATTACAGGCACCTCAATGGGGCCGCCATCCCCAATTATTACCCGGCCCACACATCCAAGTCTTTTCGGCACATTTAGCAGGAAAGGTAATTTTTTTCCCAGAGTTAGGGGCTACCATCAGGTGCCTGTGTGCTCGGGGGACATTCCAAAAATGGCAGTGATAAACCCGTTTGGCCTTTCTGAGTTTCTGTGCATGCCATTTGGACTGGAAAATGGAGCACAGACTTTCCAACAGCTGATGGACTCTGTATTAAAAGACTTAGATTTTCTTTTTGTTTACATGGATAGCATACTGGTCACCAGTGTGAGTCCAAATCCAAACACGTATCTCATCTCCACACAGTTTTCGAGCACTTAAGCCAGCACAGGTTGATTAAGGCCAGTCTGTGTTGTCAACCATTGACATTCTCGACCATCGCATCTCCACAGAGGGTGTGAAACCCCTCCCATCAAAAGTAGCGACTACTGAAAAGCTACAGGAGTTTTCAGGCATGGTGAATTTCTGTCACCACTTCATTCCACCAGCTGCTGAACTTATGCTCCCTGTGTATAGTGTGCTTAAAGGCAATAGCCCTAATCCAGTGCTTCACTGGTCAGTGAACATGACCAGGACATTTGATGATACCAAGCAGGCTCTTTCTAACGCAACCCTACTGCTGCCCATAGCCATTACTACTGACGCCTCAGACCATGCTGTGGGTGCTGTGCTTAAACAGTTGGTTGAGACGTATGGCAGTCTCTCACCTTCTTCAGCTGGCAGCTCCATCCCCCCGAAAGGAAGTACAGCGCATTTGACCGTGAGCTTCTCAGTCTCTATCCGGCTGTCCACTATTTTTGTGTTCTTCCAGAGGCTCGCTATTTCACAGCATTCATTGACCACAAACCCCTCGTGCACACAATGGCCAAAATATCAGAGCCTTGGTCTGCACAGCAGCAACACCACCTGGCCTGCATATCCAAGTTCACAATGGATATATAACATACCATGGGGAAAAAATAATGCCGTGGCTGACTGCTTCTCATGCCCAGCCACGATGTACACGTAAGGGTTGACGATGCCGGCATGGCAGCCAACCAAATTAGTGACCCAGAGATCCAAGCTTACCGAACAGCAGTCATGGGCCTGTGGTTGACTAACATTAAGTTTGGGGAAGCTGGGGTTTCTATTCTGTGCATTTTCTCAACTCATCTTCCTTGCCCGCAAACTGGAGATAGACTGTTTTGAACTCTATACACGGCCTTTTGCAACCGGGCCGGAAGGCCTCACAGAAACTGTTGCACTGCAGTTTGTTTGGCATGGCCTCAGAAAGGACAGGCATGATTGGACTGCAGCTTGTGTGGAGCACCAGCGGGCAAGAGTTAAATGCCATGTTCAGGTGCCATTGGCACCTTTTGAGGTCCCTAAGTGACGGTTTGACCATGTCAATGTGGACCTTGTTGGTCCTCTTCTCCCCTCCCGCGGTTTCATGCATCTCCTTGTTCCACCAGGTGGACAGAGGTCATTCCCCTAGCATCATCGACAGCTGCAGGCGTGGCTCGGGCATTCATCAGTGCTTGGATTGTTCGGTTCAGCACCCCATCTGATATCTTCTCTGACTGCAGTCTCCAATTCACATCAGACCTCTGGGCTGCGACGGCCCAGAACCTCGGCATTAGGCTACATCACATCATGGTGTATCACCCACAGCCCAATGGCCTATGTGAGCAGTTTCACTGCTCCTCAAAGGCAGCTCTGAGGGCTTGATCATTTCCTGTGGGTCTTGCAGGGGCTCAGAACAGCTCCAAAAGAGGACCTGCAGTCGCCCGTGGCTGAGTTGGTACATGGGCAGCCATTACAAGTGCCAGGTGATTCCATTTCTGATGCCATGACTGCCTGGTTCCTCTCAACAGTGTTCTCAGTAAATTCAATTCCTTTTCACCCATTCCTACCTCCCATCATGGCGTACAGCACCTTTGGGTTCCTGTTGACCTACATTCTGCCTCATTTGTTTTCGTCTGCTATGATGTTCACCAACATCCCCTTAGGTCTCCTTTCTGCATTTTAGAACAGGGAGAAAAAGGCTTTTATACAGATAAGAGCGGCGAACCTGATCATATTTCAGTAGCTTGCCTTAAAGCGGCCCATCAAGATTTGGAGTATTCCGCTGCCAAGCTCCAACCATCACGACATGACCACGGGCATGTCAACGCAGTTCTGGACAAGCCACAGGCACCTGCTGTTCCTGCATCCGTGGAACACAGGACCCGAGCTGGGCGGCTCATTCAAACTCCAGACAGGCTCACAATGCCAATGAATTCTTGGGTGGGAGGGGGGTGTGGGGCGCGCTGTGTAAGGTAACGGGAAAATAGTACATAATTCACAACCACTGACATTGACTTGGCGTTTCATTTTAAGAGGCTGGTCTGACATGATGATGTTATTATATAAAGAGTTTTAGCGCACTTTGGTTTTTCGGTTCTGGAGTTCAATAAAATGCATTACGGGTTCGTTTTATTTGCGAAAGCCTACCAGCTGAATGAAAGAAAGATTGTACCTTGGTTTGAACACCAGGATGAGTCCATTTATTCCAGACACTCACAGTAAGGCTACATCCACACAGCGATTATTAGTCTGTCAAATATCCTCAGATTCACATTTGTTTTAAAGAGATAACTTCTTTAGTATAAATTCTAAAGAGCACAGGCTTATTAAGTTAAGGCGAGTGGTGAACCAGTCAATTGCAACATAGATTTTCAATACAAAACCATGTGCAGTATAGATGCCTGGACTTGACAGCAACATCCTCCAAAGTCTCTGTTCATGATAAAAGACCGATAGCAAAAACAGTTCAAAAGCAGCAACAAAGCACAGTAGTGCAGCGATTAGGACAACGTTTTGCAGTACAGGGGACCCGGGTTCAATTCTCCCCGCTGTCTGTAAGGAGTTTCCCCATGACCACGTGGTTCTCCCCATGACCACGTGGATTTCCTCTGGTTACACCAATTTCCTCCCGCAGTCAAAGGCGTACCAGTCGGTAGACTAAATAGTCATTGTAACTTGTCCCGTGATTAGACTAGGATTAAATCGGGGGATTGTTGGGCAGCATGGCTTGAAAGGCTGGTAGGGCCGATGCCACACCTTATCTCAGTTAATAAATAGAAATTAAATTTGAAATGGGATCCTAAACTGAATAATGCAGAAACTTCTGAGTATACAGGTGTCCCCCGCTTTTTGAACGTTCGCTTTAGGAAATCTCACTGTTACGAAAGACCTACATTAGTACCCTGTTTTGGCTAACAGAAAGTGTTTCCACTGTTACGAAGAAAAGCAGTGCGCGATAAAAAAAGGCAGCACGCGAAAAAATCAGTGTGCGATAAAAATCAGCGCGTGCCCCGAGCAGCCGCTCTCCCCCGGATTCGGGACTGCATTCTAGTCGGCATTGCTTTAACACATACCTGTGAGCAGCCGTTTGCAAGATAAGTTCTAAGGTATCGGAAAGGCCTAAAAGAGCTCGTAAGCGTGTTACACTTAGCATAAAACTAGACATAATTAAGCGTTTTGATCATGGTGAACGAAGTAAGGACTAAGTGAGTTTGGCTTGTGGAAGCTGATGAGGAGGATGTTGAAGAGGTTTTGGCATCCCATGACCAAGAGCTGATAGATGAAGAGCTGATGCAATTGGAAGAGGAAAGGATACCAATCGAAACCGAATGAGTAATGATAAAGTACGACTTTAATTTTGAAAAGGTACATAGGTTTAGGGGATATTTGCAAGATGGTTTGAGTGCTTACAAAGAACTGTAGGATAGAAAAATGCGTGAGGCTAAGCAGTCAAGCAAGCCTTCCACATCAGCCACAGCAGACGACGAACCTCGACCTTCGACATCGAGGCAGGCAGAGATAGAAGAAGATGACCTACCTGCCCTGATCGACGATGAGATGATACCCCAGTGTCCCACCACCCCAGCCCCCGGGTCGCAGACAGGTACCGATCCGTGAAACATGCAGGGGTACAGCGGTAGCCGGGAGGCACACAGCACATCTTTAAGAAAAAAAGCCGAAATAAACAAGCTAATTAATTAGGTGCCAGCCAGCACGTAAATGTCGGCCCAGATCAGAGGCGATGCAATCGGCAATCACCTCTGATCTGGACTGACAATTACATTCTGGGCGGCACCTAATTAATTAGCATGTTTATTTCGGCTTTTTTCTTAAAGATGTGCTGGATGCGTCCTGGCTACCACTGCACCCCTGCATGCTTCACAGATCAGTATCGGTTTGCTGCCCGGAGGGTGGGGGCAGGTTCACCACCCAATCTCTGATGACTCAGTCTAACACACCACCATCAGTGTGCTCTGTGCTGTCTTCCCGATTCCCGTAAGTGATACTACACTGTACATACATTATTTCTACTTTATATCGGCTGTGTATTTTTACGTGTTATTTGGTAGATTTGGCAGCTTCATAGTTTAAAGGTTACTGGAGAACGCTTGCACCGTGTTTTTGCCGATGGCGCTTGTGTGAGATTTTCTGCCGACGGCGCTTGCGTGAGATTTTCGCTACGGAGAACAGTTCAGGCAATGATTGTGGAAAAGTATTTCTACTTTATATAAGCTGTGTATTTATCATATCATTCCTGCTTTTACTATATGTTATTGTTATTTTAGGTTTTGTGTGTTATTTGGCATGATTTGGTAGGTTATTTTTGGGTCTGCGAACGCTCACAAAATTTTCCCATATAAATAGATGGTAATTGCTTCTTCGCTTTACGATATTCTGGCTTACGAATCGTTTCATAGGAATGCTCTGCCTTCGGATGGGGAGTGAAACCTGTATTCACAACATAAGATTTGAATCAAATTGAGTTATAGTTCCAGGACAGTGAAAATCAGGGGTGAAAATAATTTATATGTCTTGCTGGTGTGCTCTTGTTGCTAACATTGCCCATTTAGCGTGATTACTTTCTTATTGGCTTGCCTTACTTCCAGTAACTCTTGAATAATAGGATTTGCACAGAAGACTTATTGAATATTTTTATCTTCACCAAAAGCCTATATGTTTACACAGCTCTGCCTTGCATTCTCGGTTTATTTCACCTATATTACATGAAAAATGAATCAAATTAAATCAAATCAGGTTTAATTATCATTCAAACCATACATGGATACAGTCGAATGAGACAGCATTCCTCTGGGGCCAAGATGCAGAGCATACATTCAAAATAGTGAGAAGAAAAAAAAATACATATCATTACACAAGAAATATTGGACTTGTATAGTCCAAAATCCTGACTAGCATGCAAATTAATGGTATAACTCCCAGCAATCCAACTTGTCATTCCAACAGTTGGACACCGGCGGGCAGCACTGACTGGAGAGGTTAGCCTCCAACTGAACATGGTGCCACAATTCACTGCAACTCCCCACCTGGACTGTAACAGCAGGCAAGCCTGCGGCTTGAGACGTAGTCTTCGCTACAACCGAGGCCAGAGTGTTGCCTGGTCATGTGCCTCACCACCAAGCAAGGGAAACAGACCATGCGGCATCATACATTATCAATGTCCAACAGGGACTTGCGATCACAAGAGGAACATCTATGACAGTCACTCACAGTTACACCACCGGCTTCTCCTTCACCGACCCGACCACCGGCTTCTCCTTCACCGACCTGACCACCGGCTTCTCCTTCACCGACCCGACCACCGGCTTCTCCTTCTCTAACCCGACCACCGGCTTCTCTTTCTCCAACCCGACCACCGGCTTCTCCTTCACCGACCGACCACCGGCTTCTCCTTCTCCAACCCGACAACCGGCTTCTCCTTCACCGACCCGACCACCGGCTTCTCTTTCTCCAACCTGACCACTGGCTTCTCCTTCACCAACCCAACCACCGGCTTCTGCTTCTCGAACCCAACCACCGGCTTCTCTTTCTCTGACCCGACCACCGGCTTCTCCTTCACCAACCCAACCACCGGCTCCTCCTTCACCAACCCGACCACCGGCTCCTCCTTCACCAACCCGACCACCGGCTTCTCCTTCACCTACCGATCACCGGCTTCTCTTTCTCCAACCCGACCACTGGCTTCTCCTTCACCAACCCGACCACCGGCTTCTCCTTCACCAACCAATCACCAGCTTCTCCTTCACAGACAGATAACCAGCTCCTCCTTCACCAACCCGACCACCGGCTTCTCTTTTTCCAACCTGACCACTGGCTTCTGCTTCTCCAACCCGACCACCGGCTTCTCTTTCTCTAACCTGACCACCGGCTTCTCTCTCACCAACCCGACCACCGGCTTCTCCTTCACCAACCCGATCACCGGCTTCTCCTTCACCGACCGATAACCGGTTTCTCCTTCACCAACCCGTCCGCTGACTTCTGCTTCTCCAACCCGACCACCGGCTTCTCCTTCTCCAACTCGACCACCGGCTTCTCCTTCACCACCCGACCACCGGCTTCTCCTTCACCGACCGATAACCGGTTTCTCCTTCTCCAACCCGACCACTGACTGTTCTTTCTTCTTCCCGACTGCCAGCTTCTCTTTCTCCAACCCAAGTGCCAACACTTTCTGCACCCCAGCTGGCTGCTCTGAACAACAAGCAGATCACTGATCCAGTAGGCCTGCTATACCCACAATTCTTGGAGTCCAGTATAATCTTACAATCATAAAAAATGAATTTAAAAAAGAAAAGTGCACCTTAGGTTGGCCCATGAGAGGCCTCTGCATTCAACTGCATCACCATCTTACTGGAATACTGGTTCCAGAGGCAACCTCACATATACGGAATGCTTCATGAGTGGAAAATTACTAGAACGATCAAGACAAAGGATTTAAAAGGATTTCTGCCTGACTCTTCCATGCTAAATCTGTGGATATTAGACAGGCAATGGAAAGATAAATGCACCAGTGCATACTTGTTCAGATATAATTACAAAGATTTCATCCTTAGTGTAATAGAGGCCTCACAAACACAAGACAATCTGCAGATGCTGGAAATCCAGAGCAACGCACACAAAATGCTGGAGGAACTCAGCGGGTCAGGCAGCTTCTATGGAACAGAGTAAACAGTCAACGTTTCGGGCCAAACCCTTTATCGAGCCTATTATTCGCATTCCATTCTATTTTCTTAAAAAACATCTAAAATTGTTACAAGAACACACAGAGATTCTAATTTGGGGTTTTTTTTAGAGAAACTCACTACACTTGGATATCACTTAAACTTTTACAAGTTCAAGTTTAATTAACATTTTATCATATATGAATATAGCCAAACGAAAGAGCATTCCTCTGGGGCCAAATGCAAAACACACAGCACACTGCACGAAGCACAAATATCACAGATGGTTATGATTTCAGAAACTAGATACAGTCGTAAAGAAAAAAATATATAGCCCAAACCCCTAAGTGGCGTGACTGTAGAATTGATGGCAAGTTGTCCTGGTCCACTTGTCCTTCCACAGAATGAACACTGGAGGGCAGCACCCAGTGAATACCAGAGGCCAAGTAGACTGGAAAGTTTATGGACGTTGTTCCAACTTATTTAAAAACTTTGTGTATGTTGAATCAGGATAACAGCCAATATTCTAATATTCAGTTCAGCAGAACTAAATCATACTTTTGGGGGAGCTGTAGGATTAATTCTACTGGTTCCAAGTGAACAGACTGCTAAGATGAACAATATCACATAATCCTCTATTTTTCTGAAAACACATTTAATCCTTATTGTTAATTAAACTATTTTTCTACAGGTATTATGGGATTATTGTTATACCTATGGAAGTCTCTCTAGAAATTTTACACACTCATTGTGAACAATTACATCCAATATATTGAATAGAATTCAACATGCCACAAATTTAATAACTTTTTAGGTAAGAATTTATTAAGGAACATTAAAATTAGAAAATGGATCACTGTTAACTCGAGATACACAGTATATCTGTGTTGTGCGTGTGTAAGCAGACCAGGCAGCTCCAGCAGTACAAATGCATTAATAGCTTCCACAGTTTCTGATACTATGGATTCATAATAATCTTGACTTCTTTTTCCTAAATGGAAGCAGATGTTTGGCATGTGGTTTATTCATTCCCAGATTACGTAAAACCAGAAGTGAGAATGGTGTCTGCTGGCATCTCTAAACAATCTCTGATTAAGCTCTTGGCTCTGTTTGCTGCTAAAGTGCATCAGCTTTTAAAACCAAACCGAAGGACCGGTTTCTCCGAAGGTACAGAGTTGGGGTTGCTGCAGGTTAGATTTCAGTTCATGAATGACATTCACAGAGTTGAGCCAGATGCCACATTGGTGTGGAGCTGGTAATGCGTAAATGTGTATAGAGTAGATAATTTGTGCTGCTTTGATGCAAATTTGACTTTTGAGCAGCCATTTTGTGAGTTAGCAGCTGGCAAGTATCATCCATTTCTCCTTCCCCTCCCCCGCCACCCCACATTCTTATTCTGGCTCCTTCCTCCTTCCGTTTCAGTCCTGATGAAGTGTCTCAGCCAAAATATCAATTGTTTATTGCCCTCAGCGAAAAAATGTTCCAGTCAATTTGAAACAGTTTGAGCAATATCCAAATATACCAATTTTCTCTGAAGGCTTCCTGAATTAAAATCTCTATGTGCTTGTGCAACAAATTTAACTAGATTTCTGGAATAGGCCCCTATTATCTAAGGATGGAGTCCTTGTAAATATAACTGGTGTATTTATCCTTCTGAGAAAGCACCTTGAGGATCAGATTGTCAGGCTAGCAGATTTGGGAAGTGTAGTCTACTAGTTCCAAGTGAACGGACTGCTAGCATGAGGTACCTTTCCATAGCATTTGCAGCTTGGGTATTGGAACAGGTCGCAGGATAAAGGAGGATAGTATGGGAGGAGGAAGATCATCAAGGAACTGATCTTGCCCAGTCCTAGTCCCAGCTGTCAATGTTTGCTAGGTGCAAGATGTTGGTTGTACTCTGCAGGAGTGATAAATTTGTGAAGATGCAGTAATGCATAGGAGGTTTAGTCACAAATCCTGATTAAGATGGCACTGGTGAAGCACAGCGACGACTTGCTGGCAGCAAACATAGCTATTAACTGCTTTCTTAATCACACACTTCCTTGAAAGCCATCACTGCAGTCAACAGCCCGTAACTTCCCTTCTAGAGTTGAGCTTTTGAATCGCCAGTACGACCATGCATTTTTGCGGTGTGAACTGAAGTCACAAAGGTGCAGGATGGATCCGCCGTGGTGTGTACAGGCCGCATCGAGTCGGCAGGGCCCGCAGCCAAGAGCGAGGAATAAGCCAATATTTGGCCGTTGCTGGGTTGCACATGGAGGCGGTTAGAAGAGGCAGAACCAAGGCAAGGCAGAGTCTGGGTCCGAGAGCAACAAACAAGCCAACGTTTGACCAATTTAAGCACCAGGCCAGGTTGGAAAGGGGTGGACCTGAGAGTGTATCAAAGTGGCAGGGCCTGGGCCTGAAAGCATATCGAAGTGGCAGGGCCTGTGTTTGACCAATTTAAGTACCAGAGAAAGTTGAAAAGGTCAGGGTGTTGGGGCCAGAGGCGAGGGATGGGCTTGTGTTCAGCTCGCTGCTCATGAGGTTTACTCCTCTCTGCACTGAGCTGAGGCTGTGGCCTGCAACTAATGGGCTAATGGACCAGCTGCAGTGATGATGGCTTCTTGGCTGTGGACTCACTTGCATGAACTTCAGTTCTGAATGTTATTTGCTTACTTTTTATTGTTTGCATGATTTGTTTTTTTATTTCTGCACGTTGGGCGTTTAACAGCCTTTTTTTAAATGGGTTCTATTGGGTTTCTTTGTTTTGTGGCTGTCTGTATGGAGACAAATCTCAAGGTGGTATATAATATACATTCTTTGATAATAAGAATGTGTACTGAGCTGTGTTGGAACAGTTACTGGAGCATGGCCCTTGAAGATGGATTCACTGACTTTCAGCATATTTTACTGAACTCACAGTACTGTATCTGTACCCTCAGGGCTCAATATTTTGTCCCATTGCCTTTTATTGCTCAAAAGGCTTTTTGGTTACCTGTAGAAAAACCACGTCTCCATTCCTCTCCACTCTGGTGACCACAATTTACTGTGCAATGTGTGCTCTATTCTAAATTATTTCACTACTACATCTTTTTTTCATGTCAAGACAGCTTCCAAATGACTTCCACTGTCTGTGCAGCTGCAATACACCTCACTTCAAGAGATGCAGCCTTCTGTTAAACAGAACAGAGACAGAAAGAAAGTTCTGATTCTGAGCAACACTCACAAAAAGCTGGAGACAATTTGCAGGTCAGCCAGCCTCCGTGGGAATTAATAAACAGTCGATGTTTCGGGCTGAGGCGCTTCATCGGGACTGGAAAGCTGGAATAAGAAGGTAGGCGGGAGGGGAAGGGGTACAAAGTTGAAGGTGATAGGTGAAGCCAGGTGGGTGGAGGAGGAGGGATGAAGTAAGAAGCTAGGAGATGATTGGTGGCAAACACAGAGGGCTGGAGAAGAAAGAATCTGACAGGATAGGAGAGTGGACCATGGCGGAAAGGGAAGGAGGAAGGGCACCAGGGGAGGTGATAGGCAGGTGAGGAGAAGGGAAGATGTAAGAGGCCAGAGTGCGGAATGGAAGAAGGGGAAAGGAGGAAGGGGAATGTTACTGGAAACAGGAAAAATTGATGTTCATGCCATCAGGCTGGAGGCTACCCAGGCGGAACATGAGGTGTTGTTTCTCCAACCTGAGAGTGGCCTCATCATGGCAGTAGAGGAGGCCATGGATCAACACGTCCATATGGGGACTGGAATTAAGATGGCTAGCCAGCAGGAAATCCTGCGTTTTGCGAATGGAGTGGAAGTGCTCGACAAAGCAGTCTCCGAATCTACGTCGCATCTTCTCAATGTAGAAGAGGCAGCATCAGGAGCACCAGATACAATAGGTGACCCCAGCAGATTTGCAGGTGAAGTGTTGCTTCACCAGGAAGGACTGTTTAGGGCCCTAACGATGGTGAGGGAGAAGATGAATGATCAGGCGTAGCACTTCTGCTTGTAAGGATAAGTGCCAGGAGGGAGATATTGTACGTGTGGAGGATTGTATGGTCAAGACCATCACAGAGGGAGTAATCCATGTGGAAAGCAGAGAAAGAAAGGGAGGCAAAAATGTGTTTGGTGGTAGGCTCCCGTTGAAGATAAATGTATCAGGTTAATAATTATGAAATATTAATGTTGTTTTGCTCTCCACAGATGCTGTCTGACTTGTTGACTATTTCTGGAATTTTCTACTCTATTTCTGAGATATTTTGCGTTTAGCTTTAACAGAAACCAGTCATGCACAATAATGGACCCCTGCTGTGGTGTGTGACCATTCCAACACTATTTGGATGCTGCAATTTTTTCAAGTCAAATCAGAAGGTAGCATAGAATTGGCGTGACGTGTGTAATGGAGCAAAAAATTGGCATTAATCCTCCACTGCTTAATCTGCACCTGTTTTAGAGGGTGGCAAGGTATGTCATTGTAATTTTGCTTCAAGCTCTTGAATCTTAAAACAAGTGGAGTAAAATGAGGAAGGGCAGGGCACGTTCCTGAATTTCTTCAAGGAATTGAAATAACTATAGCGGGGACTCACAATGCATGCACAGCTCCCTTAAATGTTAATAGCAATTGTAGCAGCACTTCTAAAGTGAGTGCATAAAGAATATTTTCCTCAAATTAAGAGGAAAAGTAACCAGATGTCCCAACATTCTTCTGAATGCTCATTCTATTTCTATTTGGCAAACCTTCTGAAATCTGGCAGACATAATTTGCCAGAAGTCTTTTTCCACTAGATTTGCATAATTTCATACATATTTTATACCTCCAGCATTGCATATTTTAAGTAGGCTTGTAGTCAGAATCAATTTTACTATTCTATGAAAAGAAAATTGCATTTGTATTATAAATTATTCTATTACTGCATTGCTAATGAGGAACATTAGAAATGTTAAAATAAATCTTAAAGCTTATAAATATATCAAAAGAGATATTGGTAAGATATGAATATTATGTGTAATTGTTAAGTGCTATGGGATGAATAATATTATTCTGTCTTATTAAGCATTTTACAATGCTGTTTGTTGAACTCATTTAATCATCTTTTTATGTTTCAATAGAAGTGTACTTAATTATATCTGAAATTAGAATTTTGGTGTCTTTTAAGTAACTGTACCTTAAAAGCCTTGAGATTTTTGAAAAGAAAATAAAGCAGCTTAAACTGCACTTTCACATTTCATTTTTCCTTAAGGAGTTAATGATCACACTGTTCAAAAGGATAATGTAGCCCTCTATAAGCAATCGTTTTTGCAATTATTTGACAGAGCAGTTAATCATCACCTTGAGTTCATAGCCTTTTGATACTCAGGAATCAACGTGCTAGGTTATAATTAAATGAATACAAACTGCTCGACACATTGCTAACTAAAAATGTAGGATGGCGCTGTTAAGTTGGAAACTAAATGCAGACAAGTTTGGGCAAAGTTGTCATTATGTCTGACCTCAGCTCAACCAAATCAAAGCAATAATGACAAGACGGCACAAGTGTCCAACAGTTCAATTCTGCATCACTTGTCATTAAAACCATCATAAAGCACAGTCCTGTGTTATATAAAATTCCTGTTCTCGGTAGATTTTTATTCTACACAAATGGTGTCAATCTTAATATTTTGCTTCTGAGAAACTAATGGACTTAGTGACTCTGATTGCCATCTTATTAAATCTCTGACTAAACAAAAGTCAGTAATTAAGCTAACCTTCAATTTTAAGTTGCACTGTTAGCCAAGAATTAATTTTGTTGCGTTTAGGATAGGCAGCAAAAGCTTTAAAGTGCCATGTCATTAACAAAATGGCATATTATTTTCCACAAAGAACAGATATTCTGATATTCATTTTCATACTGCCTAGCTGGATAGACCCATGGGATATTATCTTATTCAGAAAGGACCTTTCAAGGTTGAATAAAGGAAACAGTGCAATATCCCAGGGAGAAGGAAGTGATCATCATTTTCACCTTCAACTCTTCTTTGATGTGGCAGAGTCAATTTTTAATCAGCAGCCATCAGACTGAGCTTCATTTTTACTTACAAAGTCCTATTACTCTGCCACTTTCTGGAAGGAGGTGATAAGGACAATATTCTTCTTCTTCTTCACACAGCCCTGCATATGATGAGTCCCTTTGGAGAGGCTTGATAAAAATGACTGAGCATATAAGGATAAAGGTCACCTCCCTTCTAGGCTTAAAGTTCAAAATACCACCTGGTGTGGAATGAAAGTCTTACACTGCACCCTAGTTCATTACAATTCTGAAATTACCACTTTCATGAGATACTTACACATCTGTGCAATGAAACAGAAAATTAAAGGTCTTGGTATCAGACAGAAAGAACAATGAACAATTGCTTGACAAAAAAAACTTCTGTCCATTTAGTCCCATTTTTCTTTGACACAGAAACAGCGCAAAATAAGTCAGAAAGTAAATTCCTGTGAACTTCAAACCATTTGTTGTAGTTGAGGGTCTAAATTGATTGCTGAAATGGATTTACTCGCAGTGAATTACACCATGAAATTATGTTACCGGCTCTTGCCATTCGCATTTCTTAGCAGGGGTTATAATCTCAATTAGAGCATCAGTCCTTTGGGTAAGAGGATGCAAACTGATGCTGAAATGCATTTTGAGCAGCGGCATCCAAGATGACAGCCTAGTTATTATAGGACAAAGCAATGTCATGTGAATTTCAATATGGACAAAAAAAATCTATTTCCCTCATGTGAATTTGAATGGGGACAAAAACGCTCAATAGCTTCCTGCTTGACAATTAAATAGCAATGACTGTAGGTTGTTACAGCTATTTTATTTTAATGTTAACCAATTACTGATGGTGTTACAAAACTAGCGGCTTCTTGCATAATTAAGGTTAGCATTCATAAAGCTGTTACTAATGCATCTCTCAACAATTACTCTGAAAATGCCAAAGTGGAAAAAAAAATTGCTCAGGGCAATCAAGAACCACCACTTGTGAGAGAAACTATAAAGATGAAATACGTTAGCAAATCAGAGAATGCTTTGTGAAAAGAAGCCCCAGTGTCTAAACTTCACAAAAGAAGGCTTTATTTATAAATGATTGGATAATGACAGGTTGGACATTGGCTTCACTTCATTTGGTCTAAAATTATGCAGGTCACCTTTACAGCCATCCAGTAATTCAGATTTCTGGGTGACAGTACGTACTTAATTTCAAAATGGTCACTGTCCAAACAATGTCTCTAACTATTTCTATTAGATAACTGTACATGAACAGAAGATGACACTAGGTCACCTTCAGGTCATATAATAGCAAAAGACTGGAATTTTTCAATTTTAGAGAACATTTTTTTATCAAACGAATGCTTGGTTGAAAAGCAAATTCACAGACTAGTTAACTGTATATTAGCACTGTCTCATTAAAACCATGTGTCCACTTCCAACACAAAATAATTTAACAGACTTGTACATCCGTTCGATGGTGTGTAACCTAAAAACAATCAGAATGTAAGAATAAAGATAAGAGAAATCCAATGTCTTTTCTGCAGCAAAAGTGCCTTTTCTAATATATTTGCCCCAAAGCATCACTCTGTTGTTTTGCTGTTCTCTATGCTGGTGAAGCTCTTCTGACCTATAAATGTCAAAAGTTGGCACTGCCAGGCAGTGAATAAATAAATATGAATGGATCTTTAACAACAGTCTATATGTAACCACGTGGTGTGATTTTCGATGCATTGCTGTAGCAACCACTGTTGTTAGTTAAGGGTTGATGCCTTTGAGAAAGGAGGTTCTCTTGGTAGTCTTGCCTCTGCGGCTTGCCTTTATGGGCAGCAACAGGCTTGAGATGTCTCTGTTTAGAGAAAGTGGAGGGCAGTGATCAAATACAAGTAAAGAGAAAACTTCATTTCTAAGGTAAAGCTAAAGTGATGGTAAAAAATTCAGGGAATTTGAGAATTATTAAAGATCTTAAGCCTTTTGACCTAGAGATGTTTCTAAGGCAAAACAACAGCGCCAAGATCCTGGGTATGGAACATAGAAAGATGAAGTTAATATATTTATTGATGATAAAACCAGAGGCACATGAGAGGTTGGAGTGAGTATGAGCACAACAAACCATGAATGTGATCTCTTACTATACCAGTCCTTGAAAGGGCGTTTTAATGCAGCACTAATAGAAAATCTCAAGATGCAGCCAGGGACAGGAGGAAATTGTTAATGAATACGCGGTCAGGATAAAGTACTGGCTAAATAGTACCATCTTCAAATGTTATTTTTCCAGCTGGCGTATGAAAGCAAAATCTTCTGGTATGCTGTACCCAGCATTTGAAGCAGCATGGGGAATAGACACCCACGTGGAGCCAGCACTGTGAAACAGTCTTGCTCAGAGCATGATTCTCTGGTACAGCTGAAAAACAAGGCCACAGAAAGGGGAATGGTACTGTGGTCTATTTTGTCTGTGTGTTATGTAAATCTACTAGTGGAAAACCCAAAGGTCGCTTGATTGCCAAAGGCAGGAAGGGTGCAAGTCACATCAGGATGAGAAACAGGAGGCTCTGCTAAGAGAGCTTTCAGAGTTGAGGGATCTCAGAATTTCTGTACAAGATTACAAAGTTATAATCATCATTGAATAGGACGTAGTACACCCACCTGATAAAAGTATGTGCTGGTGGAGAAAGGGCCCCACATCTGATCTGACACAAGATTGCAATGGTGTAGACAGATCCAACTAAGACATCTCTTCCCCCCACCCCCACCCTCTCCCCAATTTATCATTCTGGCTTCACCCCCTTCCTTTCCAATCCTGGTGAAGGGTCTTGGCCCAAAACGTCAACTCTTTATTCCTTTCCATAGTTGCTGCCAGACCTGCTGAGTTCCTCCAGCATTTTGTGTGTGTTGCTTTTACTAAAGTATGCAGGCTTCTGATGATGAAGAGGTGGAAGTGAAAATGCTGTATGGAATATATAGTTGAAACTATTACAGCCAGTAATCTTTTTGGATGCATTTCTATTACCTTTGCACAACATGATGGAGCAAGATTTGTTCATTCTTCCTTGCAAAATTGCTCAAGCTGTGCTGGGTTAGTCGGGGAGCAGCAGTGAACAGCAATCTTGAGGTCTTGCCGAGATGTTCAGATGGGTTAAGATCAGGACTCTGACTGGGCCACTCCAGGACATCAATTTTCTTCATTTGAAGCTACTTCATAGTTTCTCTAGCAGTGTACTTTGGGTCGTTGTCCTGCTGAAATACAAATTTCCTCCCCAGTTTAAGCTTTCTGGCAGAGGCTAGTTGGTTTTTATCCAGGATCTCTCTGTATTTAGGAACATTCATTTTCCCATCAATCCTGACCAGATTGCCAGTCCCTGCTGCTGAAAAACATTCCCATAGCATGATGCTGCCTCCACCATACTTTACAGTAGGGATGCTGTTACCTGGCTCATGTTCAGTATTATATTTACGCCTCGTGTACCACTTAGTGTTGGGGCCAAAAACTTCCAATTTAGTCTCATTCAACACAAGACCTTCCACTTCGGTACAGTATCATCTAAGTGACACTTTGCAAAGTCCTTGAGGGCAAGGAAATGCTTTATTTTTAGCCAGGGCTTCTTCCTTGCCACTCTTATAGGGCTGAGGAGCGGGAGAAAGGATCAGCCATGATTGAATGGTGGAGCAGACTTGATGGGCCACATGGTCTTATGGTCTCCCACAAATACCCTTTTTGTTCAAAGCCTGGAATAATGAACTTCATCTCTAGTCATAGCCACTGACTTCTGCAGCTCACTCAGGGTAACTTGGCGTCACAGTAGCCTCTCTTACAAGTGCCATTCTTCTCCAGGAATTAAGTTTAGAGTGGCGTCCTGACCTTGGCAGTGTGGCTGTGGTTTCATATTTTTTTACAGTTTTTCGTGATGGACTGCTCTGAGCTCCGAGGTATGTTCAGTCCCTTTGGGATGGTCTTGTACCCTTCCCTAGATTTGTGCTTCTCTATTATCATTTCCCTGACTTGCCTTGAATGCTTTTTTGTCTTCATTTTGGTTTGGTCTGTTGAAAATCTACCTTACAAAGAGAGGGGGTATTTATTCAGGTGATCCTCCCGTTTTCTATATTAACATAGTGGATGAGTTGGTACAGAATTTCACCAGAGGCAAGTTAACATAGTAATTACAAAGGCGACGATTACTTCTTCAGCCTCACAATTTTTGTTTTTAATTTTTAGTAAAATTATTGACGGGATTTGGAATTTTTCCTCTGATTTGACATGAGGCACAATGTTTTATAGATTTTCTCAAAAATTCTACTTCAATGCAATATATTCTAAATTTAGAAAATGAGACAGTAAACTGTGAATATAGTTGTGGGGGCTGAGTACTTTTTCAAGGCAGTGTAAATACTGAGCAAAGGGGATGAATACTTTTGAACTGCTGACATTTGTTTCTGAATTTTCATTTTTTCATGCTTTACAATTTTCCCTGTTTTATGGGCGCTACTGTAAAAAGGAGCATACGATTCACAAATAAAAATTCTCAGTTAAATTGGTTAAAATCCCTGGTTATAATACTCATTTATGAGAACAAAGAGTTGGGGGCAGAATACTTTTACAAGGCACTCTAGGCTATGTGTTATACTGTAGCCACCTACTGTTCAAACGCTAGATCACTTCCCTGTTTATCCTCCACGGTGAGTTTAGTTGTCAATACCCACTATTTGAGTGGTGGGGCCCCCCTCCCAACAAGGAGGAGACATTTCCAGCTAACAAAGTAGTTTAAACACAGTTTATTTATTTTTAGTTATACATGTTCAAATCCTGACAAAATTGTTAAAGCACACAGAGGTTAATTACAGAGGTTTTCTTTCTTATAAAAGATTTGTAAATTACAACAGATTTCCGAAATAAAAAGCATTTCCAAAACACAGGTACAATTCCTATGAGCTAGAAGGATACACCAACAAGTTGCAGACAAACAAGTCATCTGTAGCAGAAATTGAAGGCAGAGAAATGGATTCTAGTCACCCCATCTCTATGTCATTTCTCTTGCAGTACCTTGATTATTCCTAACAAGCATGGCTGCTCTCTAACATTTATACACTTTCTGCCACTCGTTAACTTCACACTCGTGTTTCACTTACCTTTTCACACAGATGATCTTAAAGCTTTTCAGAACAAAGGTCCCAGACACCAAATATTAATGCAGTGAATGCTGACTCTCTGAGTACACCAATCTTCCAGCTATTGATAGATCAGTTATTTTATGTGCTAATTGATAGTATCAATCCGATCTGCAGACTTCCTTGAATGAAATAGCTTAGCCAATCAACACACATAAAAGTTGCTGGTGAATGCAGCAGGCCAAGCAGCACCTCTTCCTAGAGATGCTGCCTGGCCTGCTACATTCACCAGCAACTTTTATGTGTGTTGCTTGAATTTCCAGCATCTGCAGAATTCCTGTTGTTAGCTTAGCCAATGTTGTCTTAATTGATGTAAGGCCAATTAACACAACTCCATTGACTTACGCTACATCTCTTGAGCAATCAGCTTTGTGCTGTGGGCCAGCAGTCTGTGCTCTATAGACAGTGCTGTTTGTTTGCAAAGCTTTCCTTTTAACTTGAGACTGTTTATTGCTTGCCATTTACATTTTTAAAACTGAAAACTAGCTCCTGTTCACAACAAGAAGCTGAACAAAGAATATTGGTTGGAAGTTTAACTTACTGAAAAGCAACTCTTTGTCTCTTCAAGTGTCAGCCACTATGTTAGAAAGCTGAGCTTGGCAAAATGGTCCCCTGGCTCTGGATAGAGAATATCCATCACAGACGGATTTCAGAAGCACAGAGATAGGGAGTTCCAAAAAGAATTATAATTTAATCAGTATTTTTATATTTAGAAATGTTACAGAAACTATGCATTTTTGGATGTGATGAAAGATTTAACATGAATTGATAGTTAATATTCATGGAGGGTTAGGGGTAGTATTGTAAAAATACAATATTTTTACGATTATCCATGGTTAAGATCACAATTGTAGTACAGATTGTAAAGTAGGCTTTGTATGAAATGTATTTGCGTAAGTGATTCTCTGTACCTGGAATGGTGGGTAGTGTAACAGTTCCTACGCTGTCTGTTTGGACTTTGTACATTCTTCCTGTGACTGCCTGGTTGTTCCCCCCTCCCCGGGTGCTCCACTTCCCTCCCACATCCCAAAGGCATACAGATTAACAGGTTAATTGGTCACATAGGTGTAATGGAGCAGCACAGGCTCATGGCTCATGGGCTAGAAAGATCTGGTACTGTGCTATATCTCAATAAAATAAAATTTCTAAAAATTCTGCTAAATTTAAAAACTGTCTCTGTACAATTAATCAGTTAATTGTCAATTGGAAGCATTATTTAAAGTCTGCAGTTAGCTTGTGATTTGCATGGGTTTATTACATTTTTAAATGGTGGCAGTCTGTATGTATGAATGTGAGTGCATTAGTTAGAACTGTGTATGCCGATTGTTATGTCAGCTGGATATGTCATGGATAGGTCTTGTCATCTGGGTGCCTAACTTGCGTCTTCCCAAACAGATCCTTTACTCCCAGTTGAAGGAAGGTCAATGAGCTCCTGGTGGGCAAAAGAAATGTTTCAAAGATAACATCAAGATCAAGCTGACGAAATTCAACATTGCACCTAAGGACTGGGAAGACGTTGCTCTCAGTAGCTACCTGGAGGAAATCTGCTCAAGTGGGACCTGTGCTACATGCTGCAGAGAACAATCTGGAGAGACTAAACAACCAAGAGACCCAGCCACTAACCACAGCCACAACTTACTCTTGTTCCCACTGCTTCAGAATATGTGGATTCTGGATCAGCCTCTACAGCCACCTGAGGACCCTCCAAAGACAGTCACCCAGGAGGACATCAAAGTTCAAAGTACAAAGTACGATCACTGCAATCAATAGCCTGTAACTTCCCTTTCGGAGCTGAGCCTTTGAACCGCCTGTACGACCTGGCATTTTTGCGGTGTGAACTGAAGTCACAAAGGTGCAGCTCGGTTGTGGCATGGAGTGTAGAGGCCAAATCAAGGCAGTGGGGCCCGGGAGTGAGGGATGAGCCAAAGTATGGCCATTGCTGGAGCAGACCTGGGACCAATTCAAAGCAATGCTCAATTCAACCTTGCTCGAGAGTAAGAAATGAGCCAATGTTTAACAGATTTAAGCACTTGGCCAGGTCGAAAAGGTTGGGTACAGGCTGAATCAAGGTGTGTGTGGGCAGGCCCAAGACTGAAGAAGGAGCCGAGGTGTGATCAATTTAAGTGCCTGGCCAGAAGGGTTAGAGATGAGGTACAGGCTGGCGCTCAGGTCGCTGCTCAATGAGGTTTACTCGAATCTGCACTGAAATGAGGCTATGGCCTGCAACTAACAGGCTATGGACTGTCTATGGTGATGGCTTCATGGCTGTGGACTCACTTTTGTGAATTTCAGTTCTGAATAATATTTGCTTACTTCTATTGTTTGCACAATTTCCTCCTTTTTTTGCTCATTGGGTGTTTGACAGTCTTCTTTTTTAATGGGTTCTACTTGGTTTCTTTGTTTTGTGGCCGCCTGTAAGGAGACAGATCTCAAGGTTGCATATAGTATATGTACTTTGATAATAACTTTGAAATTCTTCCAGCTCTTAATTCCCATCTACATGCTTCTCAGGCCAGCTTTAAGTTCAGGCTTTGCCAGACACACTTTCTGCTCTACATTCGTGATACACTCACCCGAACCAGGCTCACAATCCACTTACACCAATTTTCCTGGCTGCATGCTCCCCCAGTTTCCCTCTCACCTACATGTGCTCCAAATGCTCCCAGACTTAGGATCAGCAAAACACTCTGAATACACTGAACCCCAGACACATTGCAACATCAGCGAGATTCACTCAACCATATCTTACCATTATTGCCCACTCATTTCTGGCCCCATTTTCCCTGGACATACACTGGAAGACAAGCACGGTAAAGGACAAGTGCTAGCAAAACAGAGGCTCATGGGAAAGGAGGTATTATTTTTGTTCGCAAACACTTCCTAGGTCAGGAGGTCAGGAGTTCCCAACCTGGGGTCCATGGACACTTTGCTTAATGGTATTGGGCTATGGCATAAAACGGTTGGGAACTAATGGAATACATAGGAATACATTCAACGGTTATGATTGTATTATCTACTTCTGTCAGTTTTCTCCACATGCTCCGGTTTCCACCCACAGTCCAAAGACGTATCGATTAGTAGGCTAATTGGCCATTGTAAATTGCCCTGTGTTTAAATGGGTTGCTGGGTGGTGTGGCTCACTGGGCCAGAGGGCTTGTTCCGCACAGTATCTCTAAATTTAAATAAAAAATGTGGTTAGTGTAGCACTGTTACAGTGCTAGTGACCCCGGTTCAATTCCACTGCTCCCTGCAGCGATTTTGTACATTCTCCCTGTGACTGTGCGGGTTTCCTCCGGGTGCTCCAGTTTCCTCAAGCATTCCAAAGATGTACGGGCTAGGGTGAATAAGTTGCGGGCATATACTATGTTGACCCTGGAAGCAGAGAGACACTTGCAGGCCTCCCCCAGCACATCTTCAGGCTGTGTTAGTCGTTAACATAAATGCCGCATTTCACTGTAGGTTTCGATGTACATGTGACAAATAAAGCTAATACTTAATCTTTTGACTAATTAGTTTCTGGTCATAGGTTGTTACTTTGAAAAATCAAGCAACAGATTTTCCCCACATCAATGTATAAACTAGTTGTAATTCAAAATAAACAGAATCCTGACCCAATAGAAGACTCATTCATCCACAATTGAACTCAATTTTCACAGTACTAAGACCAGACCTTTCTCTTCTACATCTTTACGGGTAACAAACACACATCTGCATTTATTAAAAAATGCTGGTGAATGCAGCAGGCCAGTCAGCATCTATAGGAAGAGATACAGTCGACATTTCGGGCCGAGACATCGACTGTACCTCTTCCTATAGATGCTGCCTGGCCTGCTGCATTCACCAGCATTTTTTGTGTGTGTTGCTTCAATTTCCAGCATTTGCAGATTTCCTTGTATCTGCATTTATTACCAGGTAAAGTCACTCCAAGGCAGAGCTCCAAAAAAAGCTGTGTTTACAAGCTATGTGCAAAAGCAAGATATTCTCTATTTTTTTTAGTCTCAGATATTAAAAAAATACTTTGGATCAGATGATCTTATAAAGGAAACTTGCTGGCATTTCTTAGCATAGGCAAGTTTCACAGAGGTCTTATTGTACTTTCAATGAGACTATAATAAAAATTCTTTTATTGCCTGCTTGCCCTAACCTTACTTTCCGTCAGTAACTTACAAGTGCTGTGATAATAGAAAGGATGAAGGAGCTGGTGCATTTGGTTGCAAATGCCTCAACTTACTGCTTCTCATCTGACCAGACAGCAAATAGAGGGAGAGAATCCTGGAAGAGTTCTTCCCTACTTCCAATTGGGACAATATTGGGTTAGACCATAAGACCTTGGGGAAAAATTAGGCCATTCAGCCCATCAATTCTGTTCTGCTATTCCCTCTTGGCTGATTGATTATCCCACTCAACCCCATTCTCCTACCTTCTTCCCTTAAGCATCGGCACTCTGATTAATCTAGAACCTGTCAATCTCTGATGACCTGGCCTGCACAGCCTCCTGTGGCAAAGAATTCCACAGATTCACCGTCATCTGGAAAAAAAATCCTCATCCCTGTTGTAAAGGGATGCCCCTCAGTTCTGATGCTGTGCCCTCTGATCCTAGACTCTCCCATTATTGGAAACATCCACTCTATTCAGACCTTTGATAGGTTTCACTGAGATCGCCCCTCATTCCTTTAAACTCCAACAAGTACAGGCCCAGGGCCATCAAAAGATCCTCATATGTTAACCCTTTCATTCCCGGAATCATTCTCATGAACCTCCTCTGAACCCTCTCCAATGTCTGCACATCATTTCTTAGATAAGGTGCCCAAAATTGCTCACAATACTCCAATTGCGGTGTGACCAATGCCTAATAAAGTTCCAGCATCACATTCCTGCATTTGTATTCTAGTCCACTCAGACTGAAAGCTAACATTACATTAGCCTTACTTACTTACAAGCTAACCTTCAGCGTATCCTGCACTCCCAAGTCCCTTTGCACCTCTGATTTAGAGTTTTCTCCCCATTTAGACACCTTTAGTCCTTCTACCAATGTTTATGACCATACATTATATTCCATTTGCCACTTCTTTGCCCATTCCCCAATCTAGGTTCTTCTGCAGACTTCCTGTTTCTCAATACTAAGTGCCCTTCCACCTATCTTTGTATCATCGTAATACAAAGGGGCTGCAAAACCATCACTTCCTTCTTCCCATTCATTGACATATAACATGAAACAAAGTGATCCCACCACTGACCCCTGTAGAACATTACCAGTCACTGGGAGCCAACCACTTTATTCCCACTCTTTGCCTCCTGCCAGTCACCCAATCTTCTATCCACTCGTGTACCTTTCTTGTAAAGCAATCTTTTCAGCTTCCCAAGCACCTTATTCTTAGTAATAGCAATAGCACTTACTTCTGTCCCCTGACACTTCCACATTTCTGGTATTCTACTAGTGTCTTCCAAAGTGAGGACTGACACAAAATATTTATTAACTTTCTCTGACTCTTCCCTTAACCCTCATTACTTTGCCCCTCAATACACCTCTCCAGCCTCATTTTCCAGCAGTCTGATATCCACTCTTGTCCTTTTTTTTAACTCATTATATATCTGAAAAAACATTTTGTATCATCTCGCTGGAGGAATTCAGCAGGCCAGGCAGCATCTATGGAAATGAATAAATAATCAACATTTTGGGCCGAGACCCTTCTGCAGGTAAAAAGATGGGGTGAGGGGAAAAAGAATAGTTGGAAGGTGGTAAGTGAAGTCAGGTGGATAGGAAAGATAAAGGGCTGGAGAAGAAGGAATCTGATAGGAGAGAGAGTGAACTATAGGAGAAAGGGAAGGAGGAGGGGAACCTGTCCTGCTGAAGGGTTTCGGCCCGAAATGTCGACTGTACTCTTTTCCTAGATGCTGCCTGGCCTGCTGAGTTCCTCCAGCATTCTGTGTGTGTTCTTAGGAGGAGGGGATAGGCAGGTGAGAAGAGCTAAGAACCCAGAGTGGGGAACAGAAGAAGAGGGGAGGGTGAAGGAAATTTTTTTTTACTGGAAGGAGAAATCGATATTCATGCCATCAGTTTGGAGGCTACCCAAAGGGAATATAAGGTGTTGCTCCTCCACCCCGAGGGTGGCCTCATCTTGGCACAAGAAGAGGCCATGGGCCGACATGTCAGAATAGGAATTAAAATGTCTGACCACCAGTAAGTTCTACTTTTGTCGGATGGAGCGGAGATTTACAGTGTCTCCCACCAATGTAGAGAAGGCCGCATCGGGAACAACTAGCCACACTAGACAACCTGAGGAGATTAACAGGTGAAGTGTTGCCCCACCTGGAAGGACTTTTCTAAGATAAGGGGACCAAAATTCCTCACAATACTCCAAGTGTGATCTGACCAATGCCTTAAGAAGCCACAGCATTACAGCCTTGCTCTTAAATTGTAGTCCTCTCAAAGTGAAAGCTAACATTGCATTTGCCATTCTTACCAACAGCTCAGCCTGCATGTTAACCTTTAGGTAATCCTGTACAAGGACTCCCAAGTCCTCTTGCGCCTCTGATTTTTTAATTTTCTCTCCATTTACAAAATATTCCATACTTTCATTCCTTCTACCAAAGTGCATGACCAGACACTACCCTACGCTGTATCTCATCTGCTACTTCCTTTCCCATTCTCCCAATCTGTCTAAGTCCTTCTGCAGACTCTATGCTTCTTCAGTACTACCTGCTCCTCCACCCATCTATATTAATAATTCAAGAATCAAATTATATTTCATATGGATTGGTGGTGTCTGTGAGAATTCTTCAATACATTGAAATTTAAATGTGTCAGTTGACTACTGGGATATGAGGAGACTGAGAAAAATATGTTTGATGTGGCGGCTTTGGACAAAATCTGAGCTTCTATTCATCTGATTTGCTTTCCTGCTTGGTTGTAACAGTTAAATAGTACCTGTGATCTAAATAGCAAATGACCATGATTTAATTAGCTGGTGGCTTCCCTCAACATAAATAATTAGTTTATTCAATATGGAAGCATTGAACCAATTAATTAACAAATTAATTTGTCCTGCACATGCAACGGCTTTTGTCTCTCAGTAGATAATACCAATATCACTTTCTCTATGTAGGGAGTACGAGAGTATCAGCAATTTTAAAGGAGATTTCTACACATATAGGAGCCAATTTTTCACATCAGTGAAGATTTTGTAAAGCAGTTTACAGTGATACTAATTCTGGTAGGGCTTGTCCTCCATATCATAGCTCCTCTCCCTCACCTCCTATCCCTGGTATAGATGGCCAAATAGTCCAATAGTTTGGTCAGCTGTCCAAAGTTCAAGATCAGTCCCATATAAGAAATAAGCTGTAGCAGCCTGTTTGGATAACCATCAGAAATTAAGAAACGATAGCACAAATAGGTAACTGAATCAGAGTCAAGATGAAGTTTGTAGATATTAGAAATCCAAAGCACAAATCGGTCTTTGAATCATAGAACCATAGATACGTACATCATAGAAACAATGCCTTACATCCCACCTCATAGGATGTAGATTATTAGAACACAGTACAGACCCTTCATCCCACAATATTGTCCCCAACGTTTTCACCAACTCTAGAATCAATCTAACCCTTCCCTCCTGTATGCTTCATCCAGGCCTATTGATGTTAATCCCATTTTCTGCGTTGGCCCTGCGTCTCCTGCTTGCAGCTTTTGGAGAATACAGTCTGATTAAAGTCTCCTACAGCAAACCCAGTATCCCTGAAACCACTTTTGTGAATTGTAGCAGCACTCTCTGAATGGCAAGTCAATTCTTTCTTAGATAAGGAGACCAAAACTGTAAAAAATGTGAGATCTGTCTTGCTGCTGGATCTGCTGTATGTTTCCATCATTTTCTGTTTTCAATTAAGATTTCTGACTCCTGCAATATTTTGTAATTCTACTTTTTTAATTAAATGTTTAATGTCTTCAACATTGAACAAATTATTATAAAAGCAAGGCTTTAAGTGCAGTTTAGGGATTAGTCAAAATAATCACTTGCCTCTCATAACACGTGGTTAGTACACAGAAGAACAACAATAAAAATCTGCATTCAAATAGCACTTCAATCATTCTGTGCCAGGGGTTTCCCCAGAGTACTATCAAACAAACACACCATACCATGGACAGGAATATTAGACGGGTCAAGAAAGCTTTGATATTGAGGTAGGTTTTATGGAGTACATTAAACGAGAAGGGGAAGGTACAGAGGCAAACTGGTATTGGAGATAATTTCAAAGCATAGTGCCTAAAGCAGCTTAAAGCACTGACTGCAGTGGTAACCAAACACAAGATCCATGGAGAGTTACAGAGCTAATACAGAAATCAAGAAAAGTAAGTTGCAACAATTGAAGATTTAATATCAGAGTATTGCTGATCTGGGATCAATATAGTTTCAATAAATGCATCAGGGGCCTGAACTAACAATCCAGAGACTTGAGTTCGAATCCTATCATGGGAAGTGTATCAATTTAAGTTCAGGTAATTAACAAATCTGGAAATTAATAATTGGAAGCTAATTCAGTCTCTAGACTGAAATTCATTAAAGTTGCTTCCAGCCAGTCAGACTTTTGAAGATTGGGCTACACACACAAATGCTGAAAGAACTCAGTAGGCTTGGCAATATCTGTGGAGAGGAATGAAGAGCCAGTTTTTTGAGCCAAGACCATTCATTAGCACTGGAAAAGAAGGGGGAAGGAGCCAGAATAGGAAGGTGGGGTGGTGGGGGGGGGGGGTTGTGGGGAGGGAGTACAAGCTGGAAGGTGATAGGTAGCAGAGGAAGAATCAGAGAGCAGTAGAGTTCACAGAAGAGGAGCAATGATTGAGGGTCTCACTGAATTCGCATTGAAGAGAATTCCCTCACTCATCCCTTATTGTCTGCAATGTGTATCAAGTACTTACTCAGGACACTGTGACGGTGCCTCTCAAACCGCTCCCATCAGGAAGGGCACGAACAACAGGCACATGGGAACACTGCCACCTCCAGGTATCGCTCCAAGGTGTGCACCATCTTGATTTGGAAACAAAGCAGCATTTGCCATAATCATGGAATTCCCTACCAACAGTATTGGGAGAATACCTTCACCAGTATAGAGACAACGGTCCAAGAGGAGCCACACCAGTGTCTTCTGAAGGGTAATTAGGTGTGGAAATAAACGGCAGCCTTGCCACTGACTGCTTCACCCTACATAATTGTACGTAAAGTTGTGAGCAGACAAAACATATGCATATTCCAGATCTATTGAGAATAAATTTCTGCTGATAGAATGGTTGCCAGATAGCATAAAAAGATTATACTAAAAATCCTAAACTGTAAAATTAGGTGTCATATGAAAAGTTGCTCTCAAAGTGACAACAGTTTTGTGATGTCAGTTAGAAGTACTTATTTCCATTAAAAAAATATTGTGAACACAAATTCTGCACAAGGAACTGAGACATCAGTCAACAGATCCACAGTACATAGGAGGGAGTCAAAGAGATCACATTACACATTATACACTGACTCAAGTACCTCCAGCTGTTGTTATCCAACTCATACATTTAGAAGTGGGAACTTTAGAGAGCTAGTGTTTTAAGAATTGGTATGAATTCTCACAATCTGTAAGTTGCTACCTTTTTATAAAACTACCCCTCCCCCAGTTGTATTGTTCCAGCTGACAGCTTGTTACCAAGGTAACTGTATACGTGCAATGCATTTTGAAATGTCAATCCACATATTCTTCAATATATGCGCATATATACTGAATGTTTACTACGACTGTAGGACCCCTATTGTTCCACTATACTGGAGTGAGCTGTAATGATCATTTTACATTGCTGCTGAAGATGAATGTTCTGAATTCAGATCTGAAAGAGCTCGTGGCTGAGAATTCTATATTCTCACCTCCCTCTGTGCAAAATTGTTTTTCCAGCTTCCCCATTTATTTTTCTTAGTAATTGTTCTACACTATTATTTCTTCCCCATTTATCAAAGTGAAACAATTTATTTCTGTTTAAACACTTAATACTCTTCATTATTTTGAACTAAGTTACCTATTGAACTTTTCCGCTCAGGTAAAATGAACTGTCAGCTTCTTATCTTTTCTAAGTATGGCAAAATGCGACCGTGTTACATATTTCCTTTCCACTTTTTTTGTCCTTTTGCTAATAGGAACATGAAAACTCAAACACAATGCTCAGAGAAATTAGATAAATGAATTCTTGAACAGGTTCAACATCAGCTTTTTTATTTTGGTTTAATATGCCTCCAGACATACTGTAATAATGTTTTGATATTTATTACATTTTTAAATATATATCTTCAAAGGAGCTTCAACTCTGTTTAAGGCATTATATATCAAGTTTCCTTAATATTCAAACGTACCATTGCAATTTTTCTAAAGTGAATGATCATGCATTTGCAACTTGTTTATCTAAGTCCTCCTTCAAGTGATTCGCAATCTTCACTACAACTTGTCCAACTTGTCATAACTTCTCAAAGTGCTATCATCACCAGGCTTTTTAAGTATTCCTTCAATTTTTAATCACTTATGTATCATGACCTTGCAGGGTACTTTCACAAAATCCTTCCGGCCAGGAAACCACACTTTACAAATATAACTTCATCAACCAAGGTTCATTAATATTTGCCATAATGATGTGGCACTATGTCAAATAAATTTTGAAAATCCATATAAATTACTTTATTGATCCTCTTCAGTTAATAATTCTATAAAGCTAGAATTCTTCAATGCATGGAAACGCATATTGAAGGAGCACTATAATGAGGACTTTCATCGGTTTCCAACGAGGACCCCTGGGCTTGATAGTCTAATACACATTATGCTCATAGTATTATATATGCTAGAATGAACAGTCCTAGGCTAGGCAGGCATATTAGCTCAGAACCACATGCCTCCATTATCTCCCTCTTTAGCGGGGTGGGGGACATTTGTTCAAATGGCTGAGGGCATAGAAAAGCCATGCAGGAGGGATGAAGAGGATGGGGAAAAGATTGGGGCAATGGTATAAAAGATGAGAGAGTACAGAGTGATGAGAGTAGGGTATTCCTTCCGGAGTGGTGGGGAGATGAATAGGAAGTGAGAACATGGGAGCGTGGTTTTCAGCACCAGGTGAAAAGTCTGGCATTCTAGCAAGAAGATTAGTGGGGCTTGGTAGGATATCAGTGGAGGAGGTGAGGTGTGAGATAGTTGGGAAAACAGGGAGGAGGTTAGGAAGGACTAAAGAGTTCCGTGAGTGAGCGGGGACAAGATCACAGTGTAAGGAAGGTTGGATGTATTGTTGGCTGAGGTAGGAAGACAATTGATGAGGTAGGAGCTGGTAGAACATTGTGTGGTTTGGAGTTGGAGAACAGTTGGAAATTATCTGAGAGTCCTGAAAGACGTTGGAAAGGCAAGAAAGGTAATCTAATCACATGGCATGAGTGGGTCACTGTTAGTGATGTTAACACAAAGAAGAAGCTTGCATAGAAATAATTTTCTATGGACCTTCACTGCTGAATTCCTCAAAAGCTGTCTGGGTGGTCTTGAGCCTGTTGCTGATGTCAGAACCTCTCTAGCAGGTTTAGATCTGGTCTCTGCTCTTCATAAACCATTAGTTCACAGACAGGGATTTCCTTAGTGCCAGAGGTTAGGTGGACCAGACTTCGTTGAACCCAGGAAAGTTGTTGAAACAGTATGTAAATATTCAAGCCAAGGGAGGGCCCATATTAGATCTTGGCCAATATTAGATCTATAGACCTGTCCAACTGGTTAGAGTTTCAGTTGAAAGCATCTTGGAACAATGATAATAACTCTGTAATTATTCAGATCCCATATGGATAAAGATAAGACAGGAATTTGGGAAGAAAGTGCTAAATTTGGGGAAGGATAATTACAACAGCGTTAGGCAGGAGCTGAGGAAATTAGATTGGGAGCAGTTGTTAATGGATAAGCCCACACCTAACAAGTGCATGTCATTCAAAGGCCAACTTGTCCAAATTCAGGACCAACTTGTTTCTATGAAGAGGAAAAATGAGGATAGCCAGGTTCAAGAACCTTGAATGAAGACAGTTGTAGATTTTTTTTAAAATAGGGTATCAGTAGGGCTAAAAGGGGCCAAGAAATATCCTTGTTGAGTAGGATTAAAGAGAATCGAGAGTAATTTATCTATTTTTTAATTTATTGAGATATAGTGCAGAACACGTCCTTCCGGCCCTTTGAGTTGTGCCACACAGCAAGCCCCGATTTAACCTTAGCCTTTTGGGTTACAATTAACCTACCAACCAGTACGTATTCAGACTGTGGAAGGCAACCGGAACACCTGGAGGAAACCCACACAGTCACAGGGAGAACGTACGAACTCCTTACAGATGGTGGTGGGAATTGACCAGGGTCGCAAGTACTGTAAAGCGTTATGCTAACCACTACGCTACCATGCATTAAAAAGCAAAAAGCATAGCTAGGAGGAGTGTAGGAGCACTCAAGATCAAAGAAGTGTTTGAGATACTAATAGAGTATCTCACATCGGTATTCACTATGGAGGAGGATAGTGAGATCGTAAAGGGCTAACCTGATTCTCTCAGGTATGTTGATGTCAAGATGGAGGAACTATTTGGGTTTCTTGAAGAACATTAAGTTGGATAAGTCATCAGCCCTGCTGGGATCTATCCCAGGTTGTTGAGAAAGTCAGGAGAGAATTTCAGAGGACTGGAGAATAACCAATGTTCATAGTATGCTGATCTGGAAGATTAAGGCATATGGGATAGCGGGAGAATTATTAATCAGTATTAGCTTGGACATAAAAGAGTGCCACTGCGGAGAGATTTTATTCTGGCTGTAAGTTTGGCACCAGTGGCATTCAGTAGGTATGGACCCCTGTTGCTTGTGATATTTAGAACATCGAACATAGAACATTAGAGCACGGTACAGTCCCTTCAGTTAAGAGGTTGTGCCGACATTTTAACCTACACTAAATTCAATCTAGTCCAGGAGTTCCCAACCTTTTTTATGTTATGGACCACTACCATTAAGCAAGGGGTCTATGGTCTCCTGGTCTAATCCTTCTCTCCTACATAGGCTTAATTGTTTTCTATCATCTGTGTTCCTATCTAAGAGTTTAAGTGCCCCTAATGTATCTGCCTCTATCAACACCCTCAGCAAGATGTTCTACACACCCACCACTCTCTGTGTAAAGAACTTGTCTTTGACATCACCCGTATAAATAATTCAGACAAAAATGTAATTGGGCTGATTATTAAGCTTGCAGAAAACACTAAAATTGGCAGAATTGTGGATAGTAAGGGAAGCTGTCAAACAACACAGCATGATATAGATCAGTTGGAACCACAGATGGAGTTTCATCCAGACAAATGTGAGGTGTTGCACTTTGGTAGGTCAAATGGAAGAGCATGAATAAATGATAGGACCACTTACACGGGGATCTTGGGGTTCATGCCCATAGCTCTGTGAAAGTGGCAACACAAGAGGATTGCGTGGTGAAGATGGCAAACAGCATACTTGCAACTTGCCTTCATAGGTGGGGGCTTTATACTCAAAGGATTAAATGTAAAAAGTTGGCAAGCTTTTTAAAACATAGGTTTGGCAACATTTGCAGTATTGTGTATTGTACTCCCCACCACGTTACTGGAAGAATGTGCAGGCTTTCGAGAGGATGCAAAAGAGGTTCACCGGGACATTGCCTGGATTAGTTAATACTGGTGATATGGATTGACTGGACAGACTTTAATCTTTTTCTCGGAGGCTGATGAGTGATCTAATAGAAGTACACGCATTTATGAGAGGCATAGACAGGGTAAATAGAGTCCTTTTTCTAAGGTGGAAATGTCAGCAACTAGTAGGTGTAGATAAAAGGTGTGAGGTGTGTGTATGGGAGGGGCAGGATTTATGAGGCTGTTTTTTGCACAGCCTGTGGAAAGTGCCTGGAGCACTGCCAGGTGAGGAGGTGGGAGCAGATTCCATCGCAACATTTGAAAGGCATTTAGAGAGTACGTGAACAGGCAGAGAACAGGAATATAGACCATGTGCAGGCAGATCCGATTAGCTTAAATTGGCTTTATGGTTAGCACAGTCATCATGGGCTGGAGAGCCTGTTGTTTGTGCTGTTCTATAAAACAGTGTGGAACTGATATTAAGTGTGTGTTGCTTCCTGGCTCAAATCTCTGGTTGTTCCCTCTTAGAGGACTGGATAGGAGTTACGAAGCCACGCTACACAAACACCATCTACTTACATACTGAGGTATTTATTATATTGTATTTATATTGACTTTATTGAGGACATAGATATTGAGCAATGGATTCTCAATATTCCTGGATTTCAGTGCCTTGAAAGGGATGGAGGGAGGAAGGGGAGGAGGGGTGGCATTACTGGTCAGGGATACTATTACAGCTACAGAAAGGGTGGGTAATGTAGCAGGATCCTCTTTTCAGTCAGTATGGGTGGAAGTCAGGAAAAGGAAAGGAGCAGTTACTCTATTGGGAGTATTCTATAGGCCCCCTGGTAGCAGCAGAGATACAGAGGAGCAGATTGGGAGGCAGATTTTGGAAAGGTGCAAAAATAACAGGGTTGTTATCATGGGTGACTTTAACTTCCCTAATATTGATCGGCACCTGATTAGTTCTAAGGGTTTAGATGGGGCAGAGTTTGATAAGTGTGTCCAGGATGGATTCCTGTCACAGTATGTGGACAGGCCGACTAGGGGGAATGCCAGACTAGATCTAGTACTAGGTAATGAATCGGGTCAGGTCATAGATCTCTCAGTGGGTGAGCAACAGGGGGACAGTGACCACCGCTCCCTGGCCTTTAGCATTATTATGGAAAAGGATAGAATCAGACAGGACAGGAAAATTTTTAATTGGGGAAGGGCAAATTATGAGGCTCTAAGGCTAGAACTTGCGGGTGTGAATTGGGATGAAGTTTTTGCAGGGAAATGTACTATGGACATGTGGTCAATGTTTAGAGATCTCTTGCAGGATATTAGAGATAAATTTGTCCCGGTGAGGAAGATAAAGAATGGTAGGGTGAAGGAACCATGGGTGACAAGTGAGGTGGAGAATCTAGCAAGGTGGAAGAAGGCAGCATACATGAGGTTTAGGAAGCAAGGATCAGATGGGTCTATTGAGGAATATAGGGAAGCAAGAAAGGAGCTTAAGAAGGGGCTGAGAAGAGCAAGAAGGGGGCATGAGAAGGCCTTGGCGAGTAGGGTAAAGGAAAACCCCAAGGCATTCTTCAATTATGTGAAGAAAAAAAGGATGACAGGAGTGAAGGTAGGACCGATTAGAGATAAAGGTGGGAAGATGTGCATGGAGGCTGTGGAAGTGAGCGAGGTCCTCAATGAATACTTCTCTTCAGTATTCACCAATGACAGGGAACTTGATAATGGTGAGGACAATATGAGTGAGGTTGATGTTCTGGAGCATGTTGATATTAAGGGAGAGGAGATGTTGGAGTTGTTAAAATACATTAGACGGATAAGTCCCCGGGCCCTGATGGAATATTCCCCAGGCTGCTCCACGAGGCGAGGGAGGAGATTGTTGAGCCTCTGGCTAGGATCTTTATGTCCTCGTTGTCCATGGGAATGGTACCAGAGGATTGGACGGAGGCGAATGTTGTCCACTTGTTCAAAAAAGGTAGTAGGGATAGTCCGGGTAATTATAGACCAGTGAGCCTTACGTCTGTGGTGGGAAAGCTGTTGGAAAAGATTGTTAGGGATAGGATCTATGATCATTTAGAGAATCATGGTCTGATCAGGGACATTCAGCATGGCTTTGTGAAGGGCAGATCGTGTCTAACAACCCTGATAGAGCTCTTTGAGGAGGTGACCAGGCATATAGATGAGGGTAGTGCAGTGGATGTGATCTATATGGATTTTAGTAAGGCATTTGACAAGGTTCCACATGGTAGGCTTATTCAGAAAGTCAGAAGGCATGGGATCCAGGGAAGTTTGGCCAGGTGGATTCAGAATTGGCTTGCCTGCAGAAGGCAGAGGGTCATGGCGGAGGGAGTACATTCGGACTGGAGGATTGTGACTAGTGGTGTCCCACAAGGATCTGTTCTGGGACCTCTAATTTTCGTGATTTTTATTAATGACCTGGATGTGGGGGTAGAGGGCTGGGTTGGCAAGTTTGCAGATGACACAAAGGTTGGTGGTGTTGTAGATAGTGTAGAGGATTGTCGAAGATTGCAGAGAGACATTGATAGGATGCAGAAGTCGGCTGAGAAGTGGCAGATGGAGTTCAACCCGGAGAAGTGTGAGGTGGTACACTTTGGAAGGACAAACTCCAAGGCAGAGTACAAAGTAAATGGCAGGATACTTGGTAGTGTGGAGGAGCAGAGGGATCTGGGGGTACATGTCCACAGATCACTGAAAGTTCCCTCACAGGTGGATAGGGTAGTTAAGAAAGTTTATGGGGTGTTAGCTTTCATACGTCGAGGGATAGAGTTTAAGAGTCGTGATGTAATGATGCAGCTCTATAAAACTCTGGTTAGGCCACACTTGGAGTACTGTGTCCAGTTCTGGTCACCTCACTATAGGAAGGATGTGGAAGCATTGGAAAGGGTACAGAGGAGATTTACCAGGATGCTGCCTGGTTTAGAGAGTATGGATTATGATCAGAGATTAAGGGAGCTGGGGCTTTACTCTTTGGAGAGAAGGAGGATGAGAGCAGACATGATAGAGGTGTACAAGATAATAAGAGGAATAGATAGAGTGGATAGCCAGCGCCTCTTCCCCAGGGCACCACTGCTCAATACAAGAGGACATGGCTTTAAGGTAAGGGGTGGGAAGTTCAAGGGGGATATTAGAGGAAGGTTTTTTACTCAGAGAGTGGTTGGTGCGTGGAATGCACTGCCTGAGTCAGTGGTGGAGGCAGATACACTAGTGAAGTTTAAGAGACTACTAGACAGGTATATGGAGGAATTTAAGGTGGGGGGTTACATGGGAGGCAGAGTTTGAGGGTCAGCACAACAATGTGGGCCAAAGGGCCTGTACTGTGCTGTACTATTCTATGTTCTATGTTCTATAGATAAGGTGGATGGTCACCGTCTGTTTTCCCAGGGTAAGGGAGCCTACAACTAGAGGGCAGAGATTTAAAATGCATAAATGGGGAAATTTTTTTCACACAGAGGGTGGTGGGTAGGTGAAACAAGCTACTAAAGGAAGTAGAACAGGCAGATGCAATCACAACATTTAAAAGACATTTAGATTAGTACATGTATAGGAAAGATTTAGGGGGATATGTGCCAAACACAGGATAACTCAGGTAGACAACTCGGTCAGCATAGATGAGAAACGCACAGAAGACGTTCGAGGTACTCAGCAGGCCAGGTGGCATCTATGGAAAAGTGTTAACAGTTGACGTTTCATCCCATGAGTCCTGATGAAGGGTCTTAGCCTGAAACATTTATTCTTTTCCACAGATGCTGCCTGACCTGCTGAGTTCCTCCAGCATTGTGTGTGTGGCTTGGATTCCCAGCACTGGCAGATTTCCTCGAGTTTGTCAGCATAGATAAGTTGGACCCAAGGGCCTGAGTCAGTGCTGCATGACCCTATGGCTCGATTCACATGCCTTGTTTTACTCTCAAGTTGCCTGTGAAACTTGCTTGCCATAGATGCTGCCTGGCCTGATGAGTTTCTCCAGCATTTTGTGTGTGTTACTCTGGATTTCTAGCATCCGCAGACATTCTCATGTTTATGATTTGCTGCTCTACTACACGGTCTTTCCAAGTGATGCCTACCCTGAAGAAGTTTAAATCTCCTCTTCGGCAGGAGTTCAGTGCAACCCTCTGTGATCTCTGCTGCTCTCTGACTCTTCGACCATGTACCCACCCAGACTGGCTACCACAGCCACGTATCTTCACCTATTACCTATCACAGCCACGTATCTTCACCTATCACCTATCACAGCCACGTATCTTCACTTATCACCTAGCCACCTTCACTTCCCCTTTTTGTTCTGGCATCTTTCCCCCTCCTTCTCAGTCTCAAGGAAGGGTCTTGTCCCAAACGTCAACCATGTATTCATTTCTGTTGTAATGTGAGCATTATTAAAAGTAAGTTAATACTAATTAGGAAATGGGGGTTTCACTTCCGTTTCTTTTTACTTCTGGTGTACTTTGTATACAGTATAGTGTCACTGCCATGTTGTACGGGTTGTGAAAGCCTCTGTATATACGTAACGGTTTTGAAGTTTGAGATAAAGTTGTTTCTTGGGCATGAAATTGTTAAGTGTGCCTTTTTCAGAGTAGGAGTTACTACAATTTCCATAGATACTGCATGACCTGCTGAGTTGTGTGTGTTGCTTTGGATTTCCAGCATCTGCAGGCTTGCTATTTTCTGACTCTTTTTTTTACCAAAACTGTGCTATGCTACTCTAGTTTGCTTTCAGCCTCTGTTTGCACATTTACTTTCAGCCTGTTTCACTATTTACACATTTACCCTCTCTACGTTGCATTAATTTTCCTTTACAAACTGATAGGTGGAGCCTCGGGAACATGTGAAAATATGTGCGGAGCTCTCGTTATCTGCCCTTGACCTGATCCTCGGATTCGGCACAGGACACGCTTACTGAGCCTGCAGTGAGAAGATTCTACCTTTAGGGTATTCTTTTGTCATTTTGCTTGGAACTGCGGAGCTTTCAGGGGCCACTGGATAAGGTCAATGCTGTGAAATGATTTCTTAAAAGCTTTTTCTAATCATTGTCACCAATTGCATCAACGGTTGTAATATATCCTCGTGTAAAGTCCACTGGTAGCATGGAAAACCACTGGAGACTGGTTAATTTCTACTTACATGAACAATTACACTATACAGGGGCTTCAAACAAGGGTGTTATTCTAACTCTAATTACAGAAATCCCCAAGAAACTATGCTTACATCATTGATATACACACAGGTATGATTATACAGTTGCCAGATTATATTACATTGACATAACTATATGACAGGGATCTCTCCTGCACAGAACAGAGAAGCATGATGGTGAGCACCATTAATGCGTGTGGGTGATGCAACATGACTAGCCGTACATGGGATGAGGCTGTGAGGCTTGATTTGGTTGTAGGTGGGCGGCTATGTGAAGGTGTGGTGTGCAAAATGTGAGTTAAGTCCTGTCCTTAAAAATGATAATTGGCACATTGAGTAGTGAGGCTGGTGTTGCAAGTGGCATGATGTGATGTTCAAAGGGGCATACATTAACCTTCGTAATTGGAGGTGATTAACAATTTGTGGTCATTAGTGCTGCATTCCAAACTTTATTGTTAACTATTGTCTCTTCACAATCCACATCAAAGTTGCTGGTGAACGCAGCAGTCCTGACGAAGGGTCTCGGCCTGAAATGTCAACTTTACCTCTTCACCAGCAACTTTGATGCGTGTTGCTTGAATTTCCAGCATCTGCAGAATTCCTATTGTTTGTCTCTTCACAATGCAGTTTTAGTTTGTTTCTGGGGAGCCTTCCAACCCCCTCTAATAAGTGGAAGGCCTCTCTTTTTTTTCTCTCGAGTTTACAAAGACATTCAATATTATGCCTGAAAATCTAAGTCCCATTTTCCCTCCCAAGTTCTACCATTACCTCTAGCAATTTGCTGAAACCTGAGAATAAATCCCATCACTGGTCTTGTTGCCATGTAGCTTGGCTTCAATCTACTCTGACTAGCCTCAATTTAGGTTAGTCACTCTCAAAACTATATCTCCTATTAATACACTAAGGAAATTATTAACACATAAACCATGCCCATAAGCAGCCAGCACAATTTTGTGCGCTGCCTGCATCAGGTTTAATGCTGAAATTAATTTTCTAGCATCATCCAATTCAGATGCATTGATATGAGAATCAGGTTTAATATCATCGGCATGTCGTGAAATTTGTTAACTTTGTGGCAGCAGAACAATGCAACACACGATAAATATTTTTTAAAAACTGAATTACAGTAAGCATATATATGTATGTAAAATAGTGCAAAAACTGAAATAAATAAAAAAAAAGTAGTGAGGTAGTATTCATGGGTTCAAGGTCCATTTAGAAATTGGATAGCAGAGTGGAAGAAGCTATTGCTGAATCATTGAGTGTGTTCCTTTAGGCTTCTGTACCTCCTTCCTGACAGTAACAATGAGAAGAAGGCATGTCCTGGGTGGTCGGGGTCTTTAATAATGGACACCAGCTTCCTGAGGCACTGCTCGTTGAAGATGTTTTGGATACTACGGAGGATATGGCTGTGACTTTGTTAGTAGTCCGGTAATTCAGAAGCTCTGGCTAATAATTGACAGTTTCAGAATTGGAATTTGGGTTCGATTTTTTAAAAATAGAACAATGAGATGGCATCTGAAAGTGATCAAGGTATTTTGGTTTGTAAAACCCCAATTCCTTTTTAGAAAAGGAAATCTATTGACTTCTGCCCATTTAGCAAGTATGGGGATTTGTCTTTTACCAGTACACTTCCCTAAATTTTGTCATTCCTAGTATTAATAGAATATTATTCAGAAAGCTATTTTACCATTGTTATGTGTCTATTTAATGGTATAAATGTAATTTCAAGATTATAATATTAAAACAAACCAGGCTAACCCCAGATCGGACCAAAGTGAGTTTTAATCTGGTGTTACCATAATAGTTCATTTTGTTGTTACATTAAGCCATAATAAATTATTCCTTATGATTAATGTGATAAGGCACTAAAGGCACTATCTTTGAAGTTGCTATGAGTGTTATTGAAGAAAAGGAAAGGAAATGTTGTATAGCACAATATAATTGAATTGTGATATTTATGGAAGTCCAAACAGAATTTGGTTGATATTCATGCATTGATTCCTGGTAGCTCTTCATTTAAATGAGAAATTATAGTGGTCTTCAATTTCTATTACAGATATACAAAGATGGAGCACAGTATTAGTAAGTCCTTGAGGTACATGATAAATCTATGAAGACAAAGTAGAAAGTGATTCACCATGTTTATTTCAATAAGAGATTATTTGCCGTGGTGATAGCTAATTTCTATCATCTTATATTCACATGTGCTGAGAGACATTTTAACCTCAATCAGAAATCAATCCAACTGAAGTGCTTTCATTTTTAAAAACTGTGCCAATATTATGGAAATCATATTTAACAAAGAAATTGGAGAATCAAAGGAATGTTATACTTCTGCTTGTGAGAAGCATATTCTGATTTTAGCACTTAACTTTTACATGTGAAACTATTTGAATCCAAACCCAGCATGAAAAATTGCAAATTTTCAAATATTACTCTTCATTAAATATGTTGGTACGTAATTCTGATGTTAAACATATGAAAATCATAATCATAACACAACTAATTAATGGTGTGCTATAATATATTGGAACTAAAAACTACATAACTCATATTCATGTTTATTTAAATTATTTTATTTGGAAAGTAACCACATCAGTAAAATAAAGAATCTTGCCACAAATCAGGTTTAATAGTTTTCAATATTTTCTGTTAATCATTTTATTATTTTTCTGACAAGACACATAAACACACTATAACTGTAAAAAATTCATTGCAGAAGAAAATTAGTTAATAGTGGACACTTGTCTGTACTCTGCTGAGTTTGTAGTGTACAGCAGTCATCATCATGACTGGATTGTTGCTACCCAAAGCAATACTATTAGAGTACTGAAAACAATGCCATTCTTTGAATAGCAAGTCTTATTTTTCCTTAACTTAATCAACTCTCATCATTTTGAATAATAAGCAACTTTACTCTTGAGTCAGTTGAATATATAAAAATAAATGTAACCCTGTTTGATATCATGATTACTCAAAGGTGTTAAGGAATATTATATGCAGACTGTGTTAAAATATATTATACTACATGATGAAATTGTCAACAAATAGCAACTCAGAAAGAGAATCAGATGACTGATACTGAGTCATGGATGTACACTTGATAATTTTGCACCTCTTGACAATTGACGAAGCAAATCGAAATAGAATGTCGCCAGAGAATGGGATTAAATTTTTCATCAAATACATTTCAACTACTCAGAATATTGTTAGTGAAACAGCCCCTAACGTCTTTGGTTGCAGAAGAAATTTCGTCAGGTTTTCAAATTAAACCATGATCAGAATTAAATAGACCTATATTTAAAATGTAAAAGAATTCAGTAATCAAATTTCAAAAAAGAACAAGGTTTGCCTTATAATATCATATTAGAAACCTTATGAAATAAATTCATTAGTTTGTCAATTACTTACCAATATTTTTAAAATAACTGGTTTAGAGATGGAAAATGACAGCTTCTTTTAACAATTAGTTGCAATTCGATGTTTTTTATACACAAATAATTTTACCTGGAGTGCACTCTGTAGTTAAAATTGAGAATTTTGAACCCTGGAGCTCATTAAGCATTTAATTCAAATATCATAAATACTACTTAAGTTAAAGCTACATGAGATTGAAAGGATAGCATGATACGGTGAGATGAGTGTCCTGTGGAATATCTTTCCGTGGCTGATTTTCATGATGTAATTTGTAAGGAGTTACGTTTAATCCAAATAAAAGTGAAATCTCTCCAATGTACTGGAGCTTTGTGGCTTTGCATTAGAAGCCAAATTTTCTGACAGCACTGATGTGGGTGATGTCCTCATCTTCTGGTAGAGAGAATTGCTGAATTCACTTAATTTTGTACATCCTTCACATACATGAGGAGTAAAAATCTTTGTTACGTCTCCATCTATATGTGCCATGTGCAATCATAGTAATTTTTAATAAATAGAACAGTCAATGCATTAGGAATAGTCACCCTGAAGTTTAATTTCAACAGTATTTCTATTTTGTTTTCATTCATAAACTCTAAAATATAGGAAATCAGAGAGGATATAGATATAGAGAAATCATATCCTTAGAAATTATTCAATCATATTTTGATTTTATATAGATACACAAAAAAGTTGCATCCTCATACACTATGTTAACTTTTGTCCATCTATTTTACAATAGAAACTGCCAGTGTAAGGCTGCAGCCTTTTGATACCTGTAGTGTAGACTTATTTGCTCCTGAAAATCTGTTTGCATTTGAGGTACATTATAGTAGAAATATAAAAAACCTTCTTTTTGCTTGGTAGGGGTTTTTTTTAATCACCAAAATATATTCAATCTTTAAAATAATGTTTTTTTCCTTAAGACATTAAAAGTGTTGCTTACTTCGATGTACTCGTGTTAATTTTGGATAATAATAATAAAAAGAATTGAAAAGAGAAGAAATATTAAAGATCCAATTTGGTGATGACTATGATGGGTGTTGCTGCATCATAGAGAAGTGTAATCCACCATCTGTATTCTTCAGTTTAATACTGACATTTGCTTTGTAATTCTAAACTGCAAAACAATTATTGTATAAAAAGTTCTCTGATTAAATTGGGAGGTGAAATATGAATTAACACGCGAATTCTATAAATGCTCGCCTTCCAGTCTTTAAGACCACATTTCCCTTTTATAAAGTTCTGGAAAATTGACGAGTTGTTAAAAAATGTTATAAGGATAAAGATAGCCACTCTTTTTCTGGTGATAGTTAATCAATCTTTAAATACACTCAGAATCAATAATAAAATGGCAAAGCCCTACCTGACCTTAGTTGGAACTTGGCCATAAAAGACTAGATAGATTATGTAAGGTTTATTTAAATAGTATGTAATCTTTTGTGTCAAATGGTTTAATGATTCTTGTACTTATAAAATATATCCTTTAATACATAGTGAGAAATGCCAAGCGATTTCTCCCAACATAGTTATAAATAAATATAAACTACTAGCTGGTGTAACACAATTATATCTAAGCAATTAGATAATTTCTTACAATTAGTGAATATTCACATCCATTTCACATATTCCCTACTGCAATGCATGTGTGAAAAGTGATTCCTAACTTTGAACAAAATGTCAAGGAACTCAAACTAGACTGTGTGTGACATGGACAGCTTTTGAAATTCTTCACTGCATTACTAACAACCAGTGCTGCCATTTGGTTCTTGAATCCTGATCACGGTGGATCTTCTATATTAGCTTCATTTTCCTGACCTAGCTCCATATCCCATGATTTCCTGAATATCCAGCACTCGACTGATCTCCACTTTAAGTGAACTCAGTCACCTGGCCTTCACAGCTTTCTGGTAGGAAAATGCAAGTCTCACCACCTTCTGGGTGAAGAAGTTTCTCCTCATCTTAGTCCCAACTGGTCTTTCGCTTATGCTGAAACTGACAGACCTGGTCCCAAACTCTTCAGATATGGGAAATAGCCTCCTTGCATCCACCTGTTGAGCCCTGGAAGAACTGTATAAATTTCATTGGGATGACATCGTATTATTCTGACTGTACACCACACGTGAACTGAAGCCTTATCGGAGTCTTTATTGTACACTTGATACACACTGGTGACATCTTTAAGGTAACAATTATTGCTCAAGGCTAATATCGCATACACCAAACCTTACCAGCAAGCCATGGTTTAAAAATAATGGGCTGGATCCTGCTGGTAGATGTAGACAGCTTGGCAGGAAATTTCCAAAGTTATCCCTGCTAAAGTGCTGTGAAGTTGGGGAGCTTGGTTCAGGCCAAACCCCAAACCTAATGATGCTTTTGGAATATTGAAAAAATTACTAGACATTTTCAGATTTTTACAGTCACCTTTTAAAATATTTTTTGGAAAGTATTTAAAGATTTTTAGAAACTATTACAGAGAGTGGTTATTTCAGAAGTTTAAGCTAAGTTCAGGGAATTTTTGAGGACTGGGGTTTATTTATTTATCTTGTTTAGTGAAACAGCATGGAGTAGGCCCTTCCAGCTTCCAGCCCTTCAAGCCACGCTGCCCCAGAAACCCAGCAACCCCACAACCCCAATTAACCCTAACCTAATCACAGGAGACTTTACAATGACCAATAACCTACCCGGTATGTCTTTGGACTGTGGGAGGGAACAGAACACCTGGGGAAAACCTGCTCATTCCACAGGGAGGACACACAGAGACACCTTGCAGAACAGTGCCCGAACTTAACTCCAAACTCGGGAATGCCCTGAGCTGTATACTGTTGCACTAATTGCTATACTACTGAGGTGCCCAGATGCCCTTTGCCAATGATTCACCCTTCACCCTTGTAACTACTGGCCTTAGTGAATGTTTCCACTGCCAACTCTACCAAGAAATCAAAACTTCCTGGATAGAGCCAGGTAAATGTGAGGCATGGATTGATTACAGTGATGTACAGTATTCAAAGGGCAGCCCTGGGCTAAGTAGATTTGACCTAATTCTGTGCTGCAAAGAACTAAGTCCCAAAAATTGGGTCTGTAGTGCTGATGATTGAGTTGCTTGTGATTTAGTCAACAGCACGCATATTGATTTGCTTGCACTATGAATTTTGCAAGCTGCCACACACATGATGAAATGTAGAGCTACTGCAAAAGTAAACCCTGTGGAAATGGGAGGATTATACCATTAATAGTTAGCGATGCCCAAATGGAGTTCAACAGTTAGCTAATGACCTTTTCAAACCTTGCACTGATAAATTGGTATTCCACAGTATGAATAATTTTCACACTCTCCCCTCATACCCCAACTGAATAATCAGATATTTTAATGGATTATTGAGTTAGCTTGGGAATACTATCTACGTACTGCTGCCTGAAGTATACATGAGTCTGGCTGTTGATAACATCTTTCTAAACGTGCATGGAGTGATATGGAAAGAGCTACAGGCTGTTGGCTTGGTTCCAAGTTTCTATACAAATCAATGGATGTGCAAATTGTTATTTCTCTTTAGTGTGAAGGAAGTCTGGGAGAATAAACAGAACACAAGGAAAGGAGAGGTGGAGGAGTGGAGCAGAATGAAGCTTCCAAAAGACCCAGGAGGAAGAGGAGATTGAGCAGGAGGTCATTTTCAGGTAGTATTTCTTTTGCTTACATATGAGGCGAGAAGCATCCTTATGAAATATGATACCTGCTCCAACCTTAGGGAAGGCCTTTTACAAGGCCAGTGTGGAAGGTTAAATTGCATGGCATCCAGGAGATAGCGGATTGAATTTCTAATTGGCTCGGTGGTAGGAAGCAGAGGGTGACGGTTGACAGTTGTTCTTCAGACTGGAGATCATTGTCTTGTGGTACGCCACGAGTTCATGCTGGGACCTTTGTTGTTTGTAATTTACATAAATGATTTTGATGTGAATGTACAAGGCATAATTCAGAAGTTTACAGATGATACTAAAATAGTTGGTGCTGTAGATAGAGTACAAGGTAATGAAAGATTAGAGGGAGATCTTAATCAGCTAAGTATATGGGCTGAGGATTGGCAAATAGCTTTCAATCCAGGTAAATGTAAGGGTCTCCTGGTGACTAAACGAGCTTCACATGGAGTACTCATGTTGTTTACCAGGATAGTGAGCTTCTCTATAATAATTCCTGCTATTGACTACACAAAAGCTGCGCCATGGACATCACACTAATTCTGAGATGTACGAAGTCTGGACATGATTTCACAGTTTTAACAGCCAGCTGCTGTGCAGCACATACAGAGCATCAAGTAACTCAGTACCTTGCTTCTTGACAGCAGGCATATAATCTTCAATTACTGATTCGATGAATGACTTCTGAACAAAGCAACTGGGAGTTCTTGGTCTGGAGGATTCCCTTTGATGACCTGGATGTTGATTCCAGAGAGCTTTGCACTCACTTCTTGGAAACGTGCATACAGTGAATACCATATTGTCACAAGAAACGTGATGAAGCAGAAACATTGATTCCACTGCTGGGATCTCTGGGAGAAACTGGGAGAAAGGAATGGAGTTCTTACAGTTGGCAGAGCATGTCATTAAGGTCACTGAGTTGGTTACTCCATTACTATAGGTTCTGTACCTGTCTAGGTTTCAGGCATCCTTTTCAGGCAAAATTTCCTTAATTTCATTTAATGTACAGATCTTGACACCATTCTTGGTCAATAGAGAGACCAAAAGTACATTGGACAACTGCCTTGTGGAACTCTCCACTCAGTCTGCAGGCCTGGTCCTGGGTTTCTCTGTTCCTGATTGACCCTCCTGTCCCTAACTTTCTATACATTTCCAATGAAGTCCAACATACCAGAACTTCACCTTTCAGACCTGCAGATTGCCATCGTCTAGAATCCTTCTATATCGGATTATGATTCTACCATTCCATTTGCAGGTTGTCTGCAGGTTTTGAACACGTAGATTAAGGACACCTTGTACATGTGGATGAGGGTTTGGGAGATTGGATGGGGATCTTCTGCTGGGTGATAATGGACATTTCCATTTATCTTCTCTCCCTACCCTACTTCTCCTCCTGGCACCTCCAAGCTGTAACAACTGAGGGCCGAGCCATACTGAGCGGAGCTGGGGCACAGGGCAGACTCACTCACTCACTTATTTAATGAGGCCAGTTGGTGGCCACTCTTCTTGCGTCTGATCACTCTCCCATCACAGTTGCTTCTGTCATCTGCTCCCACACGCTGACTTTGTACATTTACAACAGGAACAGTTTGGGTTATGAACAGTTTGCAGGATTGGAAACCCGTCATAACCTGAGGACTGCCTGAGGGGTTGGTGGAGGCATATATCCTTACAAAACTTAAGAAGTATTTCGATTATCACTTGAAATGCCGTGTCATATAAGGCTGCAGGCTGAATGCTGGTAGATGGTATTAGCATAGATAGATATCTGATGGCAGGCATGTTATGGTGTGTCAGAGGCCTGTATAAGGCTGTGACCCTCCCCACTCCAGCCCTGTAGATCCATCCTGGCTTCATCACATCTGATTAACACCCACCTTGCCGGACATCATTATCATTTAATCTCACCTGCATTCCATTCTATCACTAGGTTTCTCTTTTGTCCAAATTTCTCCTTTCCCCTTTTTGGGTCATGCGTCTTTTTTAAACCATTGTTTGTAAATCCTATTTCTTTCTCCACAGATGCTGACTGACCTGTTGTGACTTTCCAGTTCTCAGTTTTATCTCAACATTCCAATACCTTTATTCATAACTTTTCATGGACTTGACAAGCAATTCATATTTATTGTTGTTTAAATATGTGGAATCTTGTAATAAATTTAATAAATAGGACCTCATCCACTTCACTAGCAGCTGTTGAGATGTTAAATCATCTCTGGTGACAACAGTGCATATCCAGTTAAAACAAATTAACTACTCAACTGCTTCACATTTCACTCCTGCATCTTAAAAATGGCTCCCTTTCAGAGAAAAAAATAAATCAAATATATTGTTTTTAAACCTTAAGGAGTTTTAATTATGCAGAATTCATAACATTTCCTTGACTTTCTTCAGTAGTCTTTTTAGTGGTCTGGATAGCGTTGCTTAGAATTTTTATGAACTCCTCTTTTTGATATTGCACAGGTTTTTTCCTGTAAATCTGCAATTAATAAATATTTTGTGTAAATTCTACATTACGAATGGTTTATGGATTAAATCAACAGTATCATTTTATCTCTATTAACAGTTTTTGTGGACATTGTCTCTTTCAAGTAAATAAACTTACGCCACTATTTTGCTCTTTGAATTTATTCAATCAGAACCTATTATTCCGTGGGAGAAGCTGGATTAAAATACTCCATTTCCTTTGTTAGCTCATATATTTTGACTGAGTTTTTCAATGCTTTTTTTTTCAGCTGAGGAGAAAATTCCCCAACTTTCTGGATCCAATAAAATTTGTCTAGTGTTACTGGATCAGTAATATTTGTATTTTCCAATATTACTATAACTAAAGTTTCTCTAGTTAAATTTTCAACTCTTTGTTTTTGGGGAACACTGACTGATTTTTGTTCAACTTAAAAGAATGGTTAGATTCAAAGCCAATTCCTCATCAAGTGAAGTTACTCACTCACCAGCTAATCTTTGACTTTTCAGCTGGGTCCTAAGGGATAAGATGGTCTGAGCAAGGGTTTCCAATTGCAATTCCAGCTGATGACGGTGGGTCTGTTCCTCTTCCAGCTGACTTTCATGTTTCAGATTTTCTCTGTCAAGTGTATGCAGCTGTTCGAAAGCAACAAAAATGCTGGTACTAGTTAATTTCCATTGCTTTTACGTACACATATAAATAAGGAAAAAAATCAACCATATAAATATACAGTATGCTTCACATTATTTATAGGCCAAAGACATAAAATCAAATCTGTAATGATGGGAATATATTTGTGTTGCAGTACGTATGAAATATTTAAAGATATATTGTAGATTAACTTTACTCCCCAATAAATAACATTTATTCAGAAAAAATGATGAGACCGAAGCTGTGGTAGAATAGATGTTTCCTTTTCTGGGGAAAACAATATTGCATTTTATACTGTCAAGTCAACCAAACATGTAAAGTTACTCAGTACATTACAACTGTTTTGGATGCTTAGTCATCTCATTCTCTTCCTGCTAAATATCATACCTTACACACATCAGGTTTTATGCTTTTTTCTATTAAGAGAAAATGTTGCAGCTCCTTTATCTTTCAATTAGAATGCATGAGAATCAACATCAAAACTGGCTCATTGCACTAACACCGGAAATTCTGTCTCTAGTTTTGAAATAGGGTGGGTAACATGCAGAAAGTTCGCAAAGGGACATTAAATAAAATTGAGTGGGCAGAAAATGGCAGAGTTTATCATGAAAAAGTTGAGTTGACCAACTACGGGCCCAAGAAGAAATATCAGAGTGCTTTGTAACTGGTGAATAACCATATGCTGTAGAAGAGCAACAGGATTTGACAGTCCAGTTATACAAATATTCTGAAGTGAGTACATGTCTAAAAATAATAGCCATAGAGTTTATTAACCAAGTTTGATAAAGATCTGACATCAAAGTAGTGGGCTGCTTAAAACCTGTTTGCAGTTCTATAATGAGTTTTAAATTGTATCAAAGGAAGGAAGGTTGGGGTTCACTTGTGTGCAGAATCTAGTCCAGATCAAGACATAGCATTTAAGCCCGGTTTCTGATTTGCCCTTACATAGATGCATTTAATAATGGTGACGTCCTAAATGTATTTCTCTAGGTCTATCAACAAATACACTCAAAAACTTTGATAGATTTACCGTGGAGGGCATTCTGACAGGGTACGTCACTGTCTGATATGGGGGTGGGGGGAGGGAGCGCAACTGCACAGGACCGAAAGAAGCTGTAGAGGGTTGTAAATTTAGTCAGCTCCATCTTGAGTACTAGCCTGCAAAGTACCCAGGACATCTTCAAGGAGCGGTGTCTCAGAAAGGCAGCGTCCATTATTAAGGACCTCCAGCACCCAGTGTTTTCTCACTGTTATCATCAGGTAGGAAGTACAGAAGTCTGAAGGCACACACTTAGTGATTCAGGAACAGCTTCTTCCCCTCTGCCATCTGGTTCCTAAATGGCCATTGACCCCTTGGACACTACCTCACTTATTTTTAGTACTATCCAAGACACCTACAAGGAGTGGTGCCTTAGGAAGACAGTGTCCATCATTAAGGACCCCCACCACCCAGGGCATGCCCTCTTCTCATTGCTACCATCAGGAAGGAGGTACAGAAGCCTCCTTCTGTACCTCCTCACACACTCAGTGATTCAGGAACAGCTTCTTCTCCTCTGTCAACTGATTACTAAATAGACATTGAACCCTCACTTTTTGAATATATATTATTTGTTTATTGCATGATTTTTTATCTATTCAATATACATACTGTATACTGTAAAGGATTTATTTATTTATTACTTCTGTATTATGTATTACATCGAACTGCTGCTGCTAAGTTAACAAATTTCACGACAAATGCTGGTGATAAAAAACCTGATTCTGATTCTGATGTTGGTATTATGCAGGCCTAATGTGTTCTCACCTGTGGAAGCAAAATCAGTGCACTGACAGAATTTAGGCAGGACTGTTTTTAAGACAGCACGGTTGAAGTTGCCAACAACAATAAAGAAACTATTGGAGTTGGTTTGTAAGTCACTGATGGCGCCATAGAGCTCACACAATGCTTCCCCAGCATTGGCATGGGGGGGGGGGGGGTTGAGGGGGATGTATACAGCCTCAGTTGCAATAGCAGTGAACTTCTTTGGTAAACAGAAGGGTCTGTGTTTCACCATTAAGAACTCTACCATATGCGAACTATGGGTCTCCACTACCGAAGTGTTCACACACCAGTTCTTTTTAATGCAGATACATACTCCTCCACTACGGGTCTTGTGACAGCTCGTGTGAATTCTGTCTGCCCAAAAAGAGGTGAAACACTTTAGTTAGATGGCCGCTTCAGGGGTGGTATCCTGAAACCATATTTCCGTCAAGATGAGCGCGTATCTGTCCTTCATCTCACGCTGATTCTGTCTCAGACACAGGTAGCCTAGTTTATTTTCCAGCGATCAAATATTTGAAAGTAAAATTGATGGGGGAGCTGGCCTGCAGGGTTTTGCCTTCAGTATTGCACGAACACCAGTGCATTTTCCGTACTTTGGTTTCCTCACGCACCACTTCCAGTGGCATCTCTTCTGGATGGCTGTTGCGCGGAACGCAACAAGCCCATGCTGTGGAGTTCATCTGCTATCCAACAACTGTAGTGAGGAAGACCTGGAGCACGTGATGTTCTGAATACCCAGCAGTGTCTTGCGATCATAGGCATAAGGACAAACAATTGCACCATTAGTTGGAGCTGGAGGGCCCACTGCACACCTTGGTTAATGGCAAATGGTGCTTTAGCCAAAATATAGGTCAATATATCCTTTGTGATGGGCAGCATTAAAAACTGAATGCAATGTTCTCTGTGGTCTGTACAGATGGTATATCACTACCCAGCACCAGATCGTGACTGCATTCGGCATGTTTTATTGTCCACATGCAGTGTATAAGAAACAGCATCAACAGATAGCCCATGTAATGACCTAGTCACTTTGATTTTGGATTGCAGAGGAATGGACAGATTACTGTAATAATCCAAGCATTGACTTTCATGAGTAATAGTTATAGTCGCACAGCAACTATAATTTCAGGGCAGTGAATCCTTTTTGCTTCTGGTGTACAGGATTGTTGAGATGTACTATATAAACTTCACTGTGGAGAAGCCTGCATTCCTGACCAAAAAGAAACATGTTCTCCTTATTTTCTCATCACTGGCAGGTGGTGCTTAAGCATCACCATTTGGTTCTCTCGGTTTAAACAAAGATGGTTCACTAACCATGCTTAAGCAAGGGCGGATGCCATATTGCAAGAAGTCAGCCAATTTGCACGGGCATTCTATCTTATCTGCTGCATGGCACAATTCCTCCCTAGCAGCTCTTGGAGTACATAAAAACTGACTGCTAACAATTCCAATTTATTGACATATGAACATTTTTATTCAAATATTGTAATAAGGTTTAACATCCAGCAGATGGTGTCTGGGGACAGATATTCTTGGAAGTTTGCGAAAACTTTCAAAGCAGTTGGGACCATGTACACTAGTTATTTCTGCTCATTTTTCAAGGCAACATTGAAATGGAGAAAACAGGATTACTTGATCTGAGGTTAATACATTCACATATTTCACAGAATGGGATGAAACATTGCTTACTCTGAAACTAACACAATATAGTTTAAGTACATATTTATAAATATGAAAATGATATTTTTAACTTTATATTAAAGTCAAGTCATATATAAACCCACTTTTTCAATAAGTATATTCATGGTAGTGTAATGGTTAGCACGATGCTATTTACAGCTCAGAGCATTAGAGTTCGGAGCTCAGTTCTGGCATCCTCTGTAAGGAGTTTGTATGCTCTCCATAGGATTCCTCCGGGTACTCTGGTTTGCTCCGGGTGTTCCAGTTTCCTCCCATAGTCCAAAAATGTACTGGTTAGTAGGTTAATTAGTCACTGGAAATTGTCCTGTGATTAGGCTAGGGTTAAATAAGTGGGTTGCTGGGTAGCACGACTTATTAGGCCAGCAGGGCCTTTTCCATGCTGTACCTCCAAATAAATGAGTAACTAAACATGGACCATCTCTGTCTCCTCTTCTATTTATTAACTTGTCTCTGGTGATAGGCTATAGACTAACAACCATCTCGGTCCCTGCTACTTTGCTTTCACTTTCTCCATGGCACTTCCTACACTCATTTCCCCTCTCATAGCGTTCTCATCAGCTTTGTATCTGCTCTGATGATGCCACCTTCCAAAATGATGTAGCTATTTATAACCTATATTACTGTTCTAGATGAAGGGCTTGAATCTTATTATACATTTGCTGATGACATAAAGGTAGATGTGAAATATTTTGATGAGGAAGACATGAAGAGCCTGCAAAAAAGGTGCAGGCAGTTGAAGTGAATGGGCAACAAAATGACAAATAGGAAAAAATGTGGGAAATGCAACACTGAAAGAATGGACAAATACACTTAAATGATGTGAGGCTACTTAATGTTCATGTTGAGAGATATCTGCAACGTTATCGGAAACCGAACTGAAGAGACGTAGGGAGGGGCGGTTGGCTCACAAATACAGAAAGCTTGTAGGCGGTGTGAGAGGGAGGATAGGCAGGTGATAGAGATTGACTGATGGTTTGAAATGTGCCTATTTTAATGTAAGGAGTATCATGAACAAAGCGGATGAGTTTAGAGTGTGGATCAGTACTTGGAGCTATGATATTGTGGCCATTACAGAGACTAGGATGGCTCAGGGGCAGGAATAGTTACTTAGAGTGCCAGGCTTTAGATGTTTCAGAAAGGACAGGGAAGGAGGCAAAAGAGGTGGGGGTGTAGCACTGTTGATCAGAGATAGTGTCATGGCTGCAGAAAAGGAGGAAGTCATGGAGGGATTGTCATACTGAGTTTCTGAGGGGGAAGTTAGAAACAGGAAGAAATTAATAACTTGACCGGGTGGTTTTTATAGACCACCAAACAGTAATGGGGACATCGAGGAGCAGATGGGGAGACAGATTCTGGAAAGGTGTAATAATAACAGAGTTGTTATGGTGGGAGATTTTAATTTCTGAAATATTGATTGGCATCTCCCCAGAGCAAGGGGTTTAGATGGAGTGGAGTTTGTTAGGTGTGTTCCGTAAGGTTTCCTGACACAGTACGTAGATCAGCCTACAAGAGGAGAGGCGGTACTTGATCTGGTATTGGGAAATTAACCTGGTCAGGTGTCAGGTCTCTCAGTGGGAGAGCATTTTGGAGATAGTGATCACAATTCTATCTCCTTTACCACAGCTTTAGAGAGGGATGGAATAGACAAGTTAGGAAAGTGTTTAATTGGAGGAAGGGGAAATATGAAGCTATCAGGCAGGAACTTGGAAGCAGATGTTCTCAGAGAAATGTACGGCAGAAATGTGGCAAATGTTCAGGGGATATTTGCATGGCGTTCTGCATAGGTACGTTCCAATGAGACAGGGAAAGGACGGTGGGGTACAGGAACTGTGGTGTACAAAGGCAGTTGAAAATCCAGTCAAGAAAAGAAAAGCTTATGAAAGATTCAAAAAACTAGGTAATGATAGAGTTGTAGAAAATTATAAACCTAGCAGGAAGGAATTTAAGAATGAAATTAGGAGAGGCAGAAGGGTAGAGAGTTGATGAAGGTAGAGCAGTAGATGTAGTGTATATGGATTTCAGCAAGGCACTTGATAAGATAGCCCATGCAAGGCTTATTGAGAAAGTAAGGAGGCATGGGATCTAAGGGAACATTGCTTTGTGGATCCAGAACTGGCTTGCCCACAGAAAGCAAAGAGTGGTTGTAGACCAGTCATATTCTGCATGGAGGATGGTGACCAGTGGTGTGCCTCAGAGATCTGTTCTGGGACCCCTTCTCTTTGTGATTTTTATAAATGACCTGGATGAGGAAGTGGAGGGATGGGTTAGTCAATTTTCTGATGACACAAAGGTTGGTGGTGTTGTGGATAGTGTAGACTCCTGGATAGGTACATGGAGCTTTGAAAAATAGAGGGCTATGGGTTCGGCACAACATTGTGGGCTGAAGGGCCTGTATTGTGCTGTATGTTTTCTATGTTTCTATGTTAACAGGTGGGTTCAATACCAATCAGTATGTTATATAGCCTTTAATTGCAATGAGTATACGGTACAAAACACTCTATTATCTAATTTGAGTAGATCACACATGGAATATGACATAAGTTTTGTTCTTCTTAATTAAAGAAAGATGGGTTTACATTGGATAATAGAGTGAAGGTTCTGCAAATTAATTCCTGGATGAGAAGATTGCCCCATGAGAACAGATTGATTAGAATTAGACTATAATAAGTGGAGTTTAGAAGAATGATAGGTGATTTCTCTGAAGCTTGAGTGATTCTGTGAGAGTTTCACAGCATCATTGCTCTGATAATGCTTTTCTTGATGGGTAGAATCTAGAGGTAGGGACCATTGTCGTAAGATTAGTGGTCACTATTGTCACCTGATGAGAAATTCTTTTCTTCTGTGGCTCTGGAATTTTGGAATTCTTTGTATGTCAAGTCACCTTGTTATTTTTTATTTCAAGGCTTCAATAATTAGATTTCTCAATAACAGCATCAGTGGAGAGTGTAGTGACTATCTGCATCACACCCTGGCATGGAAACACCAATACCTTTGAATGGAAAACCCTACGGAAGGTAGTGAATTTGGCCTAGTACATCATGGGTAAAGCCCTCCCAACCATTGCACACATCTACATGAAACACTGTCGAGGAAAACAGCATCCATCATCAGAGATCCTCACCATCCATAAACACGAGGAAATCTGCAGATGCTGGAAATTCAAGCCACACACATCAACGTTGCTGCTGAACGCAGCAGGCTAGGCAGCATCTCTAGGAAGAGGTACAGTCAACATTTCGGGCCGAGACCCTTCGTCAGGACTAACTGAAAGAAGAGCTAGTAAGAGATTTGAAAGTGGGAGGGGGAGGGGGAGATCCAAAATGATAGGAGAAGACAGGAGGGGGAGGGATGGAGCCAAGAGCTGGACAGGTGATTGGCAAAAGGGATATGAGAGGATCATGGGACAGGAGGCCTAGGGAGAAAGAAAAGGGGGGGGGGAACCCAGAGGATGGGCAAGGGGTATAGTGAGAGGGACAGAGGGAGAAAAAGGAGAGAGAGAGAGAAAAAGAATGTGTGTATATAAATAAATAAAGGATGGGGTATGAGGGGGAGGTGGGGCATTAGCGGAAGTTAGAGAAGTCAATGTTCATGCCATCAGGTTGGAGGCTACCCAGACGGAATATAAGGTTTTGTTCCTCCAACCTGAGTGTGGCTTCATCTTTACAGTAGAGGAAGCCATGGATAGACGTATCAGAATGGGAATGGGATATGGAATTAATATGTGTGGTCACTGGGAGATCCTGCTTTCTCTGGCGGACAGAGCATAGGTGTTCAGCGAAACAATCTCCCAGTCTGAACATCAAACATAGAACATAGAATAGTACAGCACAGTACAGGCCCTTTGGCCCACAATGTTGTGCCGACCCTCAAGCCCTGCCCCCACCTTAAATTCCTCCGTATACCTGTCTAGTAGTCTGCGTTGGGTCTCGCCAATATATAGAAGGCCACATCGGGAGCACCGGACGCAGTATATCACCCATGATCCTCTCATATCCCTTTTGCCAATCAACTCTCCAGCTCTTGGCTCCATCCCTCCCCCTCCTGTCTTCTCCTGTCATTTTGGATCTCCCCCTCCCTCTCACACTTTCAAATCTCTTACTAGCTCTTCTTTCAGTTAGTCCTGACGAAAAACCTCGGCCTGAAACGTCAAATGTACCTCTTCCTAGAGATGCTGCGTTCCTCACCATCCATGCTCTTTTCTCACTGCTGCCACTAGGTAGAAGGGACAACAGCTTCAGGGCTTGCATCTCCAGGCTCAAGAACAGTTACCATCAGGCTCTTGAACAAAAGAGGATAACTACACTTGTTTGCCAAACAATTGAGATGTTCCCATAACTAATGATCTCACTTTAAGGACTCTTTATCTTGTTATTTCATGTTATTGTTATCTCTAGCAATTTATTTATATTTGCATTTGCAGAGTTTGTTATCTTCTGTACGCTACTTGATCTTTCATTGATCATGTTATAGTTATTATTCTATAGATTTACTGAGTATGTTCACAGGAAAATTAATTTCAGGGTTGTATGCAGTGACCTATTTGTACTCTGAGAATAAAATTTACTTTGAACTTTGATCCCAGGGTAATTGGATCAGACAGGAAAACCTTGAGACCAAAGTTTAAATTGGACATGACCTTACCAAATGGTAGAGGATGACCAAGTAAGCATATAGTCATTTTTTGCTCCTATTTATGCTCATATTCAATAGATTACCCTCTGCCTTTAACAACACAAAACCACCAAACATATTTTCTCCCCCTTGACATTGTGAGTGGACCACCCATTTAACACCCACATGCTCTGACACTTGCTCCTGCAACAATAGGAGATGTCATTTTACTTTCTGTCTTCCCATTGCCCATCATTTCAAACCTTCCTGCCAGGTGAAACAATTTACTTGTACTTCTTTCAGTAATAATTGTTGCCCATATCGCAGACTCTGAGGAAAAGCTTCACATGTTGGGTTAATGCTATATGTTAAATCTCTGTTATGGTCTTCCTCTGTGAAACAGCAAGCTAAAGGCACTCTGCCCTAAGTCACTGACATCAGTCTATTGAAGTTCACCATATATAAGAGAAACAGCACCTTTCACTCAACAATGAACTTAGATCATTACACCATCCCATTAATTTTGGAGAACACTACATATCAATGATCTTGCTATTGCTTTTTTATGCCTTCATGGACTCAATGAACGGAATCAGAAACCTATTACCACACCCTTCAGACTCACAATTCCATAGCTTTTACCATTTAATGTTATCTGTTTTACCTTATCAGAGATTCTTTTTGTTCTTTCTGCAATATTTCTTTCTCTGTCTCCTTGCTTAATTGTTATACCTGAAACTTGTTTCCATTCAAATTAAAGACGCACATGCTTTCTCGACCTTCCCATCCACAAGCACTAACAACAGATTTCCTCCTTTATTTCTCGCATTTTTCTTTATCAGGAAACCATAAATTTTGTAATAGTAAAATACATTTGGACACAATGAATAAATGCTATGCAAAGATGTGGGTTTTTAAATTCTTTTGGAAATGTAAGGTATATTAAAAGAATAAATCAGTCATTCCCTTATTTGTCTGATTTTTAAATTTTTTGAATAAAAGGTGCACAAACTGGTGCAGGGAATTAGCATTTGGAAAAATGAAGGATGCTAATATTAAGGTACATCTTAATGGGAAGGGTGCTGATAATATGAGACTGTAAACACGTAAAGGCCTCTCTTCAAGTTGCCTTTACATTTGTCTTTAAGGGAAGGAAATCTTAGGTACTCTAAGTTGCAGCATTGTGCTTTGATAGTTTTTTTCAACCTGAGAACTTACTGAACAATTGACTTACATTCCATACACACAGATGCTTTTAATCTTAAAATAGGCAAAAGATGTTGTACAATTTATTAAAGCATTCCTGCATACAAGGAATAAGACTAGAGTAGGAAATTATTTTTCATTATGCTTCAGATTTTGAATTACATACAGATGTAATTTAGAATGGTTGGGGTAAGGCTTATTCTTTAAAAAAACATGACTCTACCCTTTTCTTCAAAAATAAAAATGTATCACTGAGAAATATCACAGTTTATAGAATATGGAATTATGGTTGAAATGAATTTCAAGATAGTTGTTGAATTCTATAATTTCCTCAATATTACAAGAATAATTTCAATTTATAAAGATTTCAAAAAGCCATCTAAATATTTTAATAGTAAACCTAATGTTATACATATTCATCTGTGAATATAGTCCAAATTTTCTAACACCGTCCTTATATTGTTTTAATTATAACAATGATATAAAATTAGGTAATTTAGTATTATTTAAGCTAAGATTCTGCAGTCAAATTTGCAAAATTTCCTCCTGAATTTGTACTGACTTGACTGGCCTCATTATTTGAAACAACTTAGTTGGAATCAATATCTGTAATGATTCATTCTTTTGATTAAGAACTGACTCCATCTGCAGATGTCAGATAATTACTGAGATGGCCTATAGTGTGAATCTTTCACAACTTGTCTCTTTCACTTCTTATTCCCAAAACAGTCTAATGACTTCTTCCTATGCTGCAGTATTAACTCTCTTAGGCTAATTCTGTTACCTTAAGACAAAAATCAGACATGCCGAATTAATAGAAAATAACTTAAATGTAAACCTAAGTCTCTGACAGAATTATAAGCAATACAATTGGATCATATGAAAGAGCATTTAAAATTAGGAGGATAAAAAAGCATTTTAGTTGTAAAATTTTTACTGATATTTCTTTTAACTATAAAGAAGAAAACAAAATTATTGCCAATACTGATCTCAATGAAGAACTTTGGACTCAGATAAACATTTTATATAAACCTTAACTCTTGAAAAACCGCAATTCTGAAATCCGTGGTTTCATAATTTTTGTAAATTATGTAACACTTTAAAGCAACATTTTCACCAATGCTTTACACCATTGACAGTGTTCATATTTTTTCAGAGCTGGGACAGTCATTCACCACTCTGTGCATGATTATTGGAGTTCTGGACAAATGGGTCACCAGTGTGAAGTACACATTTTCAATACTGCAATAAAAAATTAAAGCTATATTTTGCTCTCTGGATTAGGTTGACGGGAGAGATAGAAAAGTGAATGGACAGCAAATCCATTAAGAAGTGTTAACAGATTCCTCTTCCATTTTTACTACTGCTTGGAGATTTGTTCTCATGGTGAAATGGGGCAGGAATTGTACAAGTGATAGATTGTTTAGACCTTGTTTAAAAATTACACTTTATATCATGTGGGCAATTCTTATCTAATGGTTCTTTTTTATGGTAGACAGGAAGTTTAATATCAAGGTGAGGGGAAGGGTTGCTAGGGAAGAACGGTCACCACATCTGCTCCTTGGATGCAGATTAAAGTCAATGGAATTTAATTTCTGAAGTGGTCTGCATGTGCAACCTCTGCAATTAACAAAGGCTGTATTATACATCAACCCCAAATCATCTTTAGGACGAGATGTTGAGTTATACAGATGTACATAAAAGCTATCATGGATTATTTGGAAGGATTTGATTTGATCTATTTTGTGGCCTTTTGGCAAATATAATTATGCTGTTTCTGTGCTCTATGAATGCTTTTATACAAAAAGATATGATCTCACAAGACTTATGCATCTGTTCCAGTTAAGAACAGCAGATAAACAATCTGCAAACAAATGTTCTTCCAACTAACCTTCCAGAAAACTATCTTAGACCAATTAGTGGATTCTACTTTATGAAACCTCTTTTCATAATCTTATTGCATCTGCACATGACAGACAGATAAACAAATACTTTCAAATGTATCAATTAGATGGACATTTACAAGTTTAGGTGTTTGTGTGATATAAACTGATTACAGCCTAGTTCATTCAGGTTTATACAAGGTAAGTGGTCATCGTTACATAGAACAGTACAGCACAGTACAGGCCCTTCGGCCCACAATGTTGTGCCGACCCTCAAACCCTGCCTCCCATATAACCTCCCACCTTAAATTCCTCCATATACCTGTCTAGTAGTCTCTTAAATTTCACTAGTGTATCTGCCTCCACCACTGACTCAGGCAGTGCATTCCACGCACCAACCACTCTTTGAGTAAAAACCTTCCTCTAATATCCCCCTTGAACTTCCCACCGCTTACCTTAAAGCCATGTCCTCTTGTATTGACCAGTGGTGCCATGGGGAAGAGGCGCTGGCTATCGACTCTATCTATTCCTCTTAATGTATTACCGCAAATCTATTTAGTCAGTCCTCTGTTAATCAGAATATTAAGTCCTAAGAACAAACCTTCTTCATTCATAGAGTCATAAAATGTACTACAGCACCATGGTTTCCTGTAAAGAACTGTGAAACAATATAGAGTCATCGAACACTACTGCACAGAAATAGGCCCTTTGGCCCATCTAGTCCATGTTGAACTATTAATCTGCCTAGCCCCATCAACCTGCATCAGGACCATTGCTCTTCATACCCCTCCCACCATGTATCCATCCAAATTTGTCTTACAAGTTGAAATCGAACCTGCATTCACCACTTCCACTGGCAGCTCATCCCACATTCTCATCACCCTCTGAGTGAAAAAGCTCCCCCTCATGTTTCCCTTAAACATTTCACCTTTCACCTTTGTTCCATAACCTCTAGTTCTAGTCTCAACTAACCTCAAGCCTGATTACATTCACCCATTCTATTTTGTATTCCTCTGTCAAATTTTCCCTCAGTCTTCTACTTTCTAGGGAATAAAGTCCAAACCTATTCAATCTTTTCCTATAACTCAGGTCCTCAAAGCCTCGCAAAATCCTTGTAAATTTTCTCTGCACACTTTTAACCTCATTGATAACTTTCCTATGGTAGATGACCAGAGCTGGACACAATGCTCAAAATTAGGCCTCACCAACATCTTATTACAACTTCAATACCATGTCCCAATTCCTATGCTCAATAAGACCACAGTCCAGAAGATCTGGAGCAGAATAAGGCCATTCGGCCCACACTTTAATTTAAGAAGGCAAATGTGTCTAAAGCTCTCTTTACAACCTTATCTACCTGTGACACTACTTTCAAGGAATTATGGATCTGTATTCCCAGATCCCTTCGTTCTATCACAGTCTTCATTGCCCTACCATCGACCGTGCAAGTCCTACCCCAGTTTGTCTTCACAAAGTGCAATTCCTTAAGACTTAATGCAATCAAACAATATTTATTCAGCATTTAAATCAATTATTGTATTAAAATTGGATCTTTCCATGTAATTTTACCTGTTGGTGCAGGAGTTGCATTGACTGAATACTGGTTTTCAATCTGCTATGCATATCTTCAATAGTTTCAACTTTTTCCGCTATGAGATTTGCCCACTCGTATCTAATGCAAAAAGAACAGAAACAATTCACTGTCTTCTATCAATAAAGTGCTTTAGGGACCATGCTTCCTTAAAATTTGTTTCCACTGGAAAGAATGTTTTTGAAAATGTGATTTACTGGCAGTCCTGCAGACATGCACTGGCAACATAACCGCCTCCTACAGGCTATCGGGTTTCTTGCTGGTTATGGAAATCATCTTTTAGCTTATTATTTATCACCACTTCAGTTTCTGCAGGCAGGGAGGGAATTTTCTTTTCTCTGAGGACCTGACTGGTGTAACTGCCGAATGATTAAGACCAACACACGCTGCTGTTCTCAATTACTCTTATTGGAGTGGAAGAAAACATTGCATGTTGGGAAATATGTAAACTGTTAGAAAAAGCATTTTCTGATGTAGGCAACACTAAACAGAAACCTTACCTGGATCATTATTTTCATCTTTTTGCTTGCAACCACACTGATTAATTTTACCGAGATAACAAGATTTCATTTAACAGCAGCAGAAATAACCTACGTGTCAGTAACGTTCATCGTTTGCAGTAAGGTGCCTTAAGGTTGTTTGCATTAGGAGAAGATAAACAGAGCACATCAGTCAAAGTAGGAGAAATAAAAATCGAGGCAGTTCAGATGCAGCATAATAAACAGTTGTGAGTTGAGGATATTATTTCAAATATGGCATTGCTGAGGAAGCTGGACAAGAGGTTCCAGAGGAAGGAGAGCGGGGGATAAATGAATGAATTGTAAATAGCTGGCAAAGTGAGAGAGAAGAACTAGACTAGAGTGATGACAATTAAACATAGGAACTGGATCAATTAACATGTGTTCTAAAAGTGCAAATTACATGGATTTCCATGTGAAATTACACCTATTGGGCAATTGGCCCCGGCACTTCTGTGTACAATTCACCTTGGCATCTGATGTTTGGCTTGTATCAGACACGCAGCTAATGAAGTTAGCAGTCATTTCCTCCCTTACTAAGATAAACCAGAGCTTTTGGGCACATTCTGCTACCTTTGTACAGCACAGCTAGAAATACACCATGCCACGTCAGTATGGCTTGAATGCCTTGTGATCGGATTGTGTGGTAATATGCAGGTTACTCAGATCCACAAGTCCCATCAGTGGTGGGCCCTTTATTCTCCATTTAAAGGACAGGCTGCACTTATCCACAGACCCCTCAAGCTCACTCCAAAGTCCACTGCAGACTGCTTAAACAGATTGCAAAATTTACAGTGCTTATTTGAGTTAATGCCAACATCTATATGTATTGCTGCGTAGCAAGTCAAAAAATAGGGATAGAGCTACCTAATTTCATTTATTGTTGTCAATTGATGCTCAAGCAACAGTACAAAAATTACACACGCATGCACTGCTTTCCCTTTGAAAAAGTTACCAATCCCTTCCCAGCTACTACATACACAGCATAATTTCTTCTGCCAATTAACTGCTTAAATACATGAAAAATTTACTAATTATTTGCAAGGAGATATACTTGTAGTCAACAATTATAAATGTAATTAAAAATAAACCTGCTCTTGTTCTAGTTTCCAAATTAGGCACTTAAAACTATAAACAAAATTGCCACAACATCTATTCCTAGTATGATAATCCCTGGTAATTGTAATATATTGTGTTAATACATTTTCGAAACATCATTTGTAACCCTGATCTAAATGTGTTAATATTTAAAACCATCACAAACAATAGAAAATCTGCAGATGCTGAAAATCCAAGAAACACACACAAAATGCTGGAGGAACTCAGCAGGCCAGGCAGCATCTATGGAAAAAGTACAGTCGATGTTTTGGGCTGAGACCCTTCAGCAGGACTGCTGAGTTCCTCCAGCATTTTGTGTGTATTTCCTGTGTTAATATGTAATATTTGTGAACCACTGCAGCACTTACCATTACTCTCTGTAGCCTCTTACACTTCTGTGTATTGAAATTTCCATACCGGCCATGATACAGCAATTCAGAAAGCTTTCCCTATATCTGTTGAAGTTCACCAGAGTCTTTAATGACAAGCCAAATCTCCTTAAACTTCTAAGAGTACCTGGTGGCCAAACATTTTAATTCCCATTCCCATTTTCGTTCTGACACAGCCTCAGAATAGAGAGATGTCCTTTTAGAATGGAGATGAGGTGGAATCTCTTTAGCCAGAGATTGGTGAATCTGTGGAATTCTTTGCCACAGGCAGCTATGGAGACCAAGTTTTTATGTATATTTAAGGCACAGGTTGATAGATTCTTGATTGGTCAGGGCATGAAGGGATAAGGGGAGACGGCAGGAGACTGTGGCTGAGAGGAAAACTGGATCAGGAATGATGAAATAGCAGAGCAGACTTGATGGACCAAATGGCCTAATTCTGCTCCTATATGTTATGATCTTATGTTGGTCCATGGCCTCTTCTTGTGGCACTATGAGGCCACCCTCAGGGTGGAGGAAGAACACCTTATTCCGTCTAGATAGCTTCCAACTTGATGGCATGAATACCAATTTCGCCTTCTGGCAAAAAAAATTCCTCCCCCTCCTCTCTTTTTCTATTCCCCACTCTGGTATCTTACCTCCTCTCACCTGCCCCTGGTGTACCTCCTCCTCCCCTTTCTCCTATGGTCCACTCTCCTCTCCTATCATCTCCAGCCCTTTTCCTTTCCCACCCACCTGACTTTACCTATCACCTTCTATCTATCCTCCTTTCCCTCCCCCTACATTTTTATTCTGTCTTTCTTTTTCCTTTCCAGTTCCAAAACATTGACTATTTTCATAGATGCTGTCTGACCTGCTGAGTTCCTCCAGCACTTTGTGTGTGTGTTGTTTTGGATTTCCAGCATCTGTAGATGTTCTTGTGTTTATAATAAATGCCTTGAGGAGCTTAATGCCTTTTCTGTACACTCTGAGAGGGAGAATAATGACATACCCTGATGTGCACCTGTATGGGCACCATAGTAGCGTGGCAGTTAGCGGCTACTCCACGCTGCATTGTTAAATCAATAAATAAACACACAATGATCCTGTGAACTTTGTCTCGGAAAATGATATCAGAACGCTCTTCAGGAGCACAAACCCTTGCAAGATGTCAGGCCAAGACGTTGTTCCTGGTTGGGAGCTAAAACCCAGTGCTGACCAACTGTTCAGGGACATCTTCAGCCTTTTGCTTCTGCAGTCTGATGTTCCCATCTGCTTCAAGAAGACATTTATTGTCTCAATGACAAAGAAGAGCTGGAAGACCTGTCGCAACCTCTACCATCTGGTAGTGCTTACACCCATCATAATGAAGCATTATCAAAGGTTGTTTATGGCTCAATTCATCTTCTGTCTCAGTATGAACCTGGATCCAGTTCAATTTCTCTATTTCCATTTTAGACATACATTATCTGGTTGGCTCTATATTCACCTACACAACAGGAACAGGTATGTCAGGCTGTTGTTCATTAGCTCGATGTTCTGTACCATCATCCCCACAAAACCTATCATAATGAAGTATTCTTTAATCAGATCCTTAACTTCCCACTGTGACACCACAATCTATTCAGATTAAAAACCTCACGGCTGTGTGCTTTGCCCTCTGCTAGACCCTCTCTGTTTCTACAACTGTGTGGTTAATCATAGCTCTAACACCATCAATAAATTTGCCAATGATACCATGTTGTTGGCAGAACTACAGATGGTAATAGGAGGTGTACAGGAGTGAGAAAGGTTAGCTGGTTGGGTGATGTCATAAGATCAGCAAAACCAAGGAACTTACAGCGGACTGAAATGCTTGAGCATATAGACATCAAGAAAGAGGATGGGCTGGAGTTTCTGAAAAGTGTGGAATGCACTGTCAGCGATGGTGGTGGAGGCAGATACAATAGGGTATTTTAAGAGACCCTGAGATAGGTACATGGAGCTTCGGAAAATAGAGGGCTATGCGCTAGGGAAATTCTAGGCAGTTTCTAGAGTAGGTTGGCACCATTCTGTGCTCAATTCTGGCCAACTCACTACAGGAAGGAGGTGGAAACCATAGAAAGGGTGCAGAGGAGATTTACAAGGATGTTGCCTGGATTGGGAAGCATACCTTATGAGAATAGGTTGAGTGAACTCGGCCTTTTCTCCTTGGAGCGATGGAGGATGAGAGGTGACCTGATAGAGGTGTTTAAGATGCTGAGAGGCATTGATCGTGTGGATAGTCAGAGGCTTCTTCCCAGGGTTGAAATGGCTAGTACAAGAGGGCATAGTTTTAAGGTGCTTGGATACAGGTACAGAGGAGATGTCAGGGGTAAGTTTTTTACGCAGAGGGTGGTGAGTGCGTGGAATGGGTCGCCAGCGGTGGTGGGGGAGGAGGAAACGACAGGATCTTTTAAGAGGTTCCTGGATAGGTACATGGAGCTTAGGAAAATAGAAGGCTATGGGTAAGCCTAGGTCGTTCTAAGGTCAGGACATGTTCGGCACAGCTTTGTGGGCCGAAGAGCCTATATTGTGCCGTAGGTTTTCTAAGTTCTACGTTCTAACATTGTGGGCCGAAGGGCCTGTAATGTGCTGTAGAATTCTAAGTTCTATGAACTGATTGTGGACTTTGAGGCATTGATCGTGTGGATAGTCAGAGGCTATGTCCTGGGGCTGAAATGGCTAACACAAGAGGGCATAAGTTTTACGGTGCTTGCAAGTAGGTACAGGTGGAGTTGTCAGGGGCAAGTGTTTTTACGCAGAGGATGGTGAGTGCATGGAATGGGCTGCCGGCAACGGTGGTGGAGGTGGATACGACAGGGTCTTTTAAGAGACTCCTGGACAGGTACATGGAACTTAGAAAAATAGAGGGCTATGGGTAACCCTAGGTAATTTCTAAAGTAAGTACATGTTTGGCACAGCATTGTGGGCCGAAGGGCCTGTATTGTGTTGTAGGTCTTCTGTGTTTCCATGCTTTTAGAGAGTGGAAGGAAGTTGAACATGCAATGAAGGTTCTGTGGTGGAAAGGATAAGCAACTTCTAGTTCATGGATGCCAACATCTTGGAGGAGTCATCCAAAGTGCATCATAAAGAGAAAACCATAAAGAAGATGCATCAGTGTTTCTACTTTCAGGAGATTTGACATATCATTGAAGACTCTGACAAAACTACAGATGTATGGGAAGCATTCTGACTGTTTGTATTATGGCCTGGTATGGAAACTTCAATGCACAGGAATGCAAGAGGCTCCAGAGGCAGGGAACTCAGCCAAGTACTGGAGCCTGAAAACCCACATTCACAGTTTAACAACAGCTCCTTCCCCACTGCCATCAGGTTCTTGAACTGACCTGAAAACCCTAATCCTACCTCAAACTATATAAATCAGACTCTCAATTTACATTAGTGTCATTATATTTATTGTGCCAAGTAAATTACTTATAATTGATGTTAATTTAAGGTTACATTAAATTCTGTTTGTCATATTTGTAATGGACTGTGTTCCCGCTGCAAAAAGCAATTTTTTGTGGAATATAAACCCTGAGTATATATGTCTAAGATAATAAAATTTAACTTGAACTTGGCCCTGGTTACACATGCTAACCAGCATTGGCACTCCCCAATGCCGTGTGTTCAGTCTGCTGCTGTTCACACTGCTGATGCATGACTGCATTGCCAGATCCATTTCAAACCCAATCATCAAGTTCACTGATGACACAACACTGACAAAGACGAGACGGTGTACAGAGAGGTGATTATGCGGCTGATAGAATGGTGCAAGTACAACAACTTAGGTCTGGATTTGGACAAGATCAATGAGATGATTGTGGACTTTAGGAAGGTGCAGGCTGACCACTCCTCACTACACATACATGGTTCCTCCATGGACAGAGTTAGGAGCATCAAATTTCTGGGAGTGCACGTAATGGCTAATTTCAACTGGTCCTTCAACACTATCTCTTTGGTCAAGAAAGCACAGCAGCATCAATCATTGGGGTCTCTCTTCCACTCATGAGAGATAATTATCAGGGTCACTGTGTATGCAGGGCCTTTAGCATTGTCAGTGATCCCTCCATCTATCTAACAAGCCCTTTAATCCCCTAACATCAGACAGGATGTATCATAACATTAGGACAAGAACTGTTAGGATGGGGTACAGTTTCAAATCCCAGGATATAAAACTACTGAATTCCCTACCACCACCCGAGTCTCATCATGCATGAAGTGCCAGTAATGTTATACTTGTTTACTTTTTAACTTGTATCGTATATGCACCTTATTATTTATTCATTTATTTGTGGTAATACTTCTTCATGTGTTTTGTGTGTGAGTCATATGTGCTGTATTGTGCATCTTGGTCTGGAGGAATGTTGTCTCATTTGGCGGTGTACTTGTTTATAGTTGAAATGCAATAAACTTGAACTATCAAAAGTCTTTGGAGGTGCTAGGTTGAATTGTCTCATCAGAACTTTTACAACATCTTCACAATAGATTTTATCCATAATTTGTGGTGCAAATAAATGCATCAATATCTCATATGTCTTCAGTAGTACTAGTTGTATGGTCCTCCTTTGCACACTTAGCATTAGGAACATCTTGATTTGTATTTTTAACAGAGCAAGGATGGACATCAATGGTCCGAACTTGGCAAACTGTCAGGATTTTGTAATCCAACAGCTTGTTGGCACACAGATTCTCTACTACCATTTTAACTAGATTTGATCCAACCTGTAGAACAACTCCCCCCCCGCCCCAGCTTACATCACAGGTATTGTACCCCTACAGTTCTTTCCTCAGCGTCAGCTCTTTGTATTCATAATGGGACTCTGATCATGAAAAAAAGGTGTAAGGACAGGATGGGGTAAGTTGGTGAAGGGGTTTGGGGCACTTCTTCTGCATTAATTGTTTTGAAAAGTTGTTATCCTCCATTGCCTTTACGAAAGTGGGAGTGAACCTCCTTCTTAAACCACTAGAGTACGTTTGGGGAAGATACTCACTTGATTTTGTTGGGTATGGAGGTATGAAGACAGAATGGCAATATATTACCAAGAGAGGATTATCTGCAATATGGAGGGAATCTTGTGTGGTGATGCTCCCACATTCTTTGCCCACATAGGAGAAAAACTAACTGCAAGTGTGCATCCTCCTTTTGCCCATGTAGGATTGGAAGCACTCATGGGCACAATTCCTTTATCCACTGAGAACTATAATATACTTACAATTGGCACTTCTCTGCTCAGTGAAATCATCAAGCTGCTCCCCAATGGTATATTGGTTTTAAAGAGTTGTAAATTACCTAGATGTGGCTGAGTCAGAGCTCCAGCTGGATAATGGAAAACTTAGTAGAGGCAGCAAGACTTGGTTCCTTTATAACCACTGTCAAACAAACCAGGAAATGCTTTATGATGGGATTGTTACCCAATAATGAAGTGTCTGCATTCTCCACAATGGAATTCTGGTTGAAAAGGTCCACAAAAAAAATCCGTGTGAGCTTAAGGATAAATTTTGCATCCTTTGCTATTTCTGACATTCGGTGAGGCAAACCTGTCAATACACTGACCATCTAGTTGTGCATCTCCATCAGCCTTTACGTGAAAAATATTAATTGTGTTCTCATCTGTATTTTCATCCATGAAGAAAAATCTAAAATTACTGGCAGGAATTTTGATAAATTTGCCCCAATAACCTCTGGCATTTCAATTACACTGAATGATGTGGTGAGGAAAGTGTTTCCTTTGGGGGGGATCTGAATGCACTTCCAAAGTGAACAAAGCAAAAGTCTTATTGACATTAGAGCCAGAGATGCCAAATCAAACATTGTGATAGCCCATCTCCTGACTCTCCACTAACAGCGAACTTGCACAATAACAGAAGCTCATTATTGTCTCACTCACAAACTTGGAGTGTTAAATAGAAATGGATAACTTATGCCAGAAATGGCTGAATGTATAAACACTGAGGGTAAACATTTATAGATATTCAAATGATACTGAACAGCATTCTGGGAACTCACAAGAACACAATGATTATTAAGTTTACGTTTTAAGTAATGAAGCATATTGACGAATAAACTCTTTGCAGGCTTCCAGCTGGGACAGATACAAATTTTTCACTGACAACAAACACTGCCATCTTCATCAAAACGTCGGTTAAAATTGATACCTGTACCTGGATGGAAACCCGTGAAGTATTTATTCATCATAATGCTGGGAAAGTACTAGATCCCTTTTCAAGGAAACGTATTGTTTTTATAGTAACAATACATTGTCAACCTGTTTTGGAAGTTATGTACAGAACTGTCAAAAACCTCAATGCAAACTACCGTTTCCAATTCCAGAGACGATGCTTCAGTTCTCAAAAATGAAATTAGATTGCATGATGGGATTTCTAGGCCTGGATTATTGAACTGAATGAGCCTTTGTTTTCGTAAAGCCATCAAAAGTGAGTAGTGTTGCTCCTCACTTGTCCACATAATGCAACTTCATCAATATTCAAAATATTCAAAAAGCTCAATGGTGCTTAGGACAAAAATATATTGATTAACCACACAGAGTATACCCTCCCTGTAACATTAGCATTTGCTGCTGCAGCTCACAGAATCTACAAGATGTATGGTGATAACTCATCCGGGTTTCCCTGGCTGCACCTTCCAATCTAGTACTTCAGAAAGTGAGCACAGGAAATGCAAGGGCACGTGAAAGCCCTTCTAAGTTACTCTTCAAATTACAAACTTTCCTGACTTGGCAAATATATTGCCATTATTTCACTATTATTGGCCATAAATCCTGGAAATCCCTGTCTAAAGAGCAATACACAAGTTTCCTTACTACTTGGACTGCCGTGGTTCACCATAGGAAAATGTGAATGTGCTGGAGAGTGAAGAGGAGATTCACCAGGATGTTACCTGGAATGAAGGATTTTAATTATAGGGAGAGATTGGATAAGCTGGGCTAGTTTTTCCTGGAGTGAAGGTGACTGATGGGTGACCTATTAGAAGCCTAAAAGATTATGAGATGATCAGAATCTTTCTCCTTACGATAGGGGTATCAAAATTAAGAGGGCATAAAATCGATTTAAGGAAAGAAGAAGGAGCTTTAAAGGGGATACACATAGGCACGACTCGAGTAGCAGCAGTACTCTCAATGGATACAATTAAATATTCCCATTTCAGCCTGTTACAGCTAAAAAGCACAACTGCTTCCAAGTACAGCCAACAAAGATGTCTTAATGCGTTTAAACAAACTATCACTGCTTAAAAACTGACGGAAACAACACCGTTTGTGGCCGAAAGTGCCCATGGAGGACACCTCGGAGGAAGCGCAGGTGTAGATCAGGGTTACAAGTGCGTTTAAGGAAAAGGGGTTTTAAACTCCCTGTACTATCTTCCTGGCGAACGTGCAGTCTCTGGTGAATAAAACCAATGATCTCAGAGCCAGGGTGCTGAATCAGAGGGACATTAGGACCATGCGTGTCCTTTGTTTCACAGAATCCTGGTTAACTCTTTCCATACTGGATGCAGCGATTCAGATTGACGAGTTTACTATACACCATCAGGATAGATCTATAGAGTCTTTCAAAGCAGAGGTGGAGGAGTATGCCTCATGATCAACTCTTCTTGGTGCACAAATATATCAGTACTGTCCCAATTCCACTCACCAGACCTGGAATATCCAGCAGTAAAGTGCCGTCCTTTTTATCTACCACGGGAGTTCTCCAGGGTCATTTTGGTAGCAGTTTACATTCCACCTCAGGCCAATGTCAAACAGGCTTTAGATGATTTGAGTAATGGGATCAACATGCACGAAACAGTGCACCCTAATGCCTTTACCATCTTTTTGGAAGATTTTAACAAGGCCAGTCTGAAAAAATCACTAAGCAATTACCATCAACAGATCACTTGCAATACCAGAAAAGCAACACACTGGACCATTGCTACACCACCATCAAGAATGTCTACCGTGCTATTCCATGCCCTCACTTTGGGACTAATCACCTGGCTGTACTTCTACTCCCTGAGAAAAGGCAGAGACTGAAGGCTGCAGCACCAGCGGTGAGGACCAAGAAGGTATGAACAAGGGAAGCACAGGAGCGCCTACAGGACTGCTTTGAATTGGTGGACTGGACTGTATTCAGGGATTCATCTTTGAACCTGGATGACTATGCTGCAGTTGTTACCGACTTCATTAAAACCTGTGTGGATGAGTGTGTGTCTACAAAGACTTACTGTACATTCCCAAACCAAAAGCCGTGGATAAACCAGGAGGTACGTCATCTGCTGAAGGCTAGATCTGTGGCATTCAAGTCTGGCAACCCAGGCCTGTACCAGAAAACCAGGTATGATTTGCAGAGGGCTATTCCAATGGCAAATAGACAATTTCAAATGAGGTTGGAGGTGATATTAGATGCACAGCAACTCTACAAAGCAAAACCCAATGAATGGCAGCGATGCTTCAGTATCAGATAAACTCAACATCTTCTATGCCCACTTTGAAAGGGAGAACACAGCTACAGCTGTGAAGATCCCTGCTGCACCTGACGACCCTGTGATCTCTGTCTCAGAGGCCGATGTTAGACTGTCTTTAAAGAGAGTGAACCCTCGAAAGGCAGTAGGTCCTGATGGAGTACCTGGTAAGGCTCTAAAAACCTGTACCAACCAACTAGCAGGAGTATTCAAGGACATTCTCAACCTCTCACCACTACGGGCAGAAGTTCCCAAAAAGGTAACAATTATACCAGTGCCTAAGAAGAACACTGTGGGCTGCCCTAATGACTATCGCCCGGTAGCACTCACATCGATAGTGATGAAATGCTTTGAGAGGTTGGTTATAACCAGACTGAACTCATGCCTCAGCAAGGACCTAGACCAATTGCAATTTGCCTATCACCACAATAGGTCAATGCAGACACAATCTCATTGGTTCTCCACACGGGTTTAGACCACTTGGACAACACAAACACCTACGTCAGGATGCTGTTCATCGACTATAGCTCAGCATTTAATACCATCATTCCTACAATCCTGATTGAAAAGCTGCAGAACCTGGGCCTCTGTACCTCCCTCTGCAATTGGATCCTTGACTTCCAAACCGGAAGACTACAGTTTGTGCGGATTGGTGATAACATCTCCTCCTCGTTGATGATCAACACTGGTGCACCTCAAGGATGTGTGCTTAGCCCACTGCTCTACTCTCTATATATACATGACTGTGTGGCTAGGCATAGCTCAAATACCATCTAGAGTGCTTGGTGGTGGTGCCAATGCTTGGGGGAGGGGGGATTGTTGCTCGCTGTGGCTTACACGCAGGAGGGAGGGGAGCTGGGGCGTGGGGCTTTGGGGTTCTCACGTCTGACTGTCGTTCATTCTTTGGGGCACTTCTCTGTTTTCGTAGATGTTCACAAAGAAAAAGCATTTCAGGATGTATATTGTGTACATTTCTTTGTCATTAAATTGGATCTTTGAACCTTTGAAATCTTGATGTAGGTTGGTGATTGGTGGTGTTCCGCAGGGATTTGTTCTGGGACACCTCCTCTTTGTGATTTTTATAAATGACCTGGTTGAAGAAGTAGAAGGGTGGGTTAGTAAGTTTGCTGATGACACAAAGGTTCGGGGTGTTGTTGATAGTCTGGAGGGTTGTCAGAGGTTACAGCAGGAAATCGATAGGATGCAGAACTGGGCTGAAAAGTGGCAGATAGACTTCACCCCAGATAACTGTGAAGTGGTTTATATTGCTAGATCAATTTCTAAGACAGAATATAATATTGATGGTAGGACTTGGCAGTATTGAGGATCTGAGAGATCTTGAGTTCTGTGTCCATAGGAAACTCAAAGCTGTTGCACAGGTTGACATTGTTGTTGAGAAGGTGTATGGTGTGTTGGCATTCATCAATCATGGGATTGAGTTCAAGATCCGTGAGGTAATGTTACAGCTATATAAGACCTTGATCAGACCCCACTTGGAGTACTGTGTTCGGTTCTGGTCACCCCACTATGGAAAGGATGTGGACCCTATAGAGAGAGTGCAGAGGAGATTTACAAGGATGTTGCCTGAATTGGAGGGTGTACCCTATGAGAATAGGTTGAGTGAACTTGACTTTTTCTCCTTGGAGCAATGAAGGATGAGAGGTGACCTGATAGGGGCGTATAAGATGATGAGGGGTATTGATTGTGTGGATAGCCAGAGGCTTTTTCCCAGGGTTGAAATGGCTAACACGAAGGGGCATAATTTTAAGATGCTTGGAAATGGGTACTGAGGGGATGTCAGGTGTATGTTTTCCCCACATAGAGTGGTGGATGTGAGGAATGAACTGCCGGAGGCAGCGGTGGAAGCAGATACAATAGGGTCTTTTAATAGCCTCTTATATAGGTACATGGAGCTTAGGAAAACAAGAGGCTATCCTCTAGGGAAATTCTAAGCAATTTCTAGAGTAGGTTACATGGTCGGCACAACATTATGGGCCATAGGGCCTGTAATGTGCTGTAGATTTCTATGTTCTATGTTCTATGATATGGACTCTATAACTCCATGCCTCTAAAGGTAATGCAGTCACCAATAATTTATAACTGGGTTTCGCAAGGCTTTACTCTTGATGCCGACTTACGAGATTTTCATGGTTTTGTCTGCTCCAATCTCTACTCCCATTTTAACGCGACATTAAAACAAAAATATACATTTTTATAGCCACTCATAATTAATTTCCAATGCCACGCTGGGTTGACCTGGCACTAGTCTGAAGTACAATAACTTAAACATAAAGACCTAAGGATCAATGTGTGTGGATTAAATGATCAGTAGAATTCAGTCAATCCCTGAGTTATGGCAGTTATGATTCACAAATAATTAACAAAAATCTGAAAAATGGAAAAAAATTCACCTCAAAGAATCTGTGTGCCATCTTTTTTTTCACTCACATTTCTTGATGGAATCGACATAATGTGGCTGTGTCTTACAGAAAGTCATGAAATGTACTGTTTTTGTGGAATGCAACACCTTTCTTAATGAAGGGCCATTAATCCATTAATTATAAGTGCCTTTGAAACATCATGGAACTCCACTAAAGAACTAATAAGAGTCCTCTAATAACTGAAAATAAAAGTTTGTAAACATGGGAAATGTAAAATGAAACAAGAAAATGCTGAAAGTACTGAGTAGGTCATGCATCATGTGTGGAGTGAGAAACAGAATAAACACTTTATTTCAGGTCCGTGACTTTTCCTCAGGATGGTCACCAACTTAAAAATGTAACGGTAACTTCCTGACCAGCTGAGCATTTTCTCCTCTCAAATGAAACAAGAGTTCTCATAACTCAAGAAAATAATGGTGAGAGGAAGGAGGAGAGGCACTGTTATTTGGTCATTAACTGTCTTAACATTGTTTTAAGCAGATAATTGACCTAAATGATTTTGCTATGCTTTGTATAGTATATATAACAATATATTTACAATATTACTTAATACTACTAAAACATTAAATATACAACAGATTTTATTTTCTCTCCATTTTTAATCTGAGGAGGTCCATTTACTGGATAAAAGGAAAGACAATTATAGCTTTTGTATGACCTACCTGGAGATGTTTAGCTATACATAATCAATAACTACAAACAGGAGAAGGTCTTTCAGCTCCTAAAGATCTTCAGTTCCTTATTTTTTTAATACTCCGTGACATTCTTAACAAAAGTCTGTTGATTTTAGTCTTGAAAACTTCAGATCCAACACCCATAGCCTTTTGTAGTCTGAATTTCAGATTTCCACTCATCACTTTGTGAAAAATTGCTTTCCAATTTAATTCTTGAATGACCCTTGATCTATGCACTAAACTCTCATCTTTTGTATTCCCAACTGCAGTAAATAGTTACCCTGTATTTATCTGATCAAATCCTTTAAACAAATTAATTGATCCCCTCTCAGTATTCTAAATGCAAGGGAATATTATAGTACTTGGTACAGCCTGTCCTCATTATTTCACATTAATATCAATCAAATGAATCTTTCCAAGGCCAATGTATTTTTCCTGAGGTGCAGTGTCCCAATTTGTATGCAATGTTCCAGATTATTTTTAACTATAGTTCCTTACAACTGGAGCATAACTTCTTATTTGTATTGCAGCCCCAAGGTAAAACCAACATTCTATTAGCTTGCTGGATTGATATTTTGCCCTGGTCCAAGGCATTGGGTATTACTGCTGACTCTCGGCTGAAAGTATCCTATTCCTATTGATTAGTTATAAGGCAAACTGCAAGGGAGCAAACTGAAGCTCAACAGGGAAAATCAACTTTATAAGATGCTGCTTAGTTCTCAGTAGTTTGCAGACTGTTGGTAACTGTGGTCTCGGGAAAGAGAACAGGCTAGAGGCATGCATCCTGAAATAATTTATAAAGTGTATAAAGTAGAAAGAAATTCTGAAGAACTTCAATTAAATTGATCTACTACTTCTATGGTTTACATGGGGAGAAATCTGTCTGACTTAATTAATATTTAGCACATTGTGCAAACTGTTGGAATGCTTTACAAAACTGACATTGAAATAAAAGGAGAATTCAGAGTCTGCTGACTGGGATTAACTATGTGACACAAGACTTCACACATAAAGTTGGCAACATGAGGAATTAAAATGGTCAGATGCAAAATGTAAACTGAAAGCTTTTTTTTATGAGTAGGTACAGTAGATTGTTTAATAGAGGAAAATGTAAAACTATCAATACTTAAGTAAAACAAAGCTTGAGATTGTATTTTCTCTCAGTGTTGTTTTGATGAGCTAAGTTATAATGATTGTGCTTATAATTGAAAGTGATGATAAGGGGCTGATATAAGAACACATCTTGGAATAAGGTAATACCTTAACTTCTATGAAATCATTAAAATATCATCTGAGGGGCAAAGTATCAAATAATTAGGCCAGTAAAATTTCATATTCATTTGAATCATGTACTAGGCAGAGTGAGCTTTTACAGAGGATGACTGCTTAAAAATGGAACCTGGAGATTAACTTTCATGTCCTTCAGAAGATCAAACAGGGTAAATATAAAGTGTTTAAATTGCCAAGTAGGTTGTCTTTTCCCATACTTTCACCCATTCTTGGTGAGATTCAATTTGTTTTGATGTTATGCAATGTAGATATTGAAAGATGAAGTAATATCACTTCCACTTTGAAATGAAAAATTACAGAACTGCATGTACAACTATAAATTGTGCTGCATAATTTTAAGTGAATCATTACTGCTTAATGCCGTAACATACAGTATATTAGAACTGTAATGGATTAACTGGCAGACAGCACATCGATTGCAACTTATGTAAACATTCAGCACTGCAAGCACTAAAAAGCCCATAGTGCTGAAGGCAGTTTCAAAATTATAACACAATAAAACACATTGAAACATGTCCTTTCGAAACATGCTTTTGTTTGGCCAATGCACAGCAAATGGTAATATCTCTGTATTTTGGAAGTTGCTAAAGCCAGTAAACTAGTGTCTAAACAAAAATGGTACAGTAATTGTTAGCATACCAACAAAAATAAAAAAGGGGCCCAGACCATATTTTTCTGGCTTGCTGCCCAAAATATCAAGCCAGATGCTTTTTTGCTTAGCCAGAATCAGCCCTGAGCTATCATTTTTAATAAGTTCATTTGTATTAGAAACAGCTTCTTGAAAATAATTTCCTCTGTCAATGTCTTTACAGACAAATGGGCTTTATCTTTCAGCCACGTTTGTGTACATAACACAGTTATGTGCATCAGGTTTTTTTTTAACCCTTGCTGAGAATTTATTGAAAACTACTTCAGGATAATAACAAATGCTGCTTCTTTGTCTAGGTACAGTTATACAGTACATTGATTTTACAAAATTGTGCCTTGTAAAGGAGTGATTACAAAAATCAGTATACAAGTATTTCACAATCAGAGTTTTTCTTTTGAACTTCTTTTATTGCTGTGGTCAAATTGCCGAGAAATTGAATCGTGCGATGTTGAAATAAACAGTACTACACGATCCTTTCAATTCACTCAGAGCAAGCCATCAGTAATCAGTTCCAGATGCAATGGTGCATTTATGAAATTGGACCAGGTATATCCAATGCACACCTGTTTCCGACTCTGCTGATATCAATTGGAGTTCAAAGCTTCATGTAATAGGTGTCATGGAACATATTTGAACTAGGAATGCATTGGAGTCATTTGTTGCTTTTCACACAAGGAAAAGTAATACAGGTATTCCCCAGGTTCTGATCCTCTGATTTATGCACTACGCATACATATGAAGGAACAGTTGGTAGATCAGCACGATGGATTTACGAGCTTTTGAGGCCACATTCCTGACTTATGAACTGTCACAGGAATGGAAGCCTTTGGTAACCTAGGTAGGACCTCTGTTCTTGTTGCTATCATTACTGGATCTGGTGTTATGAACATGGCTGATCACACAGGTTGGATTGGGACCTTAGCAGAAGCAAAGACACACCACTCCATGAAGAGCCCACTCCTATTCCACATGCATCTTTCTATGGAAGTAATGTATTCACAGGCTCGGTTTTTACAAGATTGTCACCACAGAAAAATGCAAAATTCTGTAAGAAGACCTTTGCTCCATTACTATCAATGTGGAGGTCAGTAAAGTTAACTTCAGCCTCCTTGTTGCAGGATCTTTCCAGCTGTCTCTCAATTTTAGAGAATCATCGAATGATTACAGAATAGGGGTTGAGCACTTAGCCAATCATGTCTGCAGCAGCTCTGTATCAGAGCAATCTACTAGTTCCACTCTACAGCCCTTTGTCCATACTTTGCCATTTTTTTAGTGTCTGAAAGGCCACTGGGACATGTGGAGGCAACCTCTGTGTTATGGGGGTTAAGATAATAGAAATTCACCTTTACAGAGTTCAGAAATCACTACCCAAAATTATGAAAAACAGCATAAAATCCACTCTTACTAAATTTATGTGAGGAAAAAAAGTAAATAAACAAAAAATATTTTTTCAACTCATGATACTTGATGCATGTGCAGATAACACGATTTTGTGATACAGAAAATCATAGTACTGTAAGTACTAATGGAACACAGCTCCCTGTAGTGTGGCCTTTATTCACAAAGGAATGATTTCAGATACTTTGATTTTAGTGAGGAGAAAGGGCATCTCAGTATTACTGACTTCCATGAGAAAGCCATCAAATAAACTCATACATAATAGCTCCTATTAATAAACAGCAGCTTTATGCCCAACATCAGGAAAGTCATTCACTCCCTCAACATAGAGATGTTTGCAAATCACTAGAAGAATTCCATTTTTTCCCATTTTTAGGAATTATTTGTGTTTAGCCTCTGATGTATGTATATATCTGTACTTGTTCCATTGACCTGCATTTGGTTTATGTTTTAGTGAATAAAAAGATTGTCTAGATGTGAGAATATCTTTCACCGTTACTCCTCAGGTAATGCACACCAGATTCCAACTACTCTCTGTGTGGAAGAAGTCCCCTTCAGATCCCATCTAAATCTTCTACCTCTCACTTCCTATCACTGCCCTTTTGGTTCAGACAACTCCAACGCTTCCTGGCATTGGTTGCTGTCTACAGTTGGCAATGTTGTGAAGCATGCAACACACTGTGATAACATCCACGAGAGAGTCATTAAATGGACACACACATAATGAATCCCATTAATAAACTGCAGCTTTATACCCACCATCAGGAAATGTTTTCACTCCCTCAACTTACAGATGTTTGCAAATTACCAGAAAAATTTTCTTATGTTGTTAAACATTTCAGCCAATGCATTTGCAAGAAAGGCACTTCACAATATTTTGTGTGTGTTGCTTTGGACTTCCAGCATCTGCAGATTTTCTTGTGTACACAATATCTGGATCAGTACATAAGTGTAATTACCAAGAAAGCATGGCAGCGTTTCTACTTTCTTAGGTGTCTGCGGAGATCTAAGACTTTAACAAACATCTATAGATGTGTAGTGGAGAGTATATTGATCGACTGCATCACGGCCTGGTATTGAAACACCATTGCCTTTGAACGTAAAATCCTACAAGATGTAGTGAATTTGGCCCAGTACATCACTGGTAAAGCCATCCCAACCATTGAGCACATCTACATGAAATGCTGTCATAGGAAAACAGCATCTATCATCTGAGATCTGCACCATCCAGGTCTCGCTGCTGCCATCAAGTAGAAGGTATAGAGCCTCAGGACTCACACCACCAGGTTCAAGAACAATTACTACTCCTCAACCATCAGTTCCTGAATAGAAGGGGAAAACTACACTCACTTGCCCCATCATTGAAATGTTCCTACAACCAATGATCTCACTTTAAGGACTCTTTATCTCATTACCTCATTATTTATTGCTATTTACTTATATTTGCATTTGCACAATTTGTTGTCTTCTGTACTCTGGTTGCTCTTTCATCAATCTTGTTATCGTTACTATTCAATAGAGTTGCTGAAATGCCCACAAGAAAATAAGTTTCAAGGTTGTATATGGTGACATATATGCATTTGATAATATATGTACTTAGAACTTTGAATCAGATTGCTATTTAATGGTCATGATGATACACCATGGAGATAACATTTCAAGTATGAAATACACACTCATTCATCAATGAGATTGTCTTCATGGTTCTAAATATGAATAATTTTAAATAATGGCACCAACTGGCCATTCTAAACTACAGAGTAATTCCAAATGTCTCAACAAGAGAAGCACAGACTTTATTCCGTTCACAACAGTTGAAAATTATGAGCAACACACACAATGCTGGAGGAACTCAGCAAGTCAACTGTGAAGAGGGAATGAACATTTCAGGTTGAGACCCTTCAGCAGCACTGGAAAGGAAGGGGCAGAACCTAGAATAAGGAGGTGGGGAAGGGAAAGGGGAAGGAGTATAAGCTGGCAGGTGATAGGTGAGACTGGGTAAGGGAAGGTGGGTGGGGTGGGGGGTGGTTCTGACATGCCGGTCCATGGCCTCTTCTTCAGCCATAATGAAGTCACTCTCAGGTTGGAGGAGCATCACTTTATTTTCCATCTAGGTAGCCTTCAACCTGATGGCATGAATATTGATTTCTCTAACTTCTGGTAGTTTTTCTGCTTCCCCTTCTCTCTTCTTCATTTTCCCATTCTGGCCTTTTACCTCTTCACTTCACCTACCTATCACCTCCTCCTGGTGCCCTTCCTTCTTCTCTTTCTCCCATGATGACCTCTCCTCTCCTATCAGATTCCTTCTTCTCCAGCCCTTTGTCTTTTCCACTTATCACTTCCCAGCTTCTTACTTCATCCTTCCTCCCCCACACACCTGGCTTCATCTGTCACCTTTTTGCTTGCCCTCGTCTCCTTCTGCCCACCTTTTTATTCTGGCATCTTCCCCTTTCTTTTCCAGTCCTGATGATGTGTCTCTGCCAGAAACATCAATGGTTTATAAATCTCTGCAGGTGTTGCTTGATCTGTTGAGTTCCACCAGCATTTTACATAGAAACTCAAGTGGTCAAGTTTGGAGGTATAGACACAAACAGTTCTGGTATAATTTAAACCTCTGTAGCTGTGATGCTGCTGCAAGCAAGATTTTCATTGTAGGTGTACGTGCACTTGACTATAGATTGAACTTGCTTTGACTTGGATGAAGGCTTCAAGAATAGGTGGGGAAGGTAATAATGGAGATAGGCAATAATAGGAAGGCTGATTTTAGCAATTTTGGTGATCAAATAAATATGAGGCTGAGAACAGCTCATAATGAGATCAGCTCTTGAGATCACAATGCTCTGACTCCACCTCAATAGACAGGAAGATAAATTGACAGGCGGCAATAATTGCTCATACACATTTCATTCTATGTTGGACGATTGACAAGCAAAATGTCTGGAGAAGGGTCTAAAAATGTCTAAAATGTCTGAAATGTCTGAAAGTACTGAAGAAGTTGTGATGAGATAGGGTTAGGGCTAAGAGTCATCAACGTGAATCAGGAGAAATAGTACAAGGGAAAGGGCAGTTCAGGAAATGAAAATGGGCCTTAAAATGTAACACTCACTTACTCAGTCTTGCTCTGCCAGATTCTACTGTGCATTCCCATAGTGTTCTTCTTTCTGTTAGCATTTTTGTGTTTGGCCTCCACAAATAAAGCGGTGAATCTTGTCATGCATTCCCTGTGGTGGGAGTTGGTGTCGGCTGAGTATCAAAGAGAGGCCCTGGAGATCAAAGGGGCTCTACTTTAGGTAGCACGAGCCCCATATGTTTCCTTGAAGTTGTTTTTTCATTGTTAAGGTCACAGGGCAGTGAAGGGTTCATTTGGGGTGAATGTGTTGCCATCTGGAGAGACAAGAGCCTCATTCTCTCCCAAGTCCAGCTGCCCTTATTATCAGTCCACACAGTCCTGAGTCTGGAGATTAGGAGGGGAAGTGGTAACTGAAGTGAAATAAAGGCCCCATGAAAATGTGCTGTACATCTGACCTACACATCAATTGTTACATTATATTGATAATTGGTGTCAGTCCACAGCATAATTACTATGCCAAAAGCAGACTCCCAATCTGACGAAGTTAGGTGTTGGATGGGAAGAAAAACATAGTACAGTATACTAGTTTTAATTCTAAAAATATTTTACTTGCCCGTTATTATGGGTATTCTGCCTTTTCAATGAGATGTTTAAATAAGCCTGCCTTCTCTTGTAGGGGGATATAATAGATCTCATGAGACCCAAGAGCAAAGGTTAAGCCATTCGGCCCATCGAGTCTGTCCTGCCAATTTATAATGGCTGATTTATTATCTCTCTCAGCTTCATTCTGTTGCCTTCTCCTATTAAGACCATAATAGTTCACAGCATAATTTTCAAGAAGGGCAACAATAACCACCTTGGTAGTCTGGCCAAAATGTTATCACCAGCATGCGACGAGAAATTTGTTAACTTAGCAGAAGTAGTTCTTCGAGTCTTCAAGCTCCTGAGCCTTCTCCCGGAGCGAAGAGGGACAAAAAGTGTGTTGGCTGGGTGGGTCGCGTCCTTGATTATCCTGACAGCACTGCTCCGACAGCGTGCGGTGTAAAGTGAGTCCAAGGATAAAAGATTGGTTTGTGTGATGTGCTGGGCTGTGTTCATGATCTTCTGCAGCTTCTTCCGGTCTTGGACAGGGCAACTTCCATACCAGGTTGTGATGCACCCTAGAAGAATGCTTTCTACGGTGCATCTATAAAAATTATTGAGGATTTTAGGGGACAGGCCAAATTTCTTTAGCTTTCTCAGGAAGCAAAGGCACCAGTGGACCTTCTTGGCAATCGACTCTACTTGGTTGGACCAAGTCAGGTCATTTGTGATATTGACCCCGAGGAACTTAAAACTTTTGACCTGTTCCACCTGAGCACCACCGATGTAGATGGGGTCGTGCAGTCCGTTACTCCTTCTGAAGTCAACAACCAATTCCCTCATCTTGCTGATGTTGAGGGATAGGTTATTGTGTTCGCACCATGCCACCAGGTTCTTAATTTCCCCTCTATACTCAAACTCATCATTACCGGAGATACCGCCTACAATTGTGGTGTCATCAGCAAACTTATATATTGAGTTTGATGGAAACTTGGCTACACAATCATGGGTGTACAGTGAGTACAGCAGGGGGCTGAGTACACAGCCTTGTGGGGCACCGGTGCTCAGAGTGATTGAGAGGAGAGCTTGTCCCCTATTATTACAGCCTGGCTCCTGGCTGTGAGGAAGCTGAAGATCCAGCTGCAGATCTGAGTGCTAAGACCCAGGTTCCGGAGCTTAGGAATCAGTTTATTTGGAATGATGGTATTAAAGGCAGAGCTGTAGTCAATGAAAAGGAGCCTTACATACGCATCTTTATTCTCCAGGTGTTCTAAGGAGGAAAGTAGGGCCAGAGAGATGGCAGCTGCTGTTGGCCTGTTGCTCCGGTAGGCGAATTGCAAAGCGTCGAGGTTGACCGGTAGGCTGTAGTTGATGTGTGCCATAACCAATCGCTCGAAGCACTTCATAGCAATTGATATCAGAGCCACAGGTTGATAGTCATTCAGGCATGCCACCTTGCTCTTCTTTGGCACCGGGATTATCATTGCCTTCTTAAAACACGAGGGGATCTTAGACTGAAGCAGGGAGCAATTGAAGATGTCAGCAAACACTCCAGCTAGCTCACTTGCACAGGCCCGGAGAACCCGTCCTGGGACACCATCTGGGCCCGTCGCCTTCCTTGGATTTATCTTCAGGAAGGCCCTTCTAACGTCCTCCTCGATAATGATGAATCTCGATGCTACCAGGTCCGGTTCATCCGGAGAGGGCAGGACGCTCCTCTTCTGTTCGAATCTTGCGTAGAATATGTTAAGTTTGTCAGGAAGAGAACCGCTACAGTTATTGATATTCCCAGCCTTTTTTTTGCATCCAGCGATCTGATTTAGACCCTGCCATAGTCTACTGGCATCCTTCTGGTTAGCCTGGGCTTCCAACTTGGCTCGATATTGCCTCTTGGTGCCCTTAATGGCTTTCCGGAGTTCATGCCCGGATTCCGTGTAGTGACTGGTATCCCCGGACCTAAAAGCCACAGCTCTAGCCTTCAAAAGGGACTGGGGCTCGTAATTCATCCAAGGTTTCCGGTTAGGGAATACCCAGATCGTCTTGCGAGACACACAGCCTTCTGTGCATTTCCAGATAAAGTTTGTGACAGCTGAGGCATACTCACCGAGGTTAGCTGCCGAGTCCTTGAATACTAACCAGTCAAGTGTCCAAGGATTCAATGTCCATTTAGGATGGCAGAGGGAAAGAAGCTGTTCCTGAATTGCTGAGTGTGTGCCTTAAGGCTTCTATAACTCTTACCTGATGGTAACAGTGATAAAAGGGTATGCCCTGGGTGCTGAAGGTCCTTAATAATAGATGCTGCCTTTCTGAGACACCGCTCCCTAAAGATATCCTGGGTACTTTATAGGCTAGTGCCCAGGATGGAGCTGATTAGATTAACACCCTTCTGTAGCTTCTTTCGGTCCTGTGCAGTAGCCCCTTCATACCAGACAGTGATGCAGCCTGTCAGAATATTCTCCATGGTACAACTATAGAAGTTTTTGAGTGTATTTGTTGACATGCCAAATCTCTTCAAACTCCTACTGAGGTATAGCCGCTGTCTTACCCTCTTCATAACTGCGTCGATATGTTGGGACCAGGTTAGATCCTCAGAGGTCTTGACACCCAGGAAGTTGAAACTGCTCACTCTCTCCACTTCTGATCCCTCTATGAGGATTGGTATGTGTTCCTTCGTTCTACCCTTCCCGAAGTCCACAGTCAGCTTTTTTGTCTTACTGACATTGAGTGCCATGTTGTTGCTGCAACACCACTCTACTAGTTGGCATATCTCCCCCTTGTACGCCCTCTCGTCACCACCTGAGTTTCTACCAACAATGGTTGTATCGTCAACAAATTTATCGATGGTATTTGATCTATGCCTAGCCACACAGTCATGTGTATATAGAGAGTACAGCAGTGGGCTAAGCACACATCCCTGAGGTGCACCAGTGTTGATTGTCAGCAAGGTGGATATGTTATCATCAATCCGCACAGATTGTGGTTAGGAAGTCAAGGATCCAATTGCAAAGGCCCAGATTCCGCAACTTCTCAATCAGGATCGTGGGAATGATGGTATTAAATGCTGAGCTATAGTCAATGAACAGCATCCTGACATAAGTGTTTGTGTTGTCCAGGTGGTCTAAAGCTGTGTGGAGAGCCATTGAGATTGCGTCTGCCATTGACCTATTGTGGCGATAGGCAAAATGCAGTGGGTCCAGGTCCTTGCTGAGGCAGGAGTTCAGTCTAGTCATGACCAACCTCTCAAAGCATTTCATCACTGTAGATCTGAGTGCTACTGGGTGATAGTCATTAAGGCAGCTCACGTTCTTCTTCTCAGGCACTGGTATAATTGTTGCCTTTTTGAAGAGTGAATGGAAATAATGCCTGAAGCCATGAGGTGATAGGTCAAAGTTTCAAAGGGATGACTGAAGAAAATTTCAAGGATGCTCTTGAAGCCTCCTTAAGAAAAGGCAACATCCTTTTCCAATAATGCCTGACCCATGGCTGCTCCGGGTGTAGATGGAACATTTCAGACGGCATTCAGAGTTCTGAAGCCGTGCATTGGCCCGTCTGTGAAAGAGTCAGTAGTTCTGCATTGCCCTCATCAAACACTTCAGAACCCAAAAATTCAGAGAAGAAATAAGGCATCCTCAATCCTCATGGACTGTCTAAGAAGAACATTTAGACACTTAGACATGAAAGGTCATAGCTGCATATTATGTAGTTGCATGGTAGTTATGATACATTACTCCAGTATAACACAGTTAAAACAGCATACTATCTGACTTAAATATTAGCATGGTACTTATTGGGATAAGTGTCTTTGTTCTTAATTAAAATAGCTGTATTTTCCCATCTGTTTCTTTTAGCTCTTTTAGTGAAGCGAATATAATGGGTATTTAATGTTATGCCAAAGGAAACAGTGCCCTTGTAATCCAAGGACTAAAAGACCTTGTTTAAATGCAGCTGAGCCTGTGCTAAGTACTGTCTTCCTTGTTTTGTTTAACTAGCTAGTTCAAGAATGTTTAAGAAGGTATGCTCAGTGACCTATGCAGCTGCATTTCATCTCTTATAACAACTGCCAAGCAGAATGTAATATCCTGTGTGGTATAGCACTTTACAAGAAAAAAATTCTTCTGTTGGAGTGGGTATAATAAAATAAGATAAGTTATGATATCTAACTTAATAACATCTGTTTGGAGATAAGAAGACAAACAAGCACATTTTCTCCTTGTGGAAAGCAAAACAAGGATTAGCAAATACCATCAACAGTGAAATCAACATTAAAAAGGTTCAATGGTCTTTGTAGAACATACTTATTGGCATTAAATTAAGATCATTCTGAAGTGATTGAGTGACTACTTAGGAATTTGCCATTGGCTTCAGGACAGAAGAAGCCTGGAGAATTTATTTGAAGGAGAAATCGATGACAAGTGCTTGTTACTAACTAATAATTTTTGGCATGTTAGAATCTATCTCAGAACTCAACCAAAATACATCTCCTTCAAGTTTCAAGCCACATATGGCAGCAGGTTCAAATGCAGAATATATTTGCACAGATAATTCAAATTATAGACTGTTAAGTTAAATTTGATGTTGGACAAAACTGGAAAGCCCCTTTTAGGAAAGAATAGACAGATGAAGCCAAATTCAACTCTATCTAAAATGCAAACACAGTAGATTGGATATAATACCTCTAGATTAAAAGCAGCTCTCCCATGGACAGTAAGGAAAAATATATTTGTCAAAAGGAAAAAAATTGTAGCTTGCTGTGACAAATTTTAATGTTGTTTTAATTATTTATCATTGCTAAAGAAAAGTTGTAATAACAAAAAAAAATGGAAAAGCCTGGTTTTGTTTGATTAGTTCTTTCAAGAACATCATCAATAGTATGAAAGGTAAGCAAAGGAACAACCCTCGATTTGATATGTGATACTATAGCTGGAGAACTTTATAACTGAAAATGTCAGCCAGTCAGAGGTCCATCACTGTGAAGTTATCCAGTTAAAGTATTTAATCTTCTTTGATGCAGAGAATAAAAATCTACATGTTACCTCTGATCTGAATAGAAGGAGGTTGTCTTTTTGATGGCATCACAGATGAGTTTCCAATTAAGGCTCAACAAATTTTATATGTTTTTATAATGAGAGCATTGACTTAGGATCCATTATACTATGGTATACTTTTCATCCATCATAGTTTTAAAATTGAGATTTTATTTGTGAAAAGAAACATCTGCAAGTTCATGAGAAAATGTTATCCAGTGAATAACATGAATAATGATAATAATATCAATAATTTATTTATGGGATCTCTTATTTGTGACAAGATATGTTAGGGGACCAGGTTCTTAAAAAATGGGTAAATCATAATTCCTGTTTAAAAGATATGTTACCTAGGTTCTCAATAGAAGCAATGAAACAAATAGCACAGGATCAGTGCTATGGGGTAAAAATGGAGAAAGAGATAGATCAGTAAGATTTAGTCAGCTGTACACTGACAATGGGTAAATCATTGTAAAAAAAATCCCAGGGGAGCATTAATCAGCATTATGAGAAGCACAAGTTGGTCAAAGACAACTTCCAGCATGGAAGATTTTAGAAGGAGACAGGGGTGGGGGTAATTTGATGCATTTACATACGTTTTAGCAAGACATTTGGTATCATATGGTAAATTGATCTGGAAGGTAAGAGCCCATCACATTCAGGGAAAGTGGCATGTTAAATTAAAAATTCAACAGATAAAGAAAAGCATAATGTTTTCAGGAGTTTTGGTAACCGGAAGGCTGTGTGCAATGTGATTCTGCAGAGCTCAATATCAGCTCCTTTGCTTTTTGTGAAATATGGATGTGCAAATCTACAGCAAAACTGGTTAAATATGCACAAATATGCCAACCAAAAGTGATCCTTGAGAAGTTTGAGAGAATATATTCTTGCATGGCACATAAAGCAAGCAAATAAATGAAAAGTACGAAGAACCTGGAGTGTAAATCTGCGGACTCCTGAAGGCTGTGGAATTGGTAGATACGTTGTTTATGTAGAATGCTTACTTTCTACAACACAAAAACACAACACGAGAAGGAAGAGAAGGAAGCCTTGAGTCTGGTCTAGATTGTCTAGCATCCATCAAGATCATGGTTGAACTCCCACCTCCAGCACTATTTTCCTCTCTATCTCCATATCCCTTAATTCATTTATCATCAGAAATATTAGATTAGATTATGAGGACACACAGTCCTCTTTTATTGTCATTTAGTAATGCATGCATTAAGAAATGATACAATATTCCTCCGGTGTGATATCACAGAAACACAGGACAGACCAAGACTGAAAAACTAACAAAAACCACATAATTATAACATATAGTTACAACAGTGCAACAATACCATAACTTGATGAAGGACAGGCCATGGCACAGTAAAAAAGTTCAAAATCTCTTGAAAGTCCCACATCTCACGCAGATGGGAGAAGGAAGAAAATTCTCCCTGCCATACCCGACCACAGTCCGACTCTGAGTTGTCCGAAAACTTCGAGCTCTGATCAGCCCTCCGAGCACCATCTCTGCCAAACGCTTCGACCTCAGCCTCGGTTGCCAGCAGCAGGGAAAGCCGGGGATTTTGGGGCCTTCCCTCCGGAGATTCTCGATCGTACAGTAGCAGCGGCAGTGAACCGGGCATTTCAGAAATTTCTCCAGATGTTCCTCTGCTTCTCACGTCTGTCATCATCAAATCAGAATTGTGCACGGCACCCTACTTACAAATACGTTATCATTTCACCGGAGAGGCTACATGCGCTGCGTTGCGCCGTCATCTTCTCCTCCTGCCTAGTTCTGATACTGATCATTGTTTGGAATGCAGTCAATGATTGGCCTTCACAGTCATCTAAGGAATAACTTTTAAGACTCACTATTCTCTGAATTCTGTAATAAATGATCAGTCACTTATTTTTAGATGATCACCTTCTTAGTTCTGGCTTCCTTAGCCAGGGGAATTATCAACCCTGCATTTACCCAGTTGAACTGCCTTGGAATTTTATATGTTTTAAAGGCCTCAAATCACCACTGCAACTAGGATGCAACAGCACTAGAGGGGGCATAGAGCAGACTTACAGGGCTTTGCATAAGTTGATAGAATTATGATGAGTGTTTAGGAGTGTGATGTAAATGAAGTACAGAAAATCATGTGAGGCCCGGTCAGGGCGAACAGAAAGATCCTATTTCCCTTTGTGAAACTACCAAAACTAGGGACCATGGATTTAAATGGATTGATATAATGATTAGCGGGGAATGGAGGAATTTCTTTACTAAAGAATGTGGAGTATGGAACTCACAGCTTTAAAGATGCGAAATGGAAGCAGACCAATTTGTTCCATTGTGGCCAGTGTGAACATGATAAAATGAATGGATTCTTTTATTGTGCCATAAATGGTTAAATTTAATTTTTTACTTTATGCTGTTTCTTTTAACTTGCACTCAAATATATGTGCATATATATTTTTTGTGTGACCGTATATTTACTGCTATCTTAGATGTTCTGCTCTAATAGCTTCCATTACACTCATTGGTGTGAACCTATCAATGTCTCGCAAAGACTGAGTAAACAGAAATCCACATGAACTTTGAAGAGAGATCCAGTTGCTGCAACCTAATGCCATTTCATAACCCTCCACCAGTTCTACAGTAGCTCTCAAGGATTAACACAACTATTGGCAGTTATTCACTGCATTTTTTGCCCGTATGACAAATCTTCAATTATATCATTGTAACTCCAAACACTGGATGGAATTAGATTGGGGATCCTGAAGCATGCATGGTAAATGAATGACAACTGATAAGCTTCCCAGTCTAGCAGTGTGCTGGGAAGAACACACCGTCTTTGCAGTGTCTAATGACAGTCCTCCAGACATAACAAGTTCCACTGCAATTCCTCCAAAATCAGAGGCACAAGCTAAGTCACACTTGGAAATACTCAGTCAACTTTCCACTGAACACAGTCATAACCATATTTCACTGATTTTCAGTTAGGTGACACTGAATTTCAGGCAAGTGGTAATGTTTGGGTTACCAAGCTCCGAGAAGGATTTGGTAGCCATAATAAGAGTGCAGGAGAGATTCATCAGGATGATAGCTCAGAAGGACATAGGAGCAGTATTAGGCCATTTGGCCCATTGAGTCTGCTCTGCCATTCCATCATGGTTAATTTATTATCCCTCTCAATCTCATTCTCCTGCCTTCTCCCTGTAAAGGAAGCAGGTGGTGGTTGTTCATATGAGCAGATGGTGCATATCACAAGTCCTGGTTATGCAACCACTGATGTCAGGCACCCATCTTGTAAAGACACTGCCCAGAAGAAGGCAATGGCAAACCATTTCTGTAGAAAAATTTGGTAAGAACAATTATGGTCATGGAAAGACCATAGTTGCCCACATCATGCGACATGGCACATAATGAACAAATGAATGAGTATTAGTACCATGTTAGAATCTTTTCCAGGCCAGAGGAGTCTATAACTAGAGGCCATAGGTTTAAGGTCAGACGAGTGATCCAAAATGTTAGCAATTGCAGAATCAGGTTTATTATCACCAGCATGTGTCGCGAAATTTGTTAACTTAGCACCAGCAGTTCAATGCATAGACACTGCTGTACTCCAGCAGATTTTTTGTTTTTTCCAGATTCCAACATTTGCAATCTCTTATGTCTTGACTGAACAGTTTAAACAGTTACTTAATTCTTCAGTGAAGCATCTTTTCTTACAACAAAGCAATGACTTAAGCATAAAAGATACCAACATTGCTACCAAGAGACAAATGCTATTTTCAGTAATCCATAAAGCACCAATACCCTCTCTGTAAATACTCCAAATCTATTGGAGTGATTGGCAGCCCATCCTCAACACTCTCTCTGGGCCAACATTGCAAGCATTGAATTTCCAATTACAGAGTCAGCTGCCTCAGACAGGCCACGTGGTGCTCACCTTTATTTATATTGTTTTAAACCAAATGTTAGTAGGGAAGTGGTGTTAGGTAAATTGAAGGGATTAAAGGCAGATAAATCCCCAGGGCCAGATGGTCTGCATCCCAGAGTGCTTAAGGAAGTAGCCCAAGAAATAGTGGATGCATTAGTGATAATTTTTCAAAACACTTTAGATTCTGGATTAGTTCCTGAGGATTAGTTCCGGAGGGTGGCTAATGTAACCCGCTTTTTAAAAAAGGAGGGAGAGAGAAACCGGGGAATTACAGACCGGTTAGCCTAACATCGGTGGTGGGGAAAATGCTAGAGTCAGTTATCAAAGATGTGATAACAGCACATTTGGAAAGTGGTGAAATCATTGGACAAAGTCAGCATGGATTTGTGAAAGGAAAATCATGTCTGATGAATCTCACAGAATTTTTTGAGGATGTAACTAGTAGAATGGATAGGGGAGAACCAGTGGATGTGGTATATTTGGATTTTCAAAAGGCTTTTGACAAGGTCCCACGCAGGAGATTAGTGTGCAAACTTAAAGCACACGGTATTGGGGGTAAGGTATTGATGTGGATAGAGAATTGGTTGGCAGACAGAAAGCTAAGAGTGGGAATAAACGGGACCTTCTCAGAATGGCAGGCAGTGACTAGTGGGGTACCGGAAGGCTCAGTGCTGGGACCCCAGTTGTTTACAATATACATTAATGACTTAGACGAGGGAATTAAATGCAGCATCTCCAAGTTTGCGGATGACACGAAGCTGGGAGGCAGTGTTAGCTGTGAGGAGGATGCTAAGAGGATGCAGAGTGATTTGGATAGGTTAGGTGAGTGGGCAAATTCATGGCAGATGCAATTTAATGTGGACAAATATGAGGTTATCCACTTTGGTGGCAAGAACAGGAAAACAGATTATTATCTGAATGGTGGCCGATTAGGAAAAGGGGAGGTGCAACGAGACCTGGATGTCATTGTACACCAGTCATTGAAAGTGGGCATGCAGGTACAGCAGGCAGTGAAAAAGGCAAACAGTATGCTGGCATTCATAGCAAGAGGATTCGAGTACAGGAGCAGGGAGGTTCTACTGCAGTTGTACAGGGCCTTGGTGAGACCACACCTGCAGTTTTGGTCCCCTAATCTGAGGAAAGACATTCTTGCCATAGAGGGAGTACAAAGAAGATTCGCCAGATTGATTCCTGGGATGGCAGGACTTTCATATGATGAAAGACTGGATCGACTAGGCTTATACTCACTGGAATTTAGAAGATTGAGGGGGGATTTTATTGAAATGTATAAAATTTTAAAGGGATTGGACAGGCTAGATGCAGGAAGATTATTCCTGATGTTGGGGAAGTCCAGAACAAGGGGTCACAGTTTAAGGATAAAGGGGAAGCCTTTTAGGACCGAGATGAGGAAAAACTTCTTCACACAGAGAGTGGTGAATCTGTGGAATTCTCTGCCACAGGAAACAGTTGAAGCCAGTTCATTGGCTATATTTAAGAGGGAGCTAGATATGTCCCTTGTGGCTAAAGGGATCAGGGGGTATGGAGAGAAGGCAGGTACAGGGTTCTGAGTTGGATAATCAGCCATGATCATACTGAATGGCGGTACAGACTTGAAGGGCTGAATGGCCTACTCTTGCACCTATTTTCTATGTTTCTATGTTTAAATCCATCCTAAAGCACAATAAAAGAAAACAAATTTTAATTATGTTTAACTTGAATAAAACTGACTTTCATTTTGACTTTCAATTACTTTTTAGAAATATTAAAATATAGTTTTCTTGGTTCATTCCGAATGTTCCTGAAACAGAAAAGCTTAGCTAAAGCTAATTGGGTGTAGTGAAATTGCCAATATGCTAAAAAATATTACTCATAAACAAATGAAATGTAGCAGAAGATACGGTATTTCAGTGTAGATATGACATAATCGCTTACTCTTGGTTCTTCAGTTGACTTCCGAGTTGATTGAGCAGTATTTGTTGACTGGCACCATGACTCTGTAATGCCTATTAAAAGAACCACTATTATATTCATTGAGTATTCTGACTATTAAAGCTTATCAAGTACTGTACACATAAAGGAAACATAAACAATAATTACAGAATGCTAAACGAGAAAATCTGTAGATGCTGAAAATCTGAGTAACACAGGCAAAATGCTGGAGGATCTCAGCAGGCCAGGCAGCATCTATGGAAAAAAGTACAGTCGATGTTTTAGGCCGAAAACTTGATTGTACTTTTTTCCATAGATGCTGCCTGGCCTGCTGAGTTTTTCCATCATTTTGTGTGTGTTACTGTTATTGAATGCTAGCAATATTTAATTTCTACAACAAAACTCTTCGTTAAGACAATAAAAATAGATATAATTTTACAATTTGTGCCTTTTAACTGGAAAGATTAGGTTTACTCATAAAAATAAACAAGGCACTGAAAATGCAAAAAGTTCACAACTTTATGAATTTTAAGGCAGAATGGAATATGAAATTGGATAAGATCAATTACTGCTCAAATCACATTAATTACTGCTAAAACTGCACAATGGAAATACTGTATACTTTACGTACCTTTAATTGTTCTGTTTTGTTTTCCTTTTCTTCCATCTCAGTTTTTACCTTCTTCAATTCTTGATTCAAATCTTTAATAGTTTCCTGTAAACAACTGTGAAACAATATTGTGACATTGTAAATCATTAAGAAATGCATTTGTTACAAGGATTTAATTAGAAGCAAGATTCTTACTGAAACCATCAAATTACATTACTCTGGATCATTCTCATTCGAACTTTTAAATGAAATATTGGAGAGCTGAATGAAATTTTAGGGAGTCTACAGCACAGAAACAGGCTTTAAGTCTCATCTAATCCGTGCCGAACTATTAATCTGCCTAGTCCCATCAACCTGCACCCAGCCCAAAGCCCCCTGTACCCCTCCCATTGATATTCCAATATCCGTATTAATCTAAAATATTGAAATCAAACCCATATCCACCACTTCTACTGGCAATTCGTTCCACACTCTCACCATCCTCTAATTGAAGAAGACCCCTCATGTTTCCTTTAAACATTTCAGCTTTCAACCTTAAAACATGAACTCGAGTTCTAGTCTCACCCAACCTCAGTGGAAAAAAACCTGCTTGCATTTACTCTAGCTATACACCCCATAATTGCTTATACTGTACCTCTATCAAATCTCCCCTCATTCTCCTGCACTCTAGAACCTTTCCCTATAACTTGTGTCTTTATGGCCTAGCAACATCTTATACACTTTCTCTACATTCTTTCATTCCTTTTGATATCTCTCCTGTAGGTAGATGACCAGAACTGCACACAATACACACAATACTCCACATTAGGCCTCCTGTTTCATCTCAACATCTCAACTCCAGTACTCAATACTTGGATTTATTAAGGCCAATGTAACAAAAGCACTCTTTACTACCCTATCTACCTATGATGCCGCTTTCTTGGAATTATGCATCTGTAATCCCAGATCTCTTAGTTCTACTGTACTCCTTAATGCTCTACCCTGGTATGTCCTCCCAAGGTGCAACAGCTCATATTTGTCAGCATTAAATTCCATCTGCCATTTTTCAGCCCATTTTCCCACTGGTTTAGATCCTGCTACAAGTCTTAATAGCTTTCCTTGCTGTCTACTACACCCCTGATCTTCATGTCATCTGCAAATTTGCTGATCCAGTTTATTACATTATCATCCAGATCACTGATATAGATGACAAACAACAATGGACCCAGCACCGATCACTCTGGCACACTAGTTGCAGGCCTCCAGTCAGAGAAGCAACCATCTACTACCACTCTCTGGCTTCTGCAAACACAACACCACTGTCTAATCTAATTTGGTACCTCATCCTGAATGTGAAGTGACTGAACCTTCTTGACCATCCTCCCATGCAGGACTTTGTCATATGCCTTACTAAGGTACATGTAGACAACATCCACTACTGGGCCTTCATCAGCTTTTTTGGTTTCTTCCTTTAAAAACTCTAGAAGATTGGTTAAACATGACCTACCATGCATAATGCCATGTTGACTATCCCTAATCAGTTTCTGTCTGTCCAAATACTTATACATCTGGTCCCTTAGAATACCTTCCAATAACATACCCACTGGTGATATCAAGCTCACTGGCTTATAATTTCCTGTCTTATTCTTAGAGCCTTTCTTAAAAAATGGAATACCATTAGCGATCCTCCAATGCTCAGGCACCTCACTTAGTGCAAAAGATATTTTAAATATCTCTGCTAGGGCCCTTACAATATTGGCACTAGCCTTCAACAAGATCCAAGGGAACACAATGTCTGGCCTTTGAGATTTATGCACTTGAATTTGCCTCAAGACAGCAAACAGCTCCTTCTCTGTAATTTGTATATGGCCCATGACCTCACTGCTGTTTTGCCTCACATCTGTAGACTCTGTGTCTGTCTCCTGAGTAAATACAGATAAGAAAAAATCCATTTAAGATCACCCCTATTTCTTTCGTCTCCATGCATAGATGACCACTCTGATCAGCAAGAGAATCAGTTTTGTCCCTGCTATCCTTTTGTTCATAATATATTTGTAGAAGCTATTGGGATTCTCCTTCGCATTGTCTGCTAGAGCAACATCATGCCTTCTTTTAATCCTCCTGAAATCTTTCTTAAGTGTCCTCTTGTATTTCTTACACTCCTCAAGTGCCTCATTTGTTCCTGCCTGCCTGTACTTGCTATGTAGCTCCTTATTCTTCTTAACCAGGGCTTCGATATCTCTTGAAAACCAAGGTTCTCTAAACCTGTTATTCTTGCCTTCTATTTTGACAGGTACATACAAACTCTGTACTCTCAAAATGTCATCTTTGAAGGCCTTCCACTTATCAAGCATGTCTTTGCCAGAGAACAACCTGCACCAATCCATACTTGTTAGATCCTTTCTGATACCATCAAAATTAGCTTATTCCCAAGTTTGAATCTCATCCCAAGGATCAGACCTATCCTTCTCCATAGTTATGTTAAAACTGATGGCATAATGATCACCCGATACAAGGTATTCCCTGCACAAGCTTCTGTTACCTTCCCTGTCTCATTCCCTAATTGGAGATCTAATATTATACCCTCTCTAGTTGGAAACTCTATGTATTGATTAAGTAAACCTTCCTAAGCACACTTGACAAATACTATCCTATCCAGCCCTTTTACAGTATGGATGTCCCAGTCAATTTCTGGAAAGTTAAAATCACCTATTATCACAATCTTATATATCTTACAACAGTGTATGATCTCTCTACAACTTGGATCCTGTAAATCCCGCTACCTATTGGGAAGTCTATAATATAACCCCATGAATTTAGTCATACCTTTCATACTCTTCTGTTCCACCCTTATGGCTTCTGTAGCTGAGCTCTTCAGCCTGTCCTCTCTGAGTACTGCTGTTCAATCTTCTCTGACTAGTACGCCACCCTTTAATCCCACCCACTTGATCATGTCTAAAACAACAGAACCCTGGAACAATAAGATGCCAACTGTGCCCCTTTTGAACCAAGTCTCACTAATGGCCACAACGTTATAATTCAGCATGCTGATCCATGCCCTAAGCTCATCCACCTTTCCTACAATACTTGGACTGAAATATATACAACTCGGAACATTAGTCCTACCATGCTCAACATCTTGTACGTAGGCTTAACAACATCTTTCCCCTTAACCACTGCACTATCTACTATGGCACTCTGGTTCCCATCATTCAGCAACACTAGTTCAAATGCCTGATCACCACCACGACCACCATGCAGCATGAGCAAACCTTCTCTTAGGGATATTTCCTCCAGTACAGGTGCAAATCATCCCTTTTGTACAAGTTCACCTTCCCTGGAAGAGAGCCCAATGATCCAAAAATCTGAAGCACTTCCTCATACACCAACTCCTTAGCCACATGTTAAACTGTATGATCTTCTTATTTCTGGCCTCGCTAGCATGTGGCACAGGTAGCAATACTAAGATCACGACTCTGGAGGTTCTATCCTTTAACTTGGCATCTAACTCCCTAAACTGACTTTGCAAGCCCTTATCACCCTTTCTAACTATTTTATTGGTAGTGACATGGACTATGGCCTCTGGCTGCCCACTCTCCCACTTAAGAAAGCTGGGAACTCAATCCTAGATGTCCCTGAGCCAGGCACTCAGGAGGCAACATACAGTACCATCTGGGAAACTCGTTCTCGTCCACAGCACTCTTGTCATTTCCCCTAGCCATTGGGTCCCCTATCAGAATCAGGTTTATCACCCGCAAGTGTCATAAAATTTGTTAACTTTAGCAGCAGTTCAATGCAATACGTGATAATATAGACAGAAAAATAAACAAATTTATAACCAAGTAAATCAATTACTGTGAATATACATATATACACACAGTGAAATCCCATTATAACGTGATCGTTTGGGTCCATAACATGTCATCGCGAAAAAAGTAGGGTCGCGCTAAATCAGGGCTGTTGTTACTGTAGAAATGAAAACACAAATTAATTTTTACTAAAGCTTTTTAATACACAAAACAACAAATAAAAACATTCAAGAATATTAGCAATCACCATTTACAGTTTATTTCTTAAAAAAGTGATCCGAGTGTTCCTTGCTTGAACGTAGCATGTCACTGGCTGCGAGCGAAATCTAGAATGCTTCTGAATTGGAGGATTTTTATGTGGTCCACCTCCTGGGTCTCCAACCAACGGAGGCTAGCCTCGAGGTGTTCAATAGCTTCAGACACTTTTGGGGGTGGGGTGGAGGCTCTTCGTTATCACCTTCTTGTGGCTCGAGAACCGGTACACTTGCCTCTGCCGGTGCTATAGTTATGTTACGTGCTCATATGTTGGGCATTCGTCGTCGGCAGAGTACCACTGGTGTAGCTCTTCGTTGTTCCATTCAGACAGCTTCTCCGCCTCACGCACATCTTCCTCTGTGAAGCCGTACAAATCTGGCTCGTCATCATCATCTTCTGTGGTGGATTGGCGTGATGAAAAGGCTGGCCCCAGAACCTCCTCCCAGCATTTCTCTACACATGATGAGCTGACTGCTGCCCAGGCCTTCCCACCTAAGTGGCAAACTGCCTTCACGTTCAGGCTTTCCAGATAGGCTTCAAGCTTTGTTGAGCCATCTACAATTCTATGAATTAATTCCAGCCTGTAATTCTGCTTGAACACGGAGATGATCCCCTGATCTAGGGACTGGATCTTGGATGTAGTGTTCTTGGGGAGATAAGAAACTCGGATCTTTCCATCATGGCTTACTAGGTTGGCGGCTGGCAGATGAGCGGGACAGTTGTCAAGCAAAAGAAGAGCTTTGGGTTCTAGCTTTTGCTTACGCAAATAAGCGCAGACGGCAGGGACAAAGGTTTTGTGAAACCAATCCTCAAAGATGACACTTGTCATCCAAGCGTTGCTGCTGTACATGTACTCGAATGGTAACAACTTCATAGCGGGGTGAGCGAGATTTGGCAATCATGAGTGGTTTTAACTTATGTGTTCCAATCTTGTTTACACAAAACAACAACGTCACGTGATCCTTGCGTTGTTTGAACACCTCATGTCAGTGAGCGTCATCTTTGCTGGCCAGTATACGGTCTTGTAGCAGAGGCCTGTTTCGTCATAGTTGTAGACTTGTTCTTCCATGTAGCCACCTTCTTCTAAGTGAGCTTTTAGTTCAGCCTGGTATTCACTGGCGGCGGCACTGTCGGCTGAGCCAATTTCTCCTGACACTAACAGTTGAGAAATCCCGTGACGGCGTTTAAACTGACCTAGCCATCCATTGCTAGCTTTGAACTGTGAGGTTTCTCCATTGATCTGCTTGTCAAACTTCTTGGCTTGAGCTTTGAGAACAGGACCGGAAATTGGAAGGCTTTCTGAGCGAGCTTGAATGAACCACTCATACAGGGAGTCATCGAGGCTGACATCTTCGGCTGTCTTCAGGTGTTCGGCTTTAAGTCCTGCTTCTTCAACTTTGCAAAGTGATGCGCGTAACTTTTCTTTGTGTGATTTCCAGCCACGAAGTGTTGATTCCAGTATCCCGAGGTCTCGTGCAACTTGAGTTTGACTTTTAGTGTTGATTGCGTCACGTGCGTGAAGCTTATCTTTCACAGAAAAAGATTTTCTTTTTCTAGCAGTTCATTCCATTTTGAGCCAAAAAAAGGTCCAATGACTCACACAAAATGCTGGTTGAACGCAGCAGGCCAGGCAGCATCTGGTCGAGACCCTTCGTCAGGACTAATGGAAAAAAGAGATAGTAAGAGATTTGAAAGTGGGAGGGGGAGGGAGAGACCCGAAATGATAGGAGGGGAGGGATGAAGCCAAGAGCTGGGAAGTTGATTGGCAAAAGGGATACAAGGCTGGAGAAGGGGGAGTATGGATTGACATGGGCATGATAGAGTGTGTGCCGTCAGGCTTCTGTACCCCATTTCTGATGGTGACAATGAGAAGTGGGCATACCCTGGGTGATGGGGGTCCTTAATAATGTATATCGCCTTTTTGAGGCACCACTCCTTGAAGATGTCCTGGATTCTGTGGAGGCCAGTACCAAAGATGGAGCTGACTAATTTTACAACTTTCTGTTTGGGCCTATGCAGTAGGCCCCCATCCCCATACCAGACAGTGATGCAGCCTGTCAGAATGGTCTCCATGGTACATCTAATGAAGTTTTCAAGTGTTTTAAGTAACAAACTGAATCTCTTCAAACTCCTAATGAAATATAGCCACTGTCATGCCTTCTTTATAACTGCATCGATATATTGGATCAGGTTAGACCCTCAGAGAGCTTGACATGCAGGAACTTGAAATTTCTCACTCTCTCCACTTCCAATCCCTCTATAAGAATTGGTTTAGGTTCCTTCATCTTATCTTTCCTGAAGTCCACAATCAACTCTTTCATCTTACTAACATTGAGTGCAAGATTGTTGCTGTGACATCACTCAACCAGCTGGTATATCTTGCTCCTGTATGCACTATCATCTCCATCTGAGATTTTACCAACAGCAGTTGTATCATCAGTAACTTTATAGAAGGCATTTGAGCTATACCTAGCCACACAGTCATGGGTATAGAGGGAGTAGAGTAGTGGGTTAAGCACACACCAGTGCTGATTGTCAGTGAGGAGGAGATATTATCACCAATCGGTACAGGTAGTGGTCTTCCGGTTAGAAAGTCAAGGATCCAATTGCAGAGGGAGGTACAGCGGCCCAAGATTCACCATCCTTAAAGGCAGCCAACATCGGCCTCTGAGACAGAGATCACAGGGTCACTGGGTGCAGCAGGGATCTTCACAGCTGTAGTTATATTTTCCCTTTCAAAGCAGGCATAGAGAGCGTTGAGTTCATCTGGTAGTGAAGCATCACTGCCGTTCATGCTATCGGGTTTCGCTTGGTAGGAAGTGATGTCTTGCAAGCCCTGCCAGAGTTGACATGCATCCAATGTCGCCTCCAACCTTGCTCGGAATTGTATCTTTGCTCTTGAAATAGCCCTCCGCAAGTCATACCTTGGACAGACCTGGGTCACCAGACTTAAATGCCACAGATCTAGCTGTCAGCAAATGACGTACCTCATGGTTCATCCACAGCTTTTGGTTTTATGTTTCACTGCAGCTTGCCTCTTCTCATCCCTTCCCTTCTGAGCCACAGAGCCATACTCAGTGCCAGAGACCTGGCTGCTGTGGCTGTCCTCTGCTAGGCGATCCCCTCAACAGTATCCCAAGTGCTATACCTGTTGTTGAGGAGAATAGCCACAGGGATACTCTGAATTAGCTCCCTTTTCCCGTTCCCCCTCCTGACTATCGCCCAGTTACCTGTGTACTGCACTTTGGATATAACTACCTCACTGTATCACCTGTTGATCAACCCATCAGCCTCCTGAATGATTGAGAGTTCATCCAGCTCCAGCTCCAGTTCCTGAACATGGTAACTAAGAAGCCGCAGTTGGGTGCACTTCTTGCAGCTGTAGTCATTTGGACACTGGAGATCTCCCTGCTGTCCCACATCTCGCAACAGGAGGATTTCACTATCCTGAGAAGCATTCCCACTGATCTAACTGCGCAATAAGAAAGAAAATTCAAAAAGAGAAAATCTACCAACAGTCTTCAGCCGTTCTTGCCTAAGCCTCTTAATCCTAAACCTAAACCCCGCCTCTAATACTGGCCCACTCACACAATTGCCACTCTGCTTAAACCTAACCTCTTTTTATTGGGTCTTGCCAAGTGACTAATCCAATGTTTCCTCTGGAACTGTGATGTACAGAATGACCCAACTGCTCCTGCTTGCCGCTTTTGAAACATTAAATAGAGTCATCTGCAATACCCATTTTTGCTATCACCTCTAGCAGTAATGTGAATACAAACGTGAATTTGCTATACTGTTGACAACACTAAAGGAGAAATAGTAAGTGTCCCTCCTTACTTTCTCAATAAGCCTTGCATGAGGTACCTTGTGAAATGCCTTGCTGAAATCTATATACCTGTACACTACATCTACTGCTCTACCTTCATCAATGTGTTTAGTCACATCCTCAAAAAATTTAATCAGGCTCGTAAGGCATTACCTGCCTTTGACAAAGCCAGGCTGACTATTCCTAATCATATTATGCCTCTCCAAATCTTCATAAATCCTGCCTCTCTGTGGTAAGGAGGTATGGGATCCAAGGGGACCTTGCTTTGTGGATCCAGAACTGGCTTGCCCACAGAAGGCAAAGAATGATTGTAGACGGGTCATATTCTGCATGGAGGTTGGTGACTAGAGGTGTGCCTCAGGGATCTGTTCTGGGACCCTTACGCTTCATGATTTTTATAAATGACCTAGATGAGGAAGTGGATGGATGGGTTAGTAAGACAAGGAGCAGCTAGTATCTAATAGACATCTGTAGCATGATACGCCGCTGGAAAAGCTATGGCTTTTAGAAATGATACATGTCAACACTAAAGAGCAAAGCCTAGAAAGGTGACTGGTTTATTCAATGACCAAACTTGCAGAAAGAACACATTCAACTGTAAAGGAAGCAGGGAGTTTTACTGAAAAAGCAGTTGTGCTTTGTCATATTAGAATTGACCGAGCTTCATATCCCTGTATCCCTTGAGGAATCAAAGGATTTTGCATGTACATGTTGTTTGTTGGCTGAAAGAAATGCAGGAGGTGCTATTGCGGAAGTTTATTTTTCCTTCTGTAAAACCTTGCTGTCTGGTTGTCCACAAGACAGACAAATCCATAAAGAAATAGGGAATCTTTTCTCCACTACGTCTGGATTTACCTTCAATGGGCAATGGAAGTATTAATACTCAGATAATTGCTAAAAATAAACCATCTATCAACTCTTCAAAGCATTGACAAATCCAGAATTTTTCCCATCAAAATATATATGAATGATTATTAAACAGAAGTAAATTCCCACAATGGCAGGGAACAGGTTAACTAAATTGACAAATTCATGAAATTGCATCAAGATAAAAATGGTACAATCAAAGGTGGGAATTGGAGGGTAGACTGCAAAAGTGAAAGGTATGCAGAAACATTTGATGTATTTGTTCTTTGGTCTTTTGAACAGCAGTACAACAAACATGAGGGGGATACATACAGTAGACTTGATAACATTGTATACAATGCTTATTCAAGGACAAATCCTCGAACGATGTGACAAGCAGGATAAAACCAATGCATGAAAGTGTAGAACAAGAATTTATGGAGATTACTCATGATGACCCAGAACGAGGGGTCACAGTTTGAGGATAAAGGGGAAGTCTTTTAGGACAGAGATTAGGAAAAACTTCTTCACACAGAGAGTGGTGAATCTGTGGAATTCTCTGCCACAGGAAACAGTTGAGGCCAGTTCATTGGCTATATTTAAGAGGGAGTTAGATATGGCCCTTGTGGCTACGGGGATCAGGGGGTATGGAGGGAAGGCTGGTGCAGGGTTCTGAGTTGGATGATGAGCCATGATCATACTGAATGGCGGTGCAGGCTCAAAGGGCTGAATGGCCTACTCCTGCACCTATTTTCTATGTTTCTATGACTTGCAAGATGACACTGGTGACACATGGTGATGTGTTTCAGGTAGCTTAGAAACCTTCTAAATATATTTCTCCTGAACTACAGACCAGTGAGTCTTACTTCAGTGGTTGGTAAGCTGATGGAGAACATCCTGAAAGGCAGGATTTATGAAGATTTGGAGAGGCATAATATGATTAGGAATAGTCAGGCTGGCTTTGTCAAAGGTAGGTCATGTCTCACGAGCCTGATTGAATTTTTTGAGGATGTGACTAAACACATTGATGAAGGTAGAGCTGTAGATATAGTGTACAGGTATATGGATTTCAGCAAGGCATTTCATAAGGTACCTCATGCAAGACTTATTGAGAAAGTAAGGAGGTATTTCACTCCATGGTTTTCGGTCAAGCGCCGGATGCTTGGAGAGATTTGGCAGGGGGCGGGCGCCAGGTGCTCGGCCGGGGGTCGTGGTCAAGTGGTCGGTGACTTGGGCCAGCTCCCCGCCCCCCCCAGACTTAGTCTGGTGAGTAGGGTGTGAGGACACCCAGCAGGACTAAAAGAAACAAGACCTGACAAAGAGCAGATGAGCTCCTTGTGAACCAATGGCCATCTTCCGTGGAAGAGAGCAAAGCCTCAGCACATATCTACGAATCGTATGCTTTGCACCTAGTTAGAAGAGACATGATGAACTTGGGTGCTGCACCGTGTGCCTGGACCTGCCCACGGCCTTCGCCTAAGGAAGGGCCGAGCTCAAAGAAGCGGTCGCGGCTGGAGGCTGACGCGGCCGCGGGCTCGTGTTCGGCAGGGGCGGCGGCGGGCGGTGCCAAAGTGGCCAGTGAGAACAAACTGGAGGAGAGGCTGTACTCGGTGCTGTCGCAAGATCGAAGAAGATGGAGGTGCATAGCTGCCAACCCCAGATTCAGGACAGCACCCACTGACTGACTGACTGACTGACTGGAGGAGGTATGGGATCCAAGGGCACCTTGCTTTGTGGATCCAGAACTGGCTTGCCCACAGAAGGCAAAGAGTGGTTGTAGATGGGTCATATTCTGCATGGAGGTCGGTGACTAGTGGTGTGCCTCAGGGATCTGTTCTGGGACCCTTGCTCTTCGTGATTTTTATAAATGACCTGGATGAGGAAGTGGAGGGATGGGTTAGTAAATTTGCTGATGACACAAAGGTTGAGGGTGTTGTGGATAGTGTGGAGGGCTGTCAGAGGTTACAGTGGGACATTAATAGGATGCAAAAATGGGCTGAGAAGTGGCAGATGGAGTTCAACCCAGATAAGTGTGAGGTGGTTCATTTTGGTAGGTCAAGTATGATGACAGAATATAAGACTCTTGACAGTGTGGAGGATCAGAGGGATTGGGGTCCAAGTTCACAGGTCACTCAAGGCTGCTGCGCAGGTTGACTCTGCGGTTAAGAAAGCATACGGTGTATTGGCCTTCATCAATCGTGGAATTGAGTTTAAAAGCTGAGAGGTAATGTTGCAGCTATATAGGACCGCACTTGGAGTACTGTGCTCAGTTCTGGTCGCCTCACTATAGGAAGGATGTGGAAACCATGTGCAGGGGAGATTTACAAGGACATTGCCTGGATGTTTACAAGGCACATGCCTTATGAGAATAGGTTGAGTGAACGCGGCCTTTTTTCCTTGGAGTGGCGGAGGATGAGAAGTGACCTGAGAGGAGTGTATAAGATGATGAGAGGCATTGATCGTATGGATAGTCAGAGGCTTTTTCCCAGGGCTGAAATGGCTAGGATGAGAGGACACAGTTTTAAGGTGCATGGAAGTAGGTACAGAGGAGATATCAGGGGTAAGTTTTTTACACAGAGAGTGGTGAGTGCGTGGACTGGGCTGCTGGTGATGGTGGTGGAGACGGATACGATAAGAATCTTTTAAGAGACTCTTGGACAGGTATATGGAGCTCGGAAAAATAGAGGGCTATGGGTAACCCTAGGTAATTTCTCAGGTAAGGACATGTTCAACACAGCTTTGTGGGCTGAAGGGCCTGTTTTGTGTTGTAGGTTTTTCTATGTTTACACGCATGGCAATCTGCAAACTGTAGTTTCCCTTGAAGTAATGCACTTATAAAACATGTTAATGAACTAGCAATTTCACAGCCTTCTGAAGACTTGGTGAACTTAACTTTCAAGCATGATTTTATAGTACTTTTAAGTGGATGAAGGTGCATTGCAATAGTCAAAAGAGAGGGAGGTCAGGAGGTTTCCAAGCCAGGCTAAAATCATGGGGTATCAAAATTCTTCTACCAGCATCTTGTTAGCAAATGTATTGTAGAGTTGCTGGAGAACAATATCGAGGACCTAAGGGCAAGACTGCTGTGTCAGAGGGTAGTGAGGCCAGCTGAGAAGATCATCGGGGTCTCTCTTCTCGCCATTAGCGACATTTACACCACACGCTGCATCTGCAAAGCAAACAGCATTATGAAGGACCCCACGCACCCCTCATATGAACTCTTCTCCCTCCTGCCATCTGGCAAAAGGCACTGAAGTATTCGGGCTCTCATGACCAGACTATGTAACAGTTTCTTCCTCCAAGTCATCAGACTCCTCAATACCCAGAGCCTGGACTGACACCAACCTACTGCCCCCTACTGTGCCTATTGTCTTGTTTATTATTTATTGTAATGCCTGCACTGTTTTGTGCACTTTATGCAGTCCTGGGTAGGTCTGTAGTCTAGTGTAGTTTGGTGTTTTTTTTAAGTAGTTCAATGTAGTTTTTGTATTGTTTCATGTAGCACCATGGTCCTGAAAAACGTTGTCTCATTTTTACTATGAACTGTACCAGCAGTTATGGTCGAAATGACAATAAAAAGTGACTTGACTTGACCGTTCTACATATGTAAGCTAACGTCCTAAAAAGCCAGTGAGTTGGGGGTGAGGCCTTTCCAACTGTCTCAATATTGAGGACTGAAACTGGCCATTTAGGTTGGAAGGACTTTGCCTGGAACGGTCTTTGCCAATCAGCTATATTCACCTTGGGAGAATGTGCCTGGGAACATGTCTGAAGAACCAGCCCAGAGGGAATGCACGCGTGCCTGATTTGCCATTAATTGGAAGATCTGCCCTATTAGTTCTTGAATACAATCTGCAATCTCATTAGTTCATTTACTGTTTTCAAAACCTTTTCTGTATGCACTTTAATCATATGCCACTTTATTAAATGAGACAATATTTGAATCACTTAATTTGCTATTTTAAAAGATAACCTTCATGGTTTTCATTATTTTATGTTTAATCACAATATTTAAACTGGGTTAATTACCTTCCAACCAGTAAAACAAAAACAGAAAATATAGAAAATATAGGACAGAGCAGGTCAGGCTGTATCTGTCAAAGAGAAAAAGAGTTTACATTTCAGGTTCAAGACTCCCCATCAGAACTGAGTAAACAAAGAAGACAGTTAAATTAAGCTGCAGGGAGGATGGGAAAGAAGGATGTCTCTGATAGGATAAAACTGAGCTGACCATGAGGACATGCCTGTATCTGACCAGTAAGTGAATAGGAGCAGTTAGCGAATGAGACCATACATACAATGAATAACACAGGATTTGTGAAAAGCACAGCAGGAGGACAAACTATGACATACATTACAATATATATTAAATGCAGAGATATCTGATTGCTTACACTTTATCCATAGTTAAGCGTGAGACAAGTTGGTTTTGTTGCTGGATTTTTGTACCCAAAATATTATTTGCATGCCTAAAGAGAAAAAAAGTGCAAGATTACCTTATCTTTTCTAAAAGAGCAGCATGCTGCATAAATTAATAAGTCAAAAAATTCTACCCTGTTTAATGTAAGAGTAATAATCTATCTGTCATTTACATTGTGCTGATGAAGGCAACCCAATGTGCAGTTTTCTTTCCCTTTCACTTCCCTGTCTCAGTGACTATAATCATGGTAGGTTATCCTGCTTTAATCTCTAGGGCTCAACTTTTTGCTTTTAAAGATACAGATTCATGATAGGAAATCATAAATAGGAAGCTTGTAAATGATACCAAAAGAGGGAAGTTGATGGATGGGATAAAATTTGCAGATTGCGGAAAGATTGATAGAAGGTAATTGATAAAGGAGTGGTTTAGAGAAAGTAAATAATGGAAATTTTACAATTCTCAGAAGGCTTAATGGCCAATGATTGCAGATTTAAAATTTTGATCAAAGGATACGAGGATGTAAATATACACACTTTTATTGAAAAGGTAGTTAGATATGGGATTTGTAAACACAAAATAATCTGCAGATGCTGGGGTCAAAACAACACTCACAACACGCTAGAGGAACTCAGCAGGTCGGGCAGCAACCGTAGAAATGATGAGTCAATGTTTCGGGCCGGAACCCTTCATCAGGACTGTAGGGGGAAGGAGCAGAAATCTGACGTAGACTGGGGGACCGCTTCGTCGAGAACCTCTGCTCTGTCCGACAAAACAGACAGGATCTCCCAGTAGCCACCCACTTCAACTCTGCTTCCCACTCCTATTCAGATATGTCCATACATGGCCTCCTCTACTGCCATGATGAGGCCAAACTCAGGTTGGAGGAGCAACACCTCATATACCGTCTAGGTAGTCTCCAGCCCCTTGGTATGAACATAGAATACTCCATCTTCTGGTAATTCCCTCCCCCTCCCTTCCCCTATCCCTATGTCACTGTGCCCCCTCCCCCAGCTGCCTACCACCTCCCTCATGGTTCCACCTCCTTCTACTACCCATTGTGTTTTCCCCTATTCTTTCTTCACCTTTCCTGCCTATCACCTCCCTGCCTCCCTTCCCCCACCCCTTTATCTTTCCCCTTACTAGTTTTTCACCTGGAACCTACCAGCCTTCTCCTTCCCACCCTCCCCCCACCTTCTTTATAGGGCCTCTGTCCCTTCCCCCTACAGTCCTGATGAAGGGTTCCGGCCCGAAACGTCGACTCATCATTTCCATGGATGCTGCCCGACCTGCTGAGTTCCTCCAGCGTGTTGTGAGTGTAGATATGGGATTCATCGTCTTTAATGGTGGTGGAAATAGAGCCATTAGTGTCTTCCAGAAGGAACTGAATGGATGCCTGTTAAAGAACAGTTTGCAAACTCATGGGGAAAGAGCAGGAGAATGATGCTGTAGTGGGATTGAGCATTTACATGATGGGCTCAACTGCCTCTGCCTGTTCTGTAATGATTCTAAGTATCAGAAAGTAGCTTGTTGGACACGAAAATGGCAAATGGAATTTAATGAAAAAGCTGTGAAGTTAGGGTTTTACAAAGGGCAAACATGATATTACATAATACCAAGATTGCAAAATACAAGAAGAACCTTGTAGTGTATGCCCACAGGTGGCAGAATAAGTAGATATATTAATTAAGAAGACATATGGGATTCTTGCCTTCATTAGCAGATAGCTAGCATTAGCTGGGAGCAGGAAAGTCATGCTAGAAATGTACATTCCTAGTTCTGTCACAATAGAGGTTTTGTGTACAATTCTGGTAACCACATTTCAGGAAGGATGCAATAACACTTGTAGGCTTGCAAGGATAGTAAATAATTTGTAAGTGGTTATGTAAATGCTGTGATTTTTTTGAAAGGATAAAGCTATGAGCATGAATGCCCTGTTTATCTTGGATAAGATGTCTATAACAAAGGACCTAGGTATGGAGGAGAGTTGAGAAAATTTATTTTAGCAAAGTATAGAAGGGTTCTGGAACGCATTACTTGAAAGAGTGAAGTCCAAGATCTCATCACATTCAAATATACTTGGATGAGAACTTGAAAAGTGATAAGCTAGAAGGATGAGAAATAAAAGCCGGGAAGTGGAGTTACCCTGTGGAATTAATAATTTCTCATTTTTTAACTTTGACAAAATTATCTTCTTTTGCTCTTAGTCTACCTGTTTGGTATTTAACTCTTTAAATTGTAAAGGGAACATTGCCAAAAGGGCAATGTTACAATAGTCATGGAAGAATACAATATGCAGTTGGATTGGGAAATCAGGTTGGTATGGGATTCCAAGTGGGGGAATTTCTAGAATGTCTACAAGATAGCTTTTTAGAGCAGCTCATGGTTGAGCCCTCTAGAGAATCCGCTATTCTGAGTTGGGTATTGTGCAATGAACGGGAATTGATTAGAGAGCTTAAGGTAAAAGAACCCTGAGGGAAAAGTGATCATAATATGATCAAATTCACCTTGAAATTTGAGAAGGAGTAGCTGAAGTCATATGTATCAGTATTACAGTAGAGTAAGTGAAATCACAGAGCCATGAGGAGAGTTGGCCAGAATTGATGGAAAAAAACACTGACAGGGAAGATGGCAGAGCAGCAATGGCTGGAATTTCTGGAAGCAATTCAGAAGGCACAGGATATACACATCCCAAAGAGGAAGAAGTATTCTAAAGGAAAGATGACACAACTGTGGTAACAAGGCCAACAAAAAAGCCAAAGTGAGGGCCCATAATAGAGCAAAAATAAATGGGAAGTTAGTCAGCGAGAGCAGATGGTGTATACCCCAGGGTACTGAAAGAGGTGGCTGAAGAGATCATGGAGGCATCTTTCAAGAATCACTAGATTCTGGAATGGTTCCTAAAGTCTGGAAAATTGCAAATGTCACTCCACTCTTCAAGAAGGGAGAGAGGCAGATCAAAGGAAATTATAGGTGAATTAGTTTGACCTCAGTGGTTGTGATTGGGAAGATGTTGGACTGTTAAGGATGGAGTCTCAGGGTATTTGGAGGCACATGATAGAATGGGCCATAGTCCATAGTCCATTTTGCCTGACAAATCTGTAGGACTTCTTTAAAGAAATAACAAGCAGGGTAGACAAAAGAGAATCAGTGGATGTTGTGCACTTGGATTTTCAGAAGGTCTTTGACAAGATGTCACACCAAGGCTGCTTAACAAGCTATGTGCCCATGGTATTACTGGTAAGAATCTAGCATAGATAAGATAGTGGCTGACTGGCAGGAGTGGGAATAAAGGGAGTCAGTGACTATTGGTGTTCCACAAGAGTCTGTGTTGGGACTGATACTTTTTACATTATATATCAATGATTTGAATGATGCAATTGATGGCTGTGTTGCAAAGTTTGCAGACAATATTAAGATAGGTGAAAGGGCAGGAAGTTTTGAGGAAACAGGGAGATGACAGAAGGACTTAGACATTAAGAGAATTGGCAAAGAAGTGGGAGATGGAATACAGTGTCGGGTTGTGTATGGTCATGCACTTTGGTAAAAGAAATGAAAGAGACGACTATTTTCTAAATGGACAGAAAATATAGAAATCTGAGGTGCAGAGGGATTTGGGAGTCCTTGTGTAGGATTCCCTTAAGGTTAATTTGCAGGTTGAGCCTGTGGTGAGGAAGGCAAATGCAATCGTAACACCCAGGGAAAGGTTTCACTGCTAACATAATGGTCTTTCTGTAGAAGTTCCGTGTTTGGGTTATGGTTAGAGATAACGGTGCTTTGGAACGTGAGCTGTCCAATGAGGGGAATGTGCTTTAGTGTTGTGTGCCTGACACCGGTGTGAGCTGGGTCCTTTGTTCAGTGGGAGATGAAGAGAGAAGATGCTGAACAGATCTGGTTGTAGGATTCGACCCAGTATAGGGGACCATGGTTCAATGGAGCAAAGTGCCAGGGTCTACTGAGGATTGGTGACTATGTGTGACTTTTGGTAGAGTTGAGCTCCAACATATGCACATTTGATTGTTTAATTATAATGGGCCTATTTTGTTTCTTCTTTCTTTTCTTTACTAACACTTTAGTTAAGTTGAGATTCATAAATATAATTCCTTTAATTGTATGCCGTGTGCTGTCTGTTATTTCTTGGTACTGAGTTGTAACAGGGTAGCAGATTACACAGCATCCACACAAACCAGGGTTCTGGGTGGGAGAGCCGTCTCAATCTCACGGTTTGGTGGGACCAGAGTGTGTATTCCTTAGATTTACACAGCCAAGGAAGCCAGGCGGTTTCACAATATTAGCATTAATTTCAAGAGGACTAGAATGTAAAAGCACGGAGACTTTATAAAGCACTGGTGAGGCCTCGCTTGGAGTATTGTGTGCAGTTTTGGGCCCCTTAGAAAGGATGTGCTGAAACTGGAGAGGGTTCAAGGCAAACCCATGAAAATGACTCCAGGATTAAACAGCTTGTCATATTAAAAGCATTTAATGGTTCTGGGCCTGTAGTCACTGGAATTTAGAAAAATGAGGGTGAACTAATTGAAACCTATTGAATGGTAAAAGGCCTTGATAGAATAGATGTGGAAAGGATGTTCCCTATGGTAGGAGTGTCTAAGACCAGAGGATGCTGCCTCAAAATAGAAGGGTGTCCTTTTAAACTAGAGATGAAGAGGAATTTCTTTAGCCAGAGAGTGGTGCATCTGTGGAATTCAATGCCACATGCATCTGTGGAGGCCAAGTCTTCATGTATATTCAAAGCACAGGTTGATAGATTCATGACTAGTCAGGGCATGAAGGGTTATGGTCAGAAGGTTAGAGATTCGGGCTGAGAGGAAAAATGGATCAGCCACGATGAAATGGTGGAGCAGACTCTATCGGCCAAATGGCCTAATTCTGCTCCTATATCTTAAAGTCCTATGGAAAAGCTGGTGTTTATGTGAGAAATGCAAATGTAAATACAACTTGTATAAGAGGAAGAAAACAGAAACATCCATTTTTGAAACCAAGTCCAAGAGTTTATATTGCATTTGTTTATTTTGAAGACAAAATTTGAAAAGAAGAAATCTTGGGATAAATGAATATTTATGCATTAAATCATCACAGCATTGATAAGCAATAACCTTCCTCACACAGCCTCCTGAATTAAGTCTTGGTGTATTTGTTAGATATGCTGTCAGAAATTTACTTGTCAATGGTATGGACGTATATAAGGTGATACAGCTAATTTTTTTGTCATATGTAAGTACCGCCTTTGGATGAGTGACTGTTACCTTCATCAAATAAAATGTCATTTTGTTAGTTATGGTGACCCAATAATTCTTATGTTTCCTCTGTAAATTGCATGCTACTTCATTTTTTTTTGTTTTCTCTTGCTGATAATTAAGTACAGTGGATTCTAGTTAATTAGGCCATTGGTTACTGAGAGCAGCCACTTATTTGGGGCAACGCTTAAAGAACAAAAACTGATCGAGAAAATTGCCTGGATTCCTCTTGTTTATTTGTGACATTATGCTTCTTAATTGGGACAGGAGACTTGCTGAACAGGTTCTCACTTTTGTCAGTGGCATGCACTTGTGTGGCTGTTAAGACGCTACACCATATTTGGAGTCACAAACATGAGGAATTCTGCCAGCAACTTTTATGTGTGTTGCACCATATTTAGAGTGAACAGTTTTTAAATAGTGTCAGTTGTGTGTGTTTGTGTTCTAAAACCAGAGATCTTTGTTGCTGATAGCATTAAATAAGCAGTGAGACAATTCAGAACTGTTTTGCACTCTGCAGTTTTCAAGCATTCAGGCTTGAAGACGTCAGAAATGGCCAGGAATGAAACTAAAATGATTTCACTACTTCAACAAGTTAAGAACTATGAGGAATTTGAAGGTATTGGTAATCATCATGAATTTTACCTTTGTTCTCCTGGACACTCAACTCTCCTCTGGGGCTCCAAGTAGCTTTTTTTGCATGCAACAATGGCCACATCCTGGTACAACTGCCTTAATAGGTGGGCTAAACAATGTGAGGGTAGCCAGCAATTTTCATAGCCTGGTGAGACTGGGACATGGCTGTCCTAGCAGGCAAAGCCAACTCTGGCAAACTGAGCAGATGAGATCTACAGAGGGATCCAAGGGTCAGGAAGATAGTTCTACAATGCCCCATGGAGAGTGAAGAGCGTGATGAGGCACAGAAGTCATGGTCATCCACTGCAACCAGGGAAGACCCCAGTTGTGATGTACCATGGATCTATACTACCGAGGATGAGAGAGTGGAACTTCCCCAGTACAACAGCTTGTCCTCCTTAAAAACTCTCCTCTACAGGTTTCCTGTAATTGTCGTATGCAATGAACAACCACCAGTAATATTGGTAGTCTAATTTGTTTTGTATTTCATTTGAATGCATAATTTCTTACTCAGTTAAACAGTAGTTTGTCTTTTGTATACATTTTTAACTATTTCCATGAAAGTTTGGCCAAAATGTAACTGGTCCTGATGTGTCCCAATTAACTGGAATCCACTGTATTTGTTTTTGTACAGTGATCTTTCCTTTTATTTTTAAAGTATGGTCTATGTTGCTTTAGAGCAGGGGTTCCCAACATTTTTTTATGCCATGGAACAATACCATTAACCAAGGGGTCCATGGACCCCAGGTTGGGAACTCTTGCTTTAGAGACATAATTGGTACCTAATTTGTGCACATGTATGTCCTGCAAACTGTAATTATGACAGTAACTATTAAACTTATTCTTGTTGGTGTTGGCTGAAGGTCAGTTGTTGATCAGGATCATTGGAAGAGCTTCTCTTTCCCTTTCAAAAAGTGCTGTGAGATCTTTCACAACCACTGGATCAGGCAGATAGGACATCTGATAGACGAATTAGGTGGAGCAAAGCTATATCACATGAATACCAGAGTAGGTGCCAGGAGGAGGTAGTTGAACTGGAGAGCTTTGTAACAATTCATGCTTGGTCAATGTCAATTTTAAATCTTAGATTACAGCTAACTAAAGATGTTAAGGGTAATGGGGTGAAATGGATTTAAAGTGAAAAATTAGATAGAATTTCTTTGTATGGCAGACCCAGGCATGAGGGGCTAAATATATTCTAATGTCACAATAACATTGAGGCAAAATGGACTGATTGACATCCTTCTGTACTGTGAAATTCCAAAGTTAAGCAATGATAAGTTGTCCTCACCCTTGCTCTGTGATCCATTCTTTAACACTCGAAACCATTAATTCACTTTCTTCTTGGAGCCGATTGTTGTCACTTTGTGCAGCTTCCAGTGCTTGTTTCTGGGCTTCCAGCTGTGGGTGCAGACAGATAAAAGAGGGAGAGAAATCATTTAAATCTCAAACTCAAGTATCTCTATTAAATTGTTCTTTGCCTAGGAGTGTTGTAGTCTTCACTAATTTCCAAAATCTCCCTCAAATTTGCTTGTAATATTTTATTTTGATTAAAGCTCTTCACAAAGCAAGCTACACTATGTAAAAGGAAATGCTCTAAAATTTGTCAATACGTGCATTTGCTCTTCAACAATGTGCATCTGTATTTTTTTGGGAATGAACTGAAAAGAAAACAATTTCTAGTTTACCACACATCACTCCAGAAATACCACTAGATTATTCTGGGTGACTCATCCTTGGACCCCTGAGGTGATTTTCACTTCTGAGCACAAGTGATATTACTAAACCTTGAGGTTATCACTTTTTTTAAATATTATGGTGGAAGGTGAACCATCCTCACCCCAGAGTAACTATCATTGGGCACTCCTTGGACAACTAAATCTTCTTAGTTGTCCCAAGAGTGCTTTGCTGGAATGCCTCTTAACTTCACCTTGAGACCACTGCATTGCAATAACCATCTCCTACCACTTTCTCCCTGAACCACTCTGATCTTTATCCTGAGCATACAATAATCCCCCAAAGCCCAGTCCATAATCTCCTGATAGCCATGAGGCTTCTTCTCCAACCCCGATCTCCCTCTCCTGTGAACTTCAAAACCCCTGATATAGACTGTATTTCTGCTTCCTTGCTTATCCAAATATCTCATTCTCAACCTGATTCTTGGAAAAAAATCTCTCTCCCAATCAACACAACACAAAGCTCCAAAACATCTCCACACCAACACCTCACACCAAGGTATAGAATGGAAATATATAATACAACTTATTAACTTTTTCCATGACATTCCCTATCATACAGAACTATAGGGAATATCATGAAAACAGCAACTATCATCTCTGTCTTAATTTATATTGCTGTGTGCAGCCAGCAAGCCTCCAGACTTTACTGGTTTCACAGATTCTGTTAGGCATGACTTAGATGTTGAAACTTAAATACATCCATATCTCATAAAGGAGAGATGACTGTGGTTGCAAAAAGTGGTGTGTTATTTTAAAATTGAATCTTTACAAATATGTTTTTATAATAGTTATGCATTAAGGTTTTGGTAGTAGTGGTGAAAAGGAGTAAAATGATCCTGTATGGTCAGAGGGAGCAGGAAGCAGTCAGGTAATAGCAGGAGATAACAACAGAGTTCTCAGTCAGGACTGTGGTTCCAAGGGCATACATGCAGCAAATGACAATGTTTTATTCTCTCACAAATTCTCAAGCTGACTGAATTTCTCTTCAAATGTCATACTCCACAATTAAATGTCCCCTCTGTCTCCTTTGTTCAAAGATACCAATCTCAGTCTAGACAGGTTCTGCACATAACTATAATTCTCCAGCCCAGACAACATCCTCTTAATACTGCTCTGGGCTGTCTCTCGTGCAATCACATCTTTTTTGTACCATGATGGCACATGAAGTTATAAATTAGGAGCAGGAATAGGCCACTCGGCTCCTCAAGCAGACCCCGCCATTCAATAAAATCATGGCTGATCTTATTGTTACCTCAGTTTTCTATTCCACTGAGCCTTTAACACCTCATAATTCAAAAAAACCTGTCAAGTGCTGCCTAAGAAATTTTCAAAGTCTCTCCCACTACTACTCTTTGAGGAAGAGAGTTCCAAGTCTCAGAAGTTACAGGGGTAAAAATTGCCTTATCCCCAACTTAAAGAGTTTAAATAGTTCTATATTTTTCCCATTAGCAGAAACATTCTCTCCACAGCTACCTTGCCAAGACCCCCAGGATCTCATACATTTCAATAAAAATCCTCTCTCACTTTTCTAAACTGCAGCCAATGTAAGCCTTGCCTGTCCAACCTTTTCTCAGATAAAATGCCCATTCCATGAATCATTCTAAAAAAGCTTCTTAAACTGATTACAATTCATTCGTCACCTTCCTTAACCAATGGATTTAAAGTGAGAGAGGTAAAGTTAAAAAATTGATTTGTGAGGTATAAAGAGGAGAGGGAGGGGTAAGACAGGGGCCAGTAGGTTTGTTTACTCCACGCTTACTTTCTAAATCCAGTTTGGCCTCTTCCCATTTTGCATCAGAATCAGAATCAGGTTTAATATCACTGGCATTTGTCATGAAACTTGTTAACTTTACAGCAGCAGTACAATGCAATACATGATAAATAAATATAGAGGGGAAAATCCTGAATTGCATTAAGTATATAAATGTCTATTAAACAGTTAAGTTAAAATAAGCAGTGCAAACAAAATCAGAAATAAAAAATAGTGAAGTTCAATGTCCATTTAGAAATCTGATGGCAGAAAGGAAGAAGCTGTTTCTGAATCACTGAGTGTGTGCCTTCAGGCTTCTGTACTTCATTCCTAATGGTAACAGTGTGAAGAAGACATATTCTGGGAGGTGGTGATCTTTAATGATGGCTGCTGCCTTCCTAAGGCACCACTCCTTGAAGATGTCCTGGATTCTACAGAGGCTAGTACCCATGATGGAGCTGACTAATTCTACAAGTTTCTGCGACTTACTTCTATCTTGTGCAGTAGCCCCCCCCGACCCCGTACCAGACAATGATGCAGCCAATCAGAATGCTCTCCACAGTATATTTGTAAAAGTTTTTGAGTGTTTTAGTTGACAAACCATATCTTCTCAAACTCTGAATAAAATGTAGCCACTGTCTTGCCTTCTTTATAGCTTCTTTAGGTCCTCAGAGATATCGACACCTAGAACTTAAAATTGATCACTCTCCACTTCTGATCCCTCTATGAGGATTGGTTTGTGTTCCCTCTCCTTACCCGTCCTGAAGTCTACAGTCAGCGCTTTGGTCTGACTGATGTTGGGTGCAAGCTTGTTGCTGTGACACTATCAACACGTGTGATTTCCTTCTCACGGCCAAGCTGGTCTAACCTCATCTAATGACATTCTTTCAAGGATATTGGTCCTGGCCCTAATGACATGCAACATGTCTGGTTGATAAGTGTCCTGTCTCCCCAAGAACTGTCACAAGAATCCAACCCATCACTCCAAACAATATTTTTTGTCACATGTTCTTTGAACTTTCCTCCTATTCCTGTATTGAATGATGTGAAGGACTGTAGCCATCCAAAAATTACCAAAATCGTGGCACCTCCTGCTTTCCTTTTTGGTCCTGAAGCAGGGTCTCAGACTGAAACATCAATTGTTTGATCATTTCCATGAATGCTGCCTGACATGCTGGGCTCCTTCAGCATTTTGTGAGTATTGCAAAAATTACGCTTTGAGCATCCCAGAAACTGATTATCTCCTGGGACTTTCAAGCACAACAGTCTCTAGAGTTTACAGAGAATGGTGCAAATAAAAAGAAACATCCAGTGAGCGGCAGTTCTCTGGACAAAAAATGCCTTGTTATTGAGAGAAGTCAGATTAGAATGGTCAGACTGCTTCAAACTGTTAGGAAGGTGACAATAACTCAAATAACCTCTCGTTACAACAGTAGTGTGCAGAAGAGTTACAACAGAGGAAGATCATGAGTATACTCAGTGGTGACTTTATTAGGCACAAGGGGTACCTAATAAAGTGGCTATAGAGTAGATGTGCAAGAACACAGAAAGTGCAGTGTATTAGGTGCAAGAACCGCAACAGGGCAGACTGCAAGATTAAAAGTTTGGCTTTTATCATGTGAGAGGTTGTTCAAATATTGGACATCAGTAAAAGCTGACTTCAGCTTGGTGCAATGGGTCCCCCGTATCCTCTGCTCGAAGGGAAAAAGAACTTTGACTGGATATCAGAATACAGATCACTAAACCAAGATCACTAACTGTGGAACTTTGACTGGATATCAGAATACAGATCACTAAACCAAGAATCATGAGATAATGAGCTATTCCCCTGTAGCTCTTCATGGTCTCTTGCCAAACATCAAGTACTTTGCATCTCTTATTTGGTTCTGGGATTCCTATCTACGGTATTTTATTTAATATCTCTTGGTTTTGATCATGTTATGTGGCTAGTCTTATGTTGGTCAGAGTGGTCATGTTATGTGCATGTTATATTTTGCTATATAAGTGTCAAATGATATTTACTTTACAAATGCAAGTTATTGACATCTATTTTGTATTAACAAATATAATCTCTTTAAAATTTGGTTTCTTTGACCATCAGTGCTCATTTATTTATTTAATCAATTTAAGTTTTTTACTTAATACATTATGTTTAGTTTTCTTATGAATAATCAGTATGTAAGACAGATTCACATCAACACTGAGAGAACACATGTAACGATAATAATGTGGATGACATATGCAGATATGTTTGAATTTGATTTGAATCAGAGAAAAAAATATGAGTTGAACCATGTTCAGGCACTGATGTAAAGATGTTTTTTTTTGTTGCAGCAACACCTTCCAGTTAGAAATGGGACATAGATGACAAAACTGTTATACATTTACATTTACCACATTAGACCCCTTAAACTTTCATTAATCAAAGGCTGACTCAGATTATACACCAAAGGATTATTTACTAAAAGCAAAATTGTAACTGTTCTCAGGTGATCAACAATGTTTTTATTGTACAACTAATCTACATTTATTATTATAGCCAAAGCTATAATAATAAATGTAAGGGCACATAAATTCTAGTTTGAATATTCATTGTGAAATTAGTGCAATATAATTGGATAGAGTGGGAAGAATTTTTGAGAAAAGCTATTTCTGACAAATTAGCATCCTTTCCTTGACATTCTGACAAATTCTAGTAGGAAACAGATGTGGGAGCTTACCAAATGAATAGTGTTATTAATAAATAATGCTCCTGATTTCAGGATAATGATATTTCTGCCACCTGATAGCCCATATTTAATTAGGTTTGCTGTGGGCACAGAAGTATCTCTCACTGCAGTAAAATGTCAACCACATGGGCATGAGACTGGAGTTACATTTAGGTCTAATTATATTAGACAAGTTATCTTCCTTCTTGAACATTAATGAACTAGTTGGATTTATATAACAATCTATCATCTTCAAAGCCATTTTTACCAGCACCACTGTACTGGTGTAGTAGGATACTTTTTGACACAAATGTCTCTAATTCAATAAATAGTTACCCTGTCAGAATTCACTTTCCAAATTGCTTCAGTGAATTAATAAGTGCCATTTACAAACTGCAAGAATGACATTATTGGCATGATGTTGGATTTTATTCATAGAACAGGAAGGCACTATATACATTATATATCAAACCATGTATCAGAAGAAAGAAAGCTGATGCCTTTACTCAACTACTGGCAGGAAAATGTCTGTAGATACAAGGGACGAAGGATGCCAGAATATTGAGCAAAGAAACAAACTGATAGAGAAGCTCAACAGGACTGACAACATCTGTGGAGGGAAGTTTTTTGAGTCAAGACCTTTCAGCTTGAGTAAAAGAGGAGAGATGGCCAGTATCAGGAGGGGGTAGGGCAAGAGTTGGCAAGTGATCAGTGTATGTCAGCAAGGAGGGATTAATGAGCATTCATGGTCACTTGGGGAGGTAAGGTTGGAGATAGCAGCAAAGGCTGGGAGGAGATGGGTGGAGGCAAATGGCTGAAGATAGTGGAATATGGTATGAAAGAAAGGTGAAGAGAAACTAAATGGCTGAGGGATAGTGGCTAGGTGCGAACTGCGGAGGGAGGGACGCAGTGGGAGGAGTGTATCGGTAATGGCAGATGGATTGGATAGGGGATGAAAACACTGGGAGCTAGAGGTCAGGAGAGGGGTGCTGGTCTATGTGGGAGAACATTGAAGGAGGGGTGGGATAAGCGGATTAGAAATGTTGCCCCGTGATGGGTACTCTATTATCAGGGTGAATAGATAGAATTCTCTGTAACCCAGGAAGAGAATCCACGGCGGGTGTAGTGCCTCCTCTGTGATTGAGCAAGGGGTATCTCAGCTAATGGAAATGATCCTGAAAAAGGTGAGAATGCATCCAGCTGTTGGGCTCCACAATGGAACAGATTACATAAGGAGGAACAGGGAGAATGTCCTGCAGGAAGAATACCAAGAGCTAGGCAGAATCTCAAGTTCTGTGCACTGGTGGGAGTGGGAAAAGGCCAAGGGAGTGCATTACTTGGACTTGTAACACTCAATATTCATACCATTAGAATCTAGACTACTCAAGCAAAATTTGAGGCACTGTTCTTCTAGTTTGACCTCACCATGGCAATGGAGAAGGGTAAAGGTAGAAGGTGCGGGAATGAGAAGGGACAAGACATTGGAAGCTCAAAAAGGTCACTGTGGACAAAATGCAGCTGCTGTGAAAACAGGCACATAATCTATGCTTGGTTTTACCGCTGTACAGGTGGTTACATTATGAGCACGGAATATGAAAGACCAAGTCGGAGAAGATGAATGATAATTTCTGCCTCACCTGGAAGGGCTGTTAAAGTACACAGTCTGTTTTCTTAAGAAGCTGCCAGCTGATTGAGTAAGGGCTTTAAAAATTACATCACAAAATTTAAAAAATGGATATAGAATGAATGTTCCCATTGATGTAGTCACAAAGAAATCCAGTAGGGAATTCAGAGAAAAAAAATCATATTTCTTTAGCCAACAGTGACAAGAACATGGAACTTGCTACCACTGGGAATGGTTGAAGAACAAAAAGATATATTTATGGCGAAGCTGGTCAAGTAGATGGGACAGAAAAATAATCCTATTTAGATGAATAACGGAGGAAGAAAGGGTCATGTGGAACATAAGCATGGCATGGACTGGCTGAGCTGAATGGCCAGATTTAGTAAAACATGATCAGTTATGCATATATTGAGAAGCTGACTGATTATTCTTGCATCAAATTCAAAAATGTTCCTACTTATGTTCTGTTTAATCATACCCATCATTCATAAGTTATACAAGTAACATCTAGTCTTGAAGATTTAGCAGTTCTTTGTCAAGTCAGCAAGAAAGCATGTGACTATTCACAGAACAAGAGATTCTGCAGATGCTGGAAATCTTGAGCTTCACATATAAAATATCGAAGGGACCCATCAGGTCAGGCAACATCTATAGAGGGAAATAAACAGTCAACGTTTCAAGCCAAGACCCCTCATCGGTTTCGCTAGCATTGTGTGTATGTAAGTAATTATCCAGTTGGCAATTCTGAAGTTATGTTTAATGCTTGCTAGGAATCTGTATGTTCAGAAGACTTTGAATTCATTAAAATAGAAATTCAGTTAAGGACTGGTAGACAGCTTTAGAGGGCTGAAAGTGTCCAATATTAAAGTGGCAATCAAAAAGGTGGAGGATTTGAGATACCATTGAGAAGTTTCAACTCTAATTAGGAGTAAACTAAAGCCCAGATTGAATGATAGAAGAAGCTCAGTTCCTCCCAAACTACCCATCTGCCCGCTCAAGCACTTCCTGCTCCTCCTATGCAAATTCTGTAGGTCCCAACTGGAATGGGAAACACATACAGAAAATGCTGGAGCAAGTCATAAATGCCTAAGAACTACCTCAGAAGAAGACTCAAAAATATGATGGAGAACTACAAAAATAATTGACATTCGCGAGAATTCCTAGAAATTCCTGGGCACTCAGAAAGTCAAGTTAAGGAGATGAAGCTGTGAGGCTCATGGGAACCTAATGCCTGAACCTCCCACCTCCATTCAGCAAGGGTTTTTTGTTAGGCATGAGCAGCAAAACATTAAGTACAATAGACAAGCATTAGATAGAAAAGGTGCACTTTTCAGATCATAGGAATAGATGTTATTGGGGAAGGTCAGCACAAAATTGGGCTAGGGGATTGAATTAAAGTAGGGGATAGATTCGAGGACCAAAGGACTATAAAACATAGGAGCAGAAGTAGGCCATTTGGCTTATCAAATTTGCTCCACCATTTCATCCTTGCTGATTTGTTTTCTATCTCAAAGCCATTCTCCTGCCTTCTCCTCATAACCTTTCACGCCCTGACTAATCGAGAACCTATCAACCTCAACTTTAAATACACCCAATGACCTGGCTTCCACAGCCACCTATTGCAACAAATTCCACAGATTCACCATCCGCAGGCTAAAGAAATTAGCCATAAGATCATAAGACAAAGGAGCAGAAGTCGGCCACTCGGCCCATCGAGTCTGCTCCGCCATTTTATCATGAGCTGATCCATTCTCCCATTTAGTCCCACTCCCCCACCTTCTCACCATAACCTTTGATGCCCTTGGCTACTCAGATACCTATCAATCTCTGCCTTAAATGCACCCAATGACTTGGCCTCCACTGCTGCCCGTGGCAACAAATTCCACAGATTCACCACCCTCTGACTAAAAAAATTTCTTCGCATTTCTGTTCTGAATGGGCGCCCTTCAATCGTTAAGTCATGCCCTCTCGTACTAGACTCCCCCATCATGGGAAACAACTTTGCCACATCCACTCTGTCCATGCCTCCTCACCTCCATTATAAATGGATGTCCCCTATTCTGAGGCTGTGACCTCTGTTCCGAGGCTCCCCCACCATTGGAAATGTCCTTGTGACATTCACTTTATCTAGGTCTTTCAACATTCAATGTGTTTGAATGAGATCCCTCCCCCCATCCTCCTAAATTTCAGCAAGTAAAGGCCCAGAGCCATCAATTGCTCTTCATATTCCTTCCACCAAAGAGCTTGACCATATATTTCCCGACACATCCGTCATTTTTTGCCCATTTTCCTAATCTGTGTAAATCCTTCTGCAGCCTCCCTGCTTCCTCAGCATGACCTGTCCCTCCACCTATGATCATATCATGCACAAACTTGGCTACAAAGCCATCAATTCTGTTATCCAAATTATTGACATATAACATGAAAAGAAGTGGTCCCAAACTGAGCCCCGCAGAACACCACTAGTCACCGGCAGCCAACCAGAAAAGGCTCCTTTTATTCCCATTCTTTGCCTCCTGCCAATCAGCCGATCTTTCCTGTAATACCATGGATTCTTATCTTTTTAAGCAGTCTCATGTGCAGCACCTTGTCAAAGTCATTCTGAAAATCCAAGTACACAACATCCACTGATTCTCCTTTGTCCATCCTGTTTTTTACTTCCTCAGAGAATTCCAACATATTTGTTGGGCAAGATTTTCCCTTAAGGTAACCTTGGCCAGCTCCTCGCTCATGCTTACGTAATTCCTTTTATTCCACTGTAATACTGATACATCTGATTTTAACTTCTCCCTCTGAAATTGCAGCATGAATTCTATTATATTATGATCATTGCTCCTAATGGTTCCTTTACCTTAAGCTCACTAATCGAATCCTGTTCATTATTACTGTTCAGTACCCTTGTGGTCTCAACCACAAGCTCATCTAAAAAGCCATCTCATAGGCATTCTATAAATTCCCTCTCTTGTGATCTAGTACCAACCTGATTTTCCCAATCTACCTGCATATTGAAAGCCCCCATGACTATAGTAACATTGGCCTTTTGACATGCCTTTTCTATCTCCCACTGAAATTTGTAGCCCTCATCCTGCTACTGTTCGGTATCAATGTTGTGGCATATAACTCCCACCAAGGTATTTTTACCTTTGCAGTTCCTTAACTCTACCCACTAGAATTTTACTTTTTCTGATCTTATGTTAGCTCTTTCTAAGGATTCAATTCCATTTTTTATCAGCAGAGCCACGCCACCCTCCTCTGCCTACCTGCCTGTTCTTTTGATACAATGAGGACACTGGGTCTTGTGTGCAGACTTTCTTCAATGATTTCAAAGTAATCTTTAACAATATCACAAGAGAGAGGAGTAATGAGTTACTAACAAAAGAATGGCAATAATTTTATCATTTTATAGAACATGTAAAATTATATATTCATCAAAGTGGTATAGCACCATCTATATCTCCTCTTTGTTGCCTTGCAGCCTTTCTTGTAACATTGCCATCTCCTTTTCATGCATAATCAGTTGCTCATTTTAGTAATTAGATCTTTAAAGCTTTCCTAGTTCTTTATCAATGTTTGATTAAACCACTTATTAAATTCAGTTAATTTTGTTTTGAATTTTTTTAAACTGGTCCAAAAATTAAGATTCATATTTCTCTTTCAAATCCTTGCAGTAACGTGAGGTGACAAAGGGATAAACAATTCAATAACTGGTTTAAATAGCCACCCAAGTTGTCAAATTCAATTTAATTAATGTAATAATCTGTAGCTTAGTAGTCAAAACATGCTTGATAACTTGCAAAAATTAACTTGTTCTACATTAGATAAACTCTACATGCAAATACTTCAAATGACATACAAAGATGTCAGAACAGAGGCAATCATTGGACCTAAATATTTTTCAATCCTGATTAGAAGGGGGTGCCCAGACAATTTACAATAATGTTAGTGTCCTTCCAATGTGTGGTTGTAGGCTCTGTTCTAACTTACATAAAATCTGGTTCTTGGCTTTGCTCAAGCTCACATGTAACTCACAGAAAATCACACAATAAATTTTGAGCTTATGTTTTCAGCAGTTCCACAAAAATCAATTTAATGAAATATATATCATTATAATGATTATACAGATGTTATTAAAGTACGACAAATGATATAATATGCTGGATCAAGTTGGAATCTACCAGCTCCTCGTCATGTATTTTGCTCAACATACCCACAAGGAGCTGGATGTGGCCAGTTGAACATGCTAACTGTTCAACATCAGAAGCTGTGCACAAGGCACAGCATCAGGTAGAAACCGACTGCACAAGAATTGCTATTACTTCCATTGACTCAAAATACTCTAGTATAAGTGAATCATGTACCCTTATAAATAGCAGCACCCACGTGGATCTGGTCAAGGCTTTCACCTGGCCCTTTCAGAAAGCAAACTGGACGTTGAAAGATATAAACTTAATATGGTGACAGTGGCTGACAGAATTGGGACAGGAATTAAATACAGTGGAATCCAGTTAATTGGAACACATTGGGCCTAATTAAACAGCCACCAAATTAGCTAGTTTCATGGAAATAATTAAAAAGATATTAGAAATTGAAAAACAGAACAAATTAGTACTGTACTACAGTACAATAAAACCATGTATTAGTTTCTAATAGTTATCGATGGAGGAATGCTTCCAGAGTACGCTGTCACATTCTTTTGTTTGACTGTAGTATCTAACAGCCTCACAAAGTGCATGTACTGATGCTGTCAGAACTGTTTGGCAGTGGTCTCTTGCTCCAATTAAACAGCATAGTGTCCCAATAAACAAGGTGAATCCTGGCTATATTCTCGATTAGTTTTTGTTCTTTAACAGTTTTCCCAAAGAAACGGCTGGCCCGAAGAATCACTGGCCCAATTAACCAGAATCCACTAAATTACAGAGCAAAGACTCTCCAAAAATAATGGACAGGAGTCTAAAGATAAAGCTTAGACTTACTGGAAGCCTGGCTTTATGCTGGGTGCTCCTGCGATCCAGCTGCCCTTAGAGTGACATGCATCTCAAATAGCCTCTGACAACCAAGGCCAGCTCCAGGCCTTCACAACTGGCTTAGCTACTAAGCCCAGTGGAATTGTTTCTACTAACAGGAGAAGGAACAAAGGTGGGATACTGGTGCCTTAAAACCAGTTGCTTCGGGCAGATGGGACTCATCGGTTGCGGTTGACAGTTCATCTCGGAGAAAGGAAACCTCAGCTGCCTTGCGGCTATACCCACTCATGGGGAAGGCTTCAGCAGTAAACACCTAGGGAAAAATCCAGAGTTGGAGTACCTAAGGCAGTCCTATATTGAGTTCAAAACTAACTGCCAACTGCTGCGATACTGCTGGTGTCAGACTGTATTGGTCTCTGTATTTCCTTTGAATTCATCATGCATAAAGTGGGGGAGCTTGCTACATATCCTTATTAAAATATGAGGAGCGTTTGGCAACTTTCGGCCTGTATTCACTAGAACTTAGAAGAATGTGGGGGATCTCATTGAAACTGACCAAATGTAGAAAGGACAAGCTAGGGAGGATGTGGAGAGGATGTTTCCTATGGTGGGGGTATCCAGAGCTATAGGACACAGCCTCAAAATTGTGGGGCAACCCTTTAGAACAGAGGTAAGGAGGAAACTTTTTAGCCAGAGAATAGTAAATCTGTGGAATGCTCTGCCACAGACTGTGATGAAGGCCAAGTCTGTGCATATACTTAAAGCAGAAATTGATCGTTTGCTGATCGGTCAAGGCATCAAAGGATATGGGGAGAAGGCAGATATATGGGGTGAGTGGGATCTGGGATCAGCCATGATGGAATGGTGGAGCAGACTCGATGGGCTGAATGGCCTAATTCTGCTCCTATATCTTATGTATATGGTCTTACGGTCATATTATACATATCATGTAGACAGCTAGGATGCACCATCCATGTAGGCAGCCAGGATGCAGCATCAGAGGACCTAATGATCTGGTTGCAGACAGACCTCACAATCATTTTGCAACTTCTGAGATTACAAGAGTTCTTTTTACCCATGTATATTTTCTAATAATTTTAAAAATATCAATGAATATCAGACATATTTGTAAAACTCCACTTGCAGTATTGCCTCCAGTCAAAAGCACCATTTAGTTTGGAGAGTGTGGCCTCTGGGCTACCATGACTGGGGCCTTGTTGTCATTGAAGCTTTTCTATGCCTTGTTTGTAACTTCCAATCAACTTGTTTGACTCACTACATCCAGCTCAGGTGAATACAGAAAGGCAGGGACAGGTGGATTCTAAGTTGATTCAATACACTACGAGGTGAGGGAATGCCAGACTGTTTGGGTATAGAGCTGGGGAACTGTACCTCAGGCAGTTTACCTTCTGTTTTGCTTCTTATCTTTTCACTGCCCTGGTTACTATGGGGAGGGTGCACTAACAGAGGCTGGTCCCCCATTATGACTGAATTGCACAGTATTCAAATGACTGGAAAGGTTAGACTCTCTCTGGAAAACATTATGAGCAGGAAATCTCAGGAATCTTTATAAGCATTCTGCATTTAGTTGCAAGCAGCCTTGTTCTTCGGTTCTATTAACATTCTCAAGGAGCTGGGGAGCCAAGCAGAGAGAGATATTTCTCACAACAACCCACTGGTAATGCATCGTCCTGCTAAAGAATGAAAAAATTAAGTAAACCTTCCAGAAGAACAGCAATCACAATGAGAGTGAGGGAGTGTGGGCAAGAAGGTAGATAGCATGCCTTCACAGGTTAGGGCATAGCATATAAAACAACACACACAAAATGCTGGAGGAACTCAGCAGGTCAGGTGGCATCTATGGAAATGAATAAACAGCCAAACTTTCAGGCTGAGACACCGACCGAGAAGAGGGAAGATGTCAGAAGAAAAAGCTGGGGGGGATTGGAAGGAGGCTAGCTGGAAGGTGATAGGTGAAGTCAGGTTGATGGGAAAAGTAAAGGGCTGGAGAAGAAGGAATCTGATTGAAGAAGAGAATGGACCCGGAGAAGCGATAGGCAGGTGAGAAGCGGTAAAAGGCCAGAGTGGGAAATAGAGAAAGAGGGGAGGGGGTGGAAGTTTGAAGGAGCCCTCCTTCACCTTGTCTGCTAGAGAACCTCGTTTTCTCTTAGCCTTCCTGAGTTCCTCATTGAGTTTTCTGTGAAGAGAAGGAGGGTGGGGAGACCAGAAAGCATATACATTTCTAAGAGGCATAAACAGGGTTAATAGTCACAATCTTTTTCCTGTGGAAGGAGTATCAAAAACAAGATGCTGCAGGTTTAAATACAGAGGAAGGTGTTTTAAATGGGAGTCTTGAAAGTTGTTTTACGAAGAGATTCATTGAAATTGGGAACTCACTGCTAGAGGAAGTGTGGAAACAGATACAATCATTATGTTTGAAAGACATTCAGGCAGACACTTAAGACATAAGCATACAGACTGAATATGGGCCAAAGTTTTGGATGGTAGGCCAAAAATGTCAGCATGGATTTGTGAAATGAAGAACCTAATTCTGTGCTGTATGACACTTAAACTTGTAACTTTTTATTACATTGTGTGACTGGTTTATGTAAACCTGAAGATAAGTCAGCCAGTTGCCTTTGACTCTGATGGGTAAAGGCTGCAATCAAATGGAAAAGTTTTGAATCTATAATGAAAGTTAATGACAATAGTTTAGTTATTATAACCACAAATTCCTATGAACATTATTAAAGTGAAAAAAAGACTAAATTTGAAATAAAAGTCATGTATTTGAACTTCATATGTTCGTAGACTTTGAAATTGATAACTCAATTAGCTGAGGTTCAACTTGTCAAGCACATATTTGTTATGCATGGGACGACACCCATCACATTCAGAGAACTTTGCATAACAAATATGATTGTGCTGCCTATCAGACCTTAGCCTGGAGAAAATTATGCAAGGTTTCTTATCTTCTTCTACTTCCTATAAATATATAAATTGATACATTTTGTCACTAAACTCTAAACAACACTAAACAACATATTCCTTCAAAAGATTGGATTAGATTAGATTCAACTTTATTGTCATTGTGCCGAGTACAGATACAAAGCCAATGAAATGCAGTTAGCATCTGGCCAGAAATGCAAAGAATAATGTTATTTACAAAATAACTGCAAATAAAAAGTAAGTGCTACAGCACACAAATATAAAACTACTGAGATAGTGCAATATGGGTGCAATACTGCTTAGCGCTGTGATGTGAGGTTCAGCAGGGTCACAGCCTCAGGGAAGAAGCTCTTCCTGTGTCTGCTGGTGCAGGAGCGGAGGCTCCTGTAGCGCCTACCGGATGGGAGGAGAGTAAAAAGTCCATGGTTAGGGTGAGATGCATCCTTGATAATGCTTTTCACAATGATAAAGGCTTATTTGCAGTACTAAACTTCCACTATAAATTGTGAACAATAAAATTATCTGATGAAATTATAAACCTTTTGCTTATCATTTTATTTAGAAACCATGGATTTCAGTTTATCAATCTTAGCAATTCTTGCTAATAGCAAAGAATATTCCTTTTATTCTTTGGATTTCATTTCTCTGAAAAGATTTTTTTTGGATTTTTCAGCTTCTTGAGATGCTATTTGCTAAGCATGCATAGTTTTTGCTTTGAATGCATTTCTAGCTGCAAGGAAAATAATTTTGTCTGGCACATAATGTACGATTTTAATTCAGCATTAATTATGGAATGTGTCAAGCTAATTTTCAGTCAAAGCTCCATGTTAGTCTCTAGAGCTTTCTTAATAACAGTAATTACAGGTCATAAAATAAATCTTCTAAAATTAACATTTTTCTACGACTTGATAGGGAACTCTAAATGGCCAAACAATACAGATATTTTGATGATTACTTGTAGCTCTTTTTCTTTTAACCAGCTGCCAGAACTGTGGATAGAATAAAGGTTGACCAAGGTGCCTTATTATAAATTCTTTAAAGGGTAAATTGTAAAATCTAAACTGCTTGTGCAGTCCTAAAACATTTTCATAAACTGTCTAATATTAACAAACGTCCATATTTATTATCTATTTGCTTTTATCTATAAAATATACACACAAATTAAATTATAACAGCTGACATTGGGAGTTTTGAAACAGAAACATAGTGGTGTGTAAAAAAAGATTATATATTGGTAAATAAATACTGTCAGTAAGACAGAAGTTGTATTTATAGACAAGTAATGGATTTTTCCTCACTATAAGCAAACACTAAACAGAACTGATTTAAGGTTATACTGGATGATTTTAGAACTTAATAAACAAAATTGATCATACACACACACACACACATACACACACTAGATTTGGAGTGACAGAAACCCAATATTATGAATACCATACTTAATACATTACTCTTCCTTGTCACATTGTTTCTCTCTTTACTAGTGCACACCCTGGCAATATATAGTTATACTTGAATTGATTCCATGATGTTTCATTGCTATTCTTGAGTGGCATGAGCATCATTAGAAAGCAGAATTTTAAGGAGACATTTATAGGGATTAAGGAAATGGCTAGATGGTAAATAAACCCTTAAAGGAAGAAACAGGAACATAAGTGTACCCTTTGGTGATGTGCAACTGTCCAACTAAGGTAAAAAATCATGGCTGATCTTTCACCTTAGGGACACATTCCTGCATATACAACATATTCCTCAATTCCCTTCAAATCCAAAAATCTATTGGTCTGTTTCTTAAGTACATTCAGCAACTCCATGGCCCTCTTGGGTACAGAGTTCCAAAGATTTGCTGTTATTTGGGTGAAGAAACTTTCCTATCTCTAATTTGAATGTACAATCCCTATAATGAGACTGTGATCTCCTGGTTCATGATACTCCTGGTTCAAGGCCTATACAGACATCTAAGCTGCATCTTCTCCTCAAGTCCCTTAAGAATTGTGAATACTTCAAACTTTCTCTTCATTGATGGTAATCACACGTTATAAGGGTAGTAGGGTATTGAGGAATCAATGCTTATCAATTAATCTACAGCAGTCGCTGATGCACAATTTGAGAAACACAGGTCTAATTAACCTGTTCCTTGCAAGCAAACTAAATTTATTGCATATTAATCCTCAAGCTACTGATACTGAAACCATAAATGTTCCAAAAAAATCTAAATATCATTACAATGTTCAGTATTAACTGCTTCCCCCATCTTCTTAGGGACCTTGTTTCAACGATTGAATAGTTATAAACCAAAATATTTTCCCCACAGTGTTGTGTAATATATGTAATGCATAACTTCTTTAATCAACTGCAGTATCATCTGGTCCTCCTGGCAGAGAACGACTTCTTTCTACAAAAGAAGTCTTCATTTTGTAGTTCTTTTAGATTCCCAGAATAGAAGAACCATGGCAACTTCCTGAAATCTGTACTTTAAAAGTATTAATCTGATCAAAAAAAAACACTCCCTGTGGACAGTGTAAATAATTCAAAGGTTTGATAATTCCTTTGTTTTATTATGGAAGTTTGATATTATTTGATCCCATCTATGGAAACCATATCTATCCATGGAAAACAAGGATTTAAAAAGCTGCTACTGATAATCCTGACTGACTGACTTTATTTTTCAACCCATAGTGGATACATGCTGCTGATGGAACTTACAGAAGAAGGGCTGTCAATTGCTATGATATTTGTCAACTTACTTGCTACCTTGCAATACAAAATTACTGGTTCCAAAATCATCTTTAGTTCATAACAATACGCAGGAAGGGTACTCAATGTGCATTACTCAAGACAGAATGAACAGAAGAGATCAAAAACTGAACATTATGCACACTTAAATGGTCCAGTTTTGTAGATCATTATACTGTTTTCAAGATTGACAGAGCAAGAGCATAATATTCAGGGAGAAAATACATTTTATTTTTTTTAATGTTTCTTTTTGAGATACAGCGTGGGATAGGCCCTTCGAGCCATGCAGCCTGGTAATCCCCAGATTAAATCCTAACCTAATCATGGAACAATTTACAATGATCAACTAACCTACCAACTGGTACATCTTTGGACTGTGGGAGGAAACCAGAGCACCTAGCAGAAACCCATGCGGTCACAGGGACAATGTACAAACATGCAGTAGTGGGAATTGAACTCGGGTCCCCTGTACTGTAAAGCATTGGGCTAACCACAACGTTACTGTGCTGCCTCAGACTATCAAAAATATTTAAGGCTCTGAATTGAAATCTTTCTTTGTATTGTATTAAATTGATAATATCTAAATTTTCAATTGTTCTATTTGATACTGATATTTAAATCAATTGTAAAGATTCAAAATACCCAAAAGTGGAAAGATGCAGCAGGCTCAGATTTATAAATAATGTTCTAGCACTGACAGAATAATTCATCATCTAGAAACTAGGAGGCACAAGAGGCTGTTAGCCTTATTAAGGGCAGTTAGTTAAATGGACTGCTTTACATTGATAACAAAATAATTAACTTCTAAACAATTTTTCTCCCTCTACTTTGATGTCTGAGTGTCGAAAACAACATTTAAAAACCTTGAAATTCCAAAGGAAATTAATTTTCAAGCTTTGAGGGAAATGTGACATTATTGCCAGTATGTTATGTAATTCCCAAAAAGAAAATATCCTAAAAATAGGAAATCGTATTAAAACAAAGATGTAGCAGTTGTTACCTTTGTGAGACCTGACATAGACTGGGAGACCACTTCACCGAGCACTTATTTCTGCCAGAAAAAGTGGGATCTCCCAGTGGCCACCCATTTTAATTCCATTTCCCATTCCCAACTACCTACTACCTTTGTATTTCTTCCTCCCCTTCCCCCACCTTTGTACGCCGACTTACCGTCTTTTTCTCCCATTATGATGAAGGGTCTAGGCCCAAAACATCGACTGTGTACTCTTTTCCATAGATGCTGCCTGGCCTGCTGAGTACCTCCAGCATTTTGTGCATGTTGCTTGGAATTCCAGCACCTGCAGATTTTCTCTTGTTTGTGAGCAGCAATATCTTGGTATTATTAATGTGCTGATAGGAGGAGCATGGACCTGGAAAGTAGCTAATTATAGTTGGGGTGAAATGTTTTGTGGCAGAGGGAGGATGTTGGAGGAGAGTCCAAGAGGAGTCCAGGATGTGACTCAGGACCTTGTGGGGAGGAGTCCAAGAAATGCAAAGAAAGAAGTGGGAGATGGGTGCAAGCAGGCAACAGCATATCCAGACACTTAAAAAGCTAAAACCTTCTTGATGACTATGCTGTAACCAGAACAGTTAATCATGATTAGTGGTCCTAAAGTATATTAAAAGAACTAACAGATCTAAGTGTGTTGGATATGATTGACGCTGTATGGATCATTCGATGTGGAAAACCATGATCACCCAAGCGTGTTCCACACAAGGCGAAGGAAGTATATTAAGCATTATTCAAGATCAAAATTACATTTTTTGCAGTGTCCAATTTACGGACAAAGGACATGATTATTGAAGGGTCTCGGCCAAAAGGTCGACTGCTTATATATTTCCGTAGATGCTGCCTGACCTGCTGAGTTCCTCCAACTTTTAGCATGTGTTGCTCTGGATTTCCAGCATCTGCAGAATCTCTTGTGTTTATGGTTATTATCTTGCCTTTCTACAGTATAACTGAAATAGTCCTCTTTGAAAACATAACAAGATCAACACAAAGACTCCACACATTTACTTGATACAGAGATCTTGAAGGGCAAAATAAACCATAAAAAATTCTCTTAACCTCACTGCACCTCAATAATTTCCTATTAAGGTACTTCCTAGGAAGCTGCATTTAGTGTGATTTTTAAGACAAATGAAGAGTATAGGTACATTTTGGAAAAGAGTTTTACGTAAGGCTGAGGTGGTGACAGGCACACAGTCTACTGCTGACTACAATATGGGCCATATGTTACCAAAATCTATTATGGAAGCAGATAGATAAGAATCTTTATTTGGAAGTTATTCACTGATCTGAGATGCTTGCTAATGAAATGTGAATGCTAATTATGGCGGTTGACCGTGCTAACGCATCAAAGCTGTTGAAAGAAATAAATGTATGGTCAGGAGACACTGGCTTAATCACCAAAATATAAAGGTGCCCATAAATAATTTCTGATAAGTCAATCAGATTTGATTACCTCATTGGAAAATATTCATATAATTTAGTTAATCCTTCCACAATGGCTATTAAAACATACTGTAAAAACATAAAAATTCATTAAAAATAATTATGGAAAGTCAGATGTCATAAATTCAAAAGAAGGCAACTACTTGCATTCATTTCAAAAGGACTTAAATAAAAGAGCAAGGATGTAATCCTGAGGCTTTATAAGGCATTAGTTAGACCTCACTTGAAGCATTGTGACCAGATTTGGGCCTGTTATCTAAAAAAAAATGTGCTGGCGTTGGAAAGGGAGCAGAAGAGGCTCATGAGAATGATTCTGGGAATGAAAGGGTAAACACCTGAGGAGCTCTGGACCCAGACTTACTAGAGTTTAGAAAAATGAGGGGGAAGACCTCATTGAAGCCTCTTGAATATTTAAAGGCCTAGATTTAAAGTGGACGTGGGGAGAATGTTTCCCAAAGTGCAGGAGTCTAGGACCAGAAGGCATAGCCTCAGAATAGAGTAATGTCCATTTAGAACAGAGAAAAGAAAGAATCTCTTTAGCCAGAAGGTAGTGGATCTGGTGAAGTCATTGCCATAGCTGGCTGTGGAAATCAAGTCACTGAGTATATTTAAAGTGGTGTATGATGAGTCAGGGCATGAAGTGTTAGGAGGAGAAGGCAGGAGAATGGAGTCGAGAGGGATAAATCAGCCATGATGGAATGACAAACAGACTAGATGGGCTGAATGGCATAGTCTGCTCATATATCATTGTCGTATGGTCTAAAAGATCCAGAAATTAATTTTCATTACTATCACAATAAAGCTTGACAATGGTCAGAATGAAAGATATTCAAGGCCTGCTCTCCTCACATTCATTTGACTAATTAGACAAAGTATTTAAACAAATTAAGTTGAAACAGCTATGTTCTAGATGGAGATTAATTTAGGCCTAGAGAGCTTGGGAATTAAAACTGCATGACTAATGGACATTTTGTACTTAACTATTAGAAATGAAACCTCCATTGTGCACCATCACAGTATTTAAGTTTAAACTTAATTTTTCAACCATGTTGCAATACTGATGTGCTTTTTCAAATTGTTCAGCCAAAGGCATTATAACATGGTGGGACAGGTTAACTCATGTTCAATGGCCAGGAGTAAACACTGCCTATATATGAAGAAAACTGAACTAAACATTAAGAAGAACTGTATATGTACAGAGGAATCAAGTGTTAAATTAATTGGGTCATGTGTCTACTTTGTATTGAAACATTCTCAGATGTGGTTGTGGTACAAAAAGACTTCCAAGTTGATTTCGATAGTTGAAATATTCTGGTAATTTTATAATCTCTTTTTATGTTTCTAATATTTCTAATAGCCATATAAACATGCACAATTAAAATGAGTAGCCATGTTTAATTTACGCTCAATGACCTATTTATTAGGTACCTCCTGTACCTAATAAAGTAGCCACTGAATGTATATTCATGGTCTTCTGTTGATGTAGCCCATCCTCTTCAAGGTTCAACATGTTGTGTGTTCAGAAGTGCTCTTCTGTATACTACTATTGCACCATGTGGTTATTTGAGTTACTGTCACCTTCCTGACAACATGAAACACTCTGGCCATTCTTCCCCGACCTCTCTCATTAACAGGGCATTTTTGCCAACAGAACTGCCACTCACTGATTTTTTTTTTGGTTTCTTGCACCACTCTCTGTAAACTCCAGAGACTGTTGTTCGTGAAAATCCCAAGCGATCAGCAGTTTCTGAGATACTCAAACCACCCCTTCTGACCAACAATAATTCTATTGTCAAAATCACTTAGACCACATCTCTTCCCCATTCTGTTGTTCGGCAAGAAGAGCAACTGAACCTCTTGACCATGTCTACATGTTTTAATGCATTGAGTTGCTGCTGCAAGATCTCCACCTAATCCGAAATCTGTACTGGGAGCAAACTGCCGCTGTAAGAATAGAATAGTTTAAGAAAATCAAGAGAGGCGTTAAGACAAGGGAGTGTTTTCTCCCCTGATTTATTTAATGTGTACAGTGAAACAATATTACAAAAAATAAGAGACATCTTGAGAATCAAACTTGGCGGTGAAAACGTCAATAATTTCAGATATGCAGATGACACTGTGTTAATTGCAAGTACGGAGGAAGAACTACAAAACTTAATTGATATAGTTGTTGAAGAAAGTGCAAAAATGGGTCTATCTATCAATTGGAAAAAGACAGAATGTATGGTGATATCCAAAAAGAAGGAGAATACTATCTGCAGGCTGAGAATAAACGGGGAAGACATAAAACAAGTACAGAACATTTGCTACTTAGGAAGCTGGGTGACATCAGATGGCAGGTGCGACGTGGACATCAAAAGAAGAATAGGGATGGCAAAAGACACCTTTACCAGAATGAAGAGTATACTGACCAATACTAAACTAGGCACGACAACCCACCTCAGAGTACTGAAAAGTTACCTTTATCCAGTTATGTTATACGGCTCAGAATGTTGGACAATATCTAGTAACATGAGGAAATGAATTGAAGCAGCAGAGACGTGGTTTCTGAGGAGGATGCAAAGAATATCACAGACGAAACAAATATCTAATGAGGATGTCATGAACAGAGTGAACACAAAAAGAGAAACAATGTATGAGATCACGAAAAGGCAACGTAACTTCATTGGACACGTAATTAGGAAAGAGGAGTTAGAATGCACTGTAATTATGGGAAAGATTGAATGGAAGAAAGCAAGAGGAAGACAAAGACAAATGCTGATGGAGATAGCAGCCAGAGAACTGGAAAAGAATACCAATAAATTGATCCACTTGACCCGAAACAGGAGTGTGTGGGCCATGGCAGTCAAAGCTCAAACTTGGCATGGCACCTGATGATGATGATGATGATGATGATGTTCTCATTACTAAGGCATGGAATGGAAAAGTAAGAAGGCTGTTGTTTAATTTTATAAAATATTGGTTATGCCATCACTGAAATATTATTGTGTTGCTCTAGTCACCATACTATAGACATAGATGTAGAATAGTACAGCACATTACAGGCCCTTTGGCCCACAATGTTGTGCAGACCCTCAAACCCTGCCTCCCATATAACCCCCCAAACTTAAATTCCTCCATATACCTGTCTAGTAGTCTCTTAAATTTCACTAGTGTATCTGCCTCCACCACTGACTCAGGCAGTGCATTCCACACACCAACCATTCTCTGAGTAAAAAACCTTCCTCTAATATCCCCCTTGAACTTTCCACAACTTATCTTAAAGCCATGTCCTCTTGTATTGAGCAGTGGTGCCCTGGGGAAGAGGCGCTGGCGATCCATTCTACCTATTCCTCTTAATATCTTGTACACCTCTATCATGTCTCCTCTCATCCTCTTTCTCTCCAAAGTGTAAAGCCCTAGCTCCCTTAATCTCTGATCATAATCCATACTCTCTAAAACAGGCAGCATCCTGGTAAATCTCCTCTGTACCTTTTCCAATGCTTCCACATCCTTCCTATAGTGAGGTGACCAGAACTAGACACAGTACTCCAAGTGTGGCCTAACCAGAGTTTTATAGAGCTGCATCATTACATCACAACTCTTAAACTCTATCCCTCGATTTATGAAAGCTAACACCCCATAAGCTCTCTTAACTACCCTATCTACCTGTGAGGCAACTTTCAGTGATCTGTGGACATGTACCCCCAGATCCTTCTGCTCCTCCACACTACCAAGTATCCTGCCATTTACTTTGTACTCTGCCTTGGAGTTTGTCCTTCCAAGGTGTACCACCTCACACTTCTCCGGGTTGAATTCCATCTGCCACTTCTCAGCCCACTTCTGCATCCTATCAAAGTCTCTCTGCAATCTTCGACAATCCTCTACACTATCTACAACACCACCAACCTTTGTATCATCTTCAAACTTGCCAACCCACCCTTCTACCCCCACATCCAGGTCGTTAATAAAAATCATGAAGAGTAGAGGTCCCAGAACAGATCCTTGTGGGACCCCACTAGTCACATCCCTCCAATCTGAATGTACTCTTTCCACCACGACCCTCTGCCTTCTGCAGGCAAGCCAATTCTGAATCCACCTGGCCAAACTTCCCTGGATCCCATGCCTTCTGACTTTCTGAATAAGCCTACCATGTGGAACCTTGTCAAATGCCTTACTAAAATCCATATAGATCACATCCACTGCACTACCCTCATCTATATGCCTAGTCACCCCCTCAAAAACTCTATCAGGCTTGTTAGACACGATCTGCCCTTCACAAAGCCATGCTGACTGTCCCTGATCAGACCATGATTCTCTAAATGATCCTAGATCCTATCCCTAATAATGTTTTCCAACAGCTTTCCCACAACAGATGTAAGGCTCACTGGTCTATAATTACCCGGACTATCCCTACTACCTTTTTTGAACAAGGAGACAACATTCGCTTCCCTCCAATCCTCTGGCACCATTCCCGTGGACAACGAGGACATAAAGATCCTAGCCAGAGGCTCAGCAATCTCCTCCCTCACCTCGTGGAGCAGCCTGGGGAATATTCCATCAGGCCCCGGGGACTTACACGTCCTAATGTATTTTAATAACTCCAACACCTCCTCTCCCTTAATATCAGCATGCTCCAGAACATCAACCTCACTCATATTGTCCTCACCGGCATCAAGTTCCCTGTCATTGGTGAATACTGAAGAGAAGTATTCATTGAGGAATTCGCTCACTTCCACAGCCTCCAGGCACATCTTCCCACCTTTATCTCTAATCTGTCCTACCTTCACTCCTGTCATCCTTTCGTTCTTCACATAATTGAAGAATGCCTTGGGGTTTTCCTTTACCCTACTCATCAAGGCCTTCTCATGCCCCCTTTCTTGCTCTTCTCAGCCCCTTCTTAAGCTCCTTTCTTGCTACCTCAATAGACCCATCTGATCCTTGCTTCCTAAACCTCATGTATGCTGCCTTCTTCCACCTGACTAGATTTTCCACCTCACTTGTCACCCATGGTTCCTTCACCCTACCATTCTTTATCTTCCTCACTGGGACAAATTTATCCCTAACATCCTGCAAGAGATCTCTAAACATCGACCAGATGTCCATAGTACATTTTCCTGCAAAAACATCATCCCAATTCACACCCGCAAGTTCTAGCCTTATAGTCTCATAATTTGCCCTTCCCCAATTAAAAATTTTCCTGTCCTCTCTGAATCTATCCTTTTCCATGATAATGCTAAAGGCTAGAAAGCGGTGGTCACTGTCCCCCAGATGCTCACCCACTGAGAGATCTGTGACCTGACCTGGTTCATTACCTAATACTAGATCTAGTATGGCATTCCCCCTAGTCAGCCTGTCAACATACTGTGACTATAGGAAAGAAGATACGATTGCACTGGGGAGGATAAAATCTTGGAATGTTGCCTGAAATGGTGTGTTTTAGTTATGAGAAGGGACTAGGTAGACTGGATTTATTTCCTTGCAGTGGAGGAGGAAATTGGGAGGTTTCCTGACTGAAGTATACAGAATTATTAGCAGTATAGATGGGGATTGATAAATGATAGGTAGTGAAACAGAATTCCCTTCATAGAGTTACGTATCACCAGGGGTCGTAGAGGTGGATACTCTATCCTATAGGACAGCTTATGAGCTTCATGTAGGAAATGAACAGATAACCCACCACTAGCAAAGCTGAAATGCTTGCAATGGGGCCAATTTGAGTTTGATAAATGGAATAGGTTATGATTTTTTGTCTTTAGATATAAGTTCCACAGCAGTTCATAAAGCATGTTGAAATATCTATCTATCCTATAGGACCTATTCTATATCATGTGTGTAACTTGTCAGTAGGGTAGTAATTTTCAGTTGCTTTTTAGGCGTTCTCTCAATGTATTCCCTTAATTTTGGCCAGAGTGCAAACTTCCTGAAGTTTATTTACTTTGCTCAATCTTTATTAACAGCATTAACAATAGAATAGTAATTATTATTTGAACAGTCAGTTATAAGAATAGAAAAGATATGCATTATAAAGGGAGATCATTCATTAGATTAAATATTTCATCTTGGATTTGACAGGTGACCACAAGACTACATGGCTGCTTTAATGATTGAAATAACATTTTTTTTCCAATTGGTTAACAGTGGATATTTAGTAAGACATTTTACTGAACACAGCTGTATTTGCTTTATTAATATATTCAGCAGCATCAGGCTTCATGTCCGCAGTTCAAATAGCCACTGGTTCAAAAAGGACCATTGCATAATTGGGAGTGTTCTATTGACTTGTACAATCCTTTGCATAGGTAAATAGTTCTGGAGAAAAGATGTTCTGCTAGTGTTGTATTATATAACTTCCTTTGGAGTGCAGTGTAAATCAGATATTCACAGAAGTAAATTTAAGTATCTGAAGCTTCATAATTAACTCTCTTCCCCCAAATTAATTTCATTGATTTCTGCAGTAAGAAGATCTCACCAATCTTGGCTGATTTTATTACTTTTCGGTTTCTACTAATAATGCAACAACCCCTAAAGAAGTTCGCAATTCAAAAGATACCGGGGAAAATAAGATTGGATTTGGCTGGGACAATCCCAATACTGTTAGGTAGATTAAATGCATTGAAACAAAGTAATATGGGGATCATGAACTTCCTGAAACTCACATGGAGTTGATGAGATTTCATAGGAAAATCAAGATCAATAAACGTATGGGGAATAAAAATTAGTAAAAATGTGTAAGTTATGTAAGAAAGCAAAATTCTCATTATAATGTTTTATTTATCCTAGAAACATATGAACTTACCTGACTATTAGGAACATGCTTTAAAAAACATTAAAAATGGAAAGAGTGCAAATTGTACGCTGAAGTTCTGTTATTGGATGCATTTGGAAGAACATAGTCAGTCAAAAATATGCATAGATCATGTTGGTTGCAAATTTTAAAAGAAACTGTTCACTTCAATAACAAAATTAGTATTGGAGTGGAATATTGTATTATCTGCTTGTTATGAAACATGTATGATACTTTTATAATTGATCTCCATTTCTCAGAAATCAATTTTCCACACAAAGACTAAAACAAACTACAGCAATATTCTCAACATGTGGAAGGATTGGGTAATATTTCCAATGAAGAATTGGCTCTCTATTTCAAGATTGATTCCTTCTCCCTTCAACTACTATTTTCTACTTTGACAACCTTCTTCCTTCACTGCTGCGTAACCTATCAAGTATCACATAGACTGTTTCATAAGAACATAAGAAGTAGGAGTAAGCTACCTGGCCCATCAAGGCTGCTCAATTACTCACTAAATTCATAGCTGACGTTCTACCTCAGTGCCTCCGACACACAGTATGCACACCCCTCTATTTCATTGATGTCCGGAAAAGTACCACTCTGTCTTGACTGGGCACATTGATGAAACCTCCAAAGTGCCTTTAAGTAGAGAGTTCCAAAGATTCATCTCACTCTGAATTGAGGAATTTCTCATCACCTCAGTCCTAAGCAACCTACACATTCTGATACCATGCTGCAGGTCCCCCTCTCTTTTGTTGGGGATCAAATTTGAATTGGATCTGCTGTGATTCATCTATGTACTAGGGAATACACTCTCCACCTACTCAACCTCTCCTCAATCTGTTTTCCCCAGAACCTGGGATCATCACTGCACTCCCTCTATCACAATTATACCCTTTAGATAATATCATACACCAAGGTCCTCTGATAGATTAGATTATGAGGACACACAGTCCTCTTTTTACTGTCATTTAGTAATGCATGCATTAAGAAATGATACAATATTCCTCCGGTGTGATATCACAGAAACACAGGACAGACCAAGACTGAAACTAACAAAAACCACATAAATATAACATATAGTTACAACAGTGCAACAATACTATAACTTGATGAAGAACAGGCCATGGGCACAGTAAAAAAGTTCAAAGTCTCTTGAAAGTCCCACATCTCACGCAGACGGGAGAAGGAAGAAAACTCCCCCTGCCATGCCCGACCACAGTCCGACTCTGAGTCATCCGAAAACTTCGAGCCTCTGACCAGCCCTCCGACACCTAGTACCGAGCACCATCTCTGCCGACCGCTTCGACCCCAGCCTCGGTCGCCAGCAGCAGGCAAAGCCGGGGATGTTGGGGTCACCTTCCGGAGATTCTCGATCGCACAGTAGCAGCGGCAGCGAACCGGGCATTTCAGAAATTTCTCCAGATGTTCCTCTCTGCTCTCATGTCTGTCTCCATCAAATCAGAATTGTGCACGGCATCCTACTTACAAATACGATATCATTTCACCGGAGAGCTGCGCGCGCTGCGTTGTACCGCCATCTTCTCCTCCCGCCTCCTGATAGGGCTTACTTACTTACTTCTGCATTCAAATCATTCCTGCCTGTGGCCATCAAACTTTACAAGTCCTCCCTTGGAGGGTCAGACACCCTGAGCCAATAGGCTGGTTCTGGACTAATTTTCTGGCATAATTTACATAATACTATTTAATTATTATGGTTTTATATTGCTATATTTATACTCTATTCTTGGTTGGTGCAACTGTAACGAAAACCAATTTCCCTCAGGATCGCTAAAGTATGATTATGACTATGATTAAATCTTCTCATAATAGAGACCAATATACTATTTGCCCTCTTGATTATTTGATGCACCTGTGCACTGGCCTTCAGTGATGTGTATACAAGCATACTTTGGTCCTTGTGAACATGTTAACCAGTCTCTGATCATTTAACACACTTTGCCTTTCTGATATAGATACCAGAATATTTTCCACATAGCATTGCATCATTACATATTTGATTCAACTTGTCCATTTACCCTTGAAGTCACTGTAATCTTCCTCCAAGTTCACTATCCACCATGTTTAGTACAATCAGCAAACCAGGAAACATGGCGTTTGGCCTTCTCAATGTAGATTGTGAAATTTTGGAACTTCAGCACTGATACCTATGGTAATCCACGAGTCCAGGCCTGCCAGCTTGAGAACAATATGTTATTTCCTACTATTTGCTTTAGGCCCAGTAGTGATTCTCAATCAAGATCAATATATTATCCCCAAACTTATGTGTCTTAACTTTGTTGATCAATGTTCTGTGTGGGAACCTATCAAATAGCTTTAAAAATCCAAATACTCCACATCCCAAGGTTACCCCATTTTTACTCAACTCATTATATTCTCAAAGAGCTTCAGCAGGTCAGTCAAATGTGACCTTCATTTTATAAACCCATGTTCACTCGATTCAATTCTATTATTCTTTTCAAGTTGTACTGGTTTTACACTCTTGACTCCAGCATTCGTGCCAAGTCTAGATTTGACCCCACCATGTTCTCATGCGAGTTTTTTTGAAGAGCTACTTAATAGCAATAGTATTGACTTTCACAGAAGCTGAAGCCATTGATAAATGATTTAACTGGAAACTTCCTATTTTTACGCTAGACTGAATTTGAGATCCCTCTGTGATCACTGGTTCACTTTAATAATATACTTGGGATGTAAATGTTCAAACGTATTTTTTTTTATCACACTTAAAATAAGTTCTTTATTATTAATTCCTGTCTTAATACTGTCCATTAGCATTATCCTTATTAAACAGAATTTCACATTTGCTGATCGACAAACTGAATGCTGATGTTATAGTAACAAAGTAGCCCGTTGACAGCTTATAATGCAACCGGTTTTGTCAATAAGATGTAATTTCCAGTTGCTTGGCTGCTGTTATATACTGCAGGCCATTTGTGATACTAGTTAAATCTCATTAGCTTAGCAAATGAAAACACTAATTAGAATATTACAACTATTCATCTTTGAATGGATTTCAACTTATATTAATGGCATCGTGATAATTCTAACAAGATAAAGTTTGATATCAACACAGTCCTAAAAAAAAACTATCTAAAATTAAAATCTTACTTACATTCAGCTAAAATTTCAAAGACTTTCATTTGCATGCATGAGCAATTACAGCTAGTATCATTATCAATTACACGCACAATGACATAGAGACAGATACCGACACCATGCCATCAAATTCTTTCAGGCCTCACCAAAAATAATGATTTGCAAATGCAAATACTGCACTTAAAACATAAGCCTTTAGGCTATCCAGCACTCTCAAGAGGATATGATAACTTAATTTACATATATTAAAAGTAAACAAGGAACAGTTAGTGAAAGTGACATCCTTCAGGTTCGTTTGTTATAACAAAGATTACAGTGGATTATATAATGTATGCATGATTTTCATCAATCATTGAAATCGTTCTAGTTTTTAAACCATTATCTAAGATATTTTGAAAGGCAACACTATCGCGTTACGAGAGACGAGAAGCTCAGCTGACTGTCCACTTCTTCCACAAAACACGACCTCATTCTAGCAAGAGCACTTTGTTCTCTGAAAGAAGGGGAAAGATTCTGATGTCAATCAACAGTTACTTTCTGAAATATAAGAGGAAGAAAAAAGAAGTATCTCCCAGCTATACCAGTAACTTGGAGCAAGAATTTGGTATAGAGTGAGCATTACCAACAGTGTGGTGGGGAATATAGGAATGTTCCTTAGTTAAGAGTGTTCTTTAGTTACTTTGCCTCTAGCATATCAGTAACCTCAGAGCTCACAAACCCACTAATGTGAACACACTAGATGATTCCTAGCCTGTTTAGTGACATAACATGCCATGCATTCCTTCTTCATGTCTTCATCATTTCCCACACTTAAATACTTTCCAGTTGGAGAAACAATTCTTTGATGGACACTGTGATTACTAACACAAGTGATGACATCAGTCCTATATGTATAGGCATCCGTTAGTCCCGTGAGACCATGGATTTGCGCCTTAGAGGGTTTCCAGGGTGCAGGCCTGGGCAAGGTTGTATGGAAGACCGGCAGTTGCCCATGCTGCAAGTCTCCCCTCTCCACAACACCGATGTTGTCCAAGGGAAAGGCTTAGGGCCAATACATCAGTCTGCATCATTAATAACAACAGCAACAACTTTCATTCGCATTGTCCCTTCAATGCAGTAGAAGTATCCCAAGGTGCTTCAAAGAAGTAAGATCAAATAAAATTTAACAGCAACACAAGAGAAGATACTTAAGAAAAAGACTACTGAAAATACTCAGTGAGCCATGCAGCATTTGTGGAGAAAATCCAGATGCTGGATTGTGCTTGGTTTGATCCAACCCACTGCTGGGGCTCACCACTGCATGAGCCCACTAGCCACGTTACATGTGTACTGCAAACAAATCAGATTTGTGAGTGGAGCAGACATGAATAATGACCGAGCCTCAAGACAATCTTCCTAAAACCCCATCCCTTTTACTGCCATATTTTGAAAAAAAAAAGTCAAATAAAATATACATAAAACTGCTAATAACGTACAATAACTAGCATCATTAAATTGGAAATCTGGGACATGGTAATCCATGTACTGAGTCCACACAACCATCAGCTGGCTGTCAGCAGCATCCAACCCGATCAAGCAGAAACTTCTTCAAGAGTGGTCCATTCACGGAAGTGGTATCAGGGCAAGTAGTACATTGCTTAGGATGCCCTGTGTGTGTCAGGGCGAATTACTGAGCGGCACAATGGCACAGCTGCTGCCTCAGAGCTCCAATGATGCAGATTCAATTCTCACCTTCAGTGGAGTTTGCAGATTCCCCCTGTGAAGTGCTGGTTGGTTGGTTCATTGGGCACTTTAAATTGTCCTGAGTGTAGGCAGGTGCTAGAATCAGGTGCAGTTGATGAGAATATGGAGAGAATAGATTACTCAGGAAAACTAGTCAGGGAATATGATTACTCTTGGGTCAGAAAACACTCAGTGAGACAAAATCAATTTTTCTGTATCATCAGAAAATATGACTGGAAAGAAAGAATACTGAACACAAAAGACTGAGGACAAATATATAGCAATATTTAATCTAGAAGTTTTAATTTGAAAGGAAAGGGGTGAGGAAGTTTCTCCATCGCCACCACAGCTGTTGTCAGGATGAGGCTTTCTATTCTAGAACATTTGAGATGTTCTCATTTTTTTCAAAGAACAGGATTCCTTTCCATCACCACTGATGCTGTCCTCACCCGCATCCCACACAAAATGCTGGAGGAACTTAGCAGGTCAGGCAGTATCAATGGAAAAAAGTACAGTTGACGTTTCGGGCCGAAACGTTAAACTGTACTCTTTTCCATAGATGCTGCCTGGCCTTCTGAGTTCCCCAAGCATTTTGTATGTGCTGCTCGGACCTCCAGCATCTGCAGATTTTCTCTTGCTCCTCACCTGCATCCCCTCCATTTCCCACACATCTACTCCCAGCCCATCCTCCTGCTGTCATAACAGGGATAGGGTTCCCCGTCCTTACCTACCACCACATGAGCCTACATGTCCTGGCACATTACTCTCTGTAACTTCTGCCATCTCCAAAGGGATCATACTAGTGAGCATATCTTTCCCTACCCTTTCTTCTCTACTTTCTGGAGGAATTTCTCTCGACGGACTGCATAGTCCTCTCGTCTACGCTCACTGATCTCCCTCCTGGCATTTATTCCTGCAAGCATGACAAGTGATACATCTGCCCTTACATGTCCTCCCTCATTCATGTCCCCAAATAGTCCTTCCAGTTGAGCCAACACTTCACTTTCAGGTATGTACAGGTCATCTATTGTATCCGGTGCTCCAGGTGTGTACTCCTCTACGTCAATGAGATCCGTTGTAGACTGGGGGACCACTTTGTCGAGCACTTTTGCTTTACCCAGTGCAAAAGGCAGGGTCTCCTGGTAGATACCCATTTCAATTTGACTTCCCAATCTGCCCCTTGTAAGGCATGAAAATGCCCGACGCAGGCCTCTCATGACCTGAGTCGACGTTCCCCATCCCATTCCAATTTTGACATGTCTGTGGCATCCTCAAATGTCGCGATGAAGTCAAAATCAGGTTGGAGGAACAATACCTCATATTCTGTCTGGGTAGCTTCCAACCTGAAGGTATGAACATCAATTTCTCCATCGTCCTGTACAGTTGAAGTTTGATTATCATTCAACCATACATGAATACAGCCAAACAAAACAGCGTTTCTCTGAGGCCAAGGTACAATGCACATTACCAACAACACATAGCACATAGCAAAAATAGCACATATGGTTATGATTTCAGAAGAAAGCACACAGGCGAAATAAAGAAAATAATATAGTCCAAGTCCCTGAATGGCTCCCTGGTCCTTCCGCCAAACACGGGACGACAGCACCAAGCAAACACTGAAGGACAGCACTATGCAAATGTCTCCCCCTTCTCTCTTTCTCTCTTTCTCTATTTCCAATTCTGGTTACTTTCGCATCCTTTCTCTTCTGCTCAGCTGCCCATCACTTCCCTCTGGTCCTCCCCCTTCCCTTTCTTCCACAGTCCACTGTCCTTTCCTATCATATTCCTTTTACGTCAGCTCTTTATCTCTCCCACCAACTTCTTATTTCATCCCCCTCTCCCACCCACACACCTTCCCTCTCACCTATCACCTGCCAGCTTGTTCTCCTTCCCCTCTCCCCACCTTCTTATTCTGGCTTCTGCCCCCTTTCCATCCAGTCCTGATGAAGGGTCTTGGCCAGAAACATCAACTACTTATTCCCCTCCATAGATGCTGCCTGGCTTGCTGAGCTCCTCCAGCATTTTGTTTGTTTTGCTCAAGTTTTCCAGCAATGGCAAAATCTCTTCTGTTGTTTTAAAAATGATTGCTTTGGACATAAAGGGAGAAAACAGGTCTAAAAGAGAGCAATTGAGAACAGCAGAGAATTTTTGAAACTAAAAAAGATACTGATGAACACTAATACGTGACAACTGACACCTTCTTATGCAAGAAACAATGATCTGCTAATAACACAATGTGTTATACAACTAAATTAGTAGCTGATTGCAAAGTGAGGAGATTTCTGAAAGGCACAGAGCTCGAGATGAAATTGTTCCTGTAAATAGCTGAGTTGGTAATCGAGTTTCATTGAATATATTTATTCCAATTAAATGAACCATTTTTCATTAGTGTTACCAAAACCAGCTTATGTAACTACTATTGTGTTAAAGTGTATTTCAAATTCTGTTTTAACAGCTGCATCAGCTCCAAATGAAATGAACAGAATTTCTGAAAGGTAAATAAATAATCGGTGGTGTAATTTTCATAATGCAGTTTCTTTTTCTGAAAAATAAATTGTAATGTACCTCTCCTTTGAGGCTTTGTACCTTTTCCTCCTCTGTAGCCAACTTTAATTGAAGATCTTTGACTTGAGACTTCTCTTTCATTAGCTCCAAGCAGATATTATAATATTTGTTTTGCAGATATGCAATCTCTTCTTCCTTAATCTGTGGAGGCACCAAAATATTCTAGTTACTTTAACGAGAACGTATTAGGACATAACATATTTGGCAGCCTTGTAGTATTTGTGATCAAAATATATTTATTAATTATTTGCAACAATAGTAACATAGGTAAATATGGATGTTATAATTGAAAAAGTACTAACTGACTTCTTGAGTCCCAATCACCACTGGTAATCCTTTTCTGATAGACAGTAGTAATAGGAACTGCACACATCAAAGTTGCTGGTGAATGCAGCAGGCCAGGCAGCATCTCTAGGAAGAGGTACAGTCGACGTTCGGGCCGAGACCCTCCGTCAGGACTAACTGAAAGAAGGGTCTCGGCCCGAAACGTCGACTGTACCTCTTCCTAGAGATGCTGCCTGTCCTGCTGCGTTCACCAGCAACTTTTATGTGTATTGCTTGAAATTCCAGCATCTGCAGATTTCCTCGTGTTTGAGTAAGAGGAACCGAACTGATTAAGACTGCTTGTTAAGTGATTTAATTAGTGGAGGGAAAAGCAAAGATGTCATAGCAGTAGATGTTGGCCTTCAGTAGATAATATTGGCACATACAGTTAAGAATGAGAAATAGTTTTGATCAACATTTAGTCTTGGGACACATGATCTGAAATATTAGTTTTGTGTAAATTATGGACTCATGATCTTCCAATGCACTTTCCTCAACTGGGCATGGTCTGTGCTGGCACTTTGAAGAAGGAACAGAACACTGCTTACCTTCACTGTAAGAAAATAGACAAAATGTATTTCAAGAATTTCCAGGCTTTCACTGTGCACATTTTTTTGCCAGAGAGCAGGTTGAGCTCAGCCTCTCAACCTGTTGCCTACAAGCTGCTGTTTGGCTAAATGAGGCTAGAGTGGCTTTGGTTAATAGCACAGTACAGGCCCTTAGGCCCACAACGTTGTTCTGACCTCTTCACCTACTCTAAGATCAACTTAACCCTTCCCTCCTTTATAACCCTCCATCTATTCTCCCATCCATGTGCCTAACTAAGAGTTTCTTAGATACCTCTAATGCATCTGTCTCTACCACCACCCCAGGCAGGTGAGGAGTAAAGGCAAAGAAGGCTGTATAGAAACATAGAAAACCTACAGCACAATACGAGCTCTTTGGCCCACAAAGCTGGGCCGATCATGTCCTTACCTTAGAACTATCTAGGCTTACCCATAGCTCTCAATTTTTCTAAGCTCCATGTACCCATCCAGGAGTCTCTTAAAAGACCCTATTGTTTCCGCCTCCACCACCGCCGCTGGCAGCCCATTCCACACACTCACCACTCTCTGCGTAAAAAACACCCCTGACATCTCCTCTGTACCTACTTCCATGCACCTTGATACTATGCCCTCTCATGCTAGCCATTTCAGCCCTGGGAAAAAGCCTCCGACTAACCACACGATCAATGCCTCTCATTATCTTATACACCTCTATCAGATCACCTCTCATCGTCCATCACTCCAAGGAGAAAAGGCCGAGTTTACTCAACCTATTCTCATAAGGCATGCTCTCCAATCCAGGCAACATCCTTGTAAATCTCCTCTGCACCCTTTCTATGGTTTCCACATCCTTCCTTTAGTGAGTCGACCAGAATTGAGAACAGTACTCCAAGTGGGGTCTGACCAGGGTCCTATATAGCTGTAACATTACCTCTCAGCTCTTAGACTCAATCCCACGATTGATGAAGGCCAATGCACCATATGCCTTCTTAACCACAGAGTCAACCTGCACAGCAGCTTTGAGTGTCCTACGGACTTGGACCCCAAGATCCCTTTGATCCTCCACACTGCCAAGAGTCTTGCCATTAATGCTATATTCTGCCACCATATTTGACCAACCATAATGAACACCTCACATGTATCTGGGTTGAACTCCATCTGCCACCTCTCGGTCCAGTTTTGCATCCTATCAATATCCCGCTGTAACCTTTGACAGCCTTCCACACTATCCACAACACCCCCAACCTTTGTGTCATCAGCAAATTTACTAACCCATTCCTCCACTTCCTCATCCAAGTCATTTATAAAAATCTCAAGGAGTAGGGGTCCCAGAACAGATCCCTGAGGCAAACCACTGGTCACTGACCTCCATGCAGAATATGACCCGTCTACAACCACTCTTCGCCTACTGTGGGCAAGCCAGTTTTGGATCCACAAAGCAATGTCCCCTTGGATCCTATGCCTCCTTATTTTCTGCATAAGCCTTGCATGGGTACCTTATCAAATACCTTCTTATTCATCTTGTTGATTAGTTTAATCCCAACAAAAATATGCTGTAAGAAAGATTGAGGAAAGCGTTGATTGACTCCAAAGTGAACTGTGAATGGATCAGTGCTGGACCTGCTGGTTTGAATCACAGCCTTCACAAGATCACAAGACAAAGGAGCGGAAGTAGGCCATTCGGCCCATCGAGTCTTCTCCGCAGCTTCCCCATGAGCTAAACTATTCACCCATCTAGTTCCAATTTCCGGCTTTTTCCCCATATCCCTTGATACCCTGACTAATTAGATACCTGTCAAACTCCTCCTTAAATGCCCTCAATGATCGGGCCACCACAGCCATATGTGCCAACGAATTCCACAAATCCACGACCCTCTGGCTAAAAAAATTTCTCCTCATCTCTGTTTTAACTGGGTACCCTCTAATTCTAAGCCTGCATGCCATCATGAAGCAGACATAGATGGAGGGAAATTCTGATGGTAGTCAAACCTGGGAAATATTCTATACAGTCCCTTTTCATCAATAGAGTGAAAAAAATTTGCTCTCTGCAACTTAAAAAAAAATGGTTAGCAATGATTATCATTCCTACTGCAGCTCTTAATGGACGGAATCCATACTCTGATCCTGGGAGCAGCTTATAAACTGCTGGGTGGAGGCAACTGGAGAGCATCCTGCCAGTGACTTCCTATTCAGCAACCAAAATGTGTTCTCAATGCTTTTCTCCACCTGCTCCGGACAGATGGGTGGTACCTTGCTGGGTCAAAGTCAGGAGAATGTGAAATCTGGCGCAGCTTGCATGGTAACTTTTCAATATTCTAAAACCAGATAATAAAAAGTCAAAAGACAGTACTTAAGTCAGTATATGGCAATGAACTGGTGCGTACTGTTTCATGAACACAACACACATATTTATAGAAATGATCTTGCTGTTTTGATATCTGTCTGAAATTGAACAACTGATTTTTTTTAGAACTAATTGTATTTATGGGTTTAAACAGTGGACAGGATTTTAGTGCATGTACTGTCAAATAAAGAACTTGAAATTTTACCAACAGATTCACAACACCAGTTTTGCCAGTTTACCTGCTGTTGGGACTCCACTTAAGAATCAGAATTAGGTTTATTAACAATGACATATTTACTTATCATTTATTTAGCACGGAACTGGCCTTTTTGGCCAATTTATCATTTATTTAGCACAGAACTGGCCTCTTTGGCCAATCAAGTTGCACTGCCCAGCAACCCACCCATTTAACCCTTGCCTAATCACAGGACAATTTACAATGACCAATTAACCTACTAACTGGTATGTCTTTGGAATGTCGAAGGAAAGCTGAGCACCTGGAGGAAACTCACATGTTCACAGACACTCTCAGCTGCCTCGCGAAAACAGCCAATACATCCTATCCTCGTTATACGCGTCTTCAGACTATGTGGATTCACAGTTACGTGAGGAACCTATTTCTACCAAGGTCTCGTTACATGCATTCAAAATTCAGTTATGCAAGGAGCACTGCCTTCCTGCCAATACAAGTCACGTGTGCACACCCCACAGTCTAACTGTTGGGATGAGAAGCACCGCTTTCCCGCCAATACAAGTCAGGTGCGCGCACCTCACAATCTCACTCCCGCCACTCTCACATTGGTTTTGGCAACGTGTGGATGCGCCATCTTAAACTTCTGTTGGTTTTACCTACGGTGCAGTGATTTTGTGCTTGAAATACTTAACTATGCCTCCTAAGCATCCGATGTCATGTCTTGGGCCGTCAGCCGAGCAGCAGAGAACCACTTTAACACTTGAAAAAAAGTTGGAAATTATAAACAGCGTGGCATCTACTGCCAGGAACAGAATCTTGCCTTTAAAGTTCTTTTGTTGCTTGACAATGCGCCAGCCCATCCTAAACATTTGGACAGCATTCATCCTAACATAACAGTGCGTTTCCTGCTGCCTAACACAACATCGCTGATTCAACCACTCAACCGGTGTAATCCACATTCAAGGCGTACGTTTTTTTTTACGGCGAACTATCTCTCAGATGCTGCAAACAACAGATGATTTTGAAAATCCCGGGAGTTTACCAACGGTGAGGGAATGGTGGAAGTCGGAACACAAATGGCAATGGACATGGATCCACGTTTAGAACGGAGTCAGCATTTCAGTCGTTCCCTGCCGTCAACCCTTCTTCCCTACAAGCAAATTTACGCTGAAAAACAAAATGCTGCTAAGCAAACAACCATCACCACTTTATGCAAATCGCTGTAGTCTTTCTGCTGCCGGCAGTTCTAAGAGTTTTGTGAGTCTTCCTTCACCCCTTGCTGTGCTTGATATTATCCTGATGACCACAACCATCCACCTTATCCATGTAAACACAAAATAATCTGTAGATGCTGTGATCAAAGCAACACTTTCAGTACGCTGGATGGACTCAGCAGGTCAGGCAGCATCAGTCAGAAACGATCAGTCGACGTTTCGGGCTGGAACCCTTCGTCAGGCCTGAAGAATGAAAGATCGGGAAGGATTTGAAGAATGCTTGTAGCTTCAGTTGAAAGATCCGTGTAAACCTGCCCGACACCACAACAACCTCTCATCTCCTGGAGCGAACACACCTGCCGCCGTTGGTGAGTACTGTACACCAGAGGATGTTAACTTTCTATGATTTATTACATTGAATATTACCTTAAATTGATTAAATATAATACAAATATTGTCTTGTAGTTCTGCTTTTGTGTTGTATTGGTATAAAAATGTGAATAAGTTACAGGTAAAACATATTTAGGAAGCCCTCTGGAACGCATCCCTATTTTCTCCATTTAAATAATTATTCACATTATGCGATTTCACATTATGTGTCAACTTCGAGGAACGTATCCCTCGCATATAACGAGGATAGGGTGTATAATCAAGGACCCTTCCTATCCCAGTCATTCTTTCTTCTCCCCTTTCTCAATGGCTAGAAATATCAAAGCTTGAAAGCACATACCAACAGACTCAACATCTTCTACCCTGCTGTTATCAGACTCTTGATCAGACCTCTCACGCTAAACTCTTGACCTCTTTATCTTGCTCAAACTTGCCCCTGCACTTTGATAGTTTACACTTTCTTTGTAGTCATGATTCTATATTCTTCATTCTGTGTTTTGTTTTACCAGCTCAGCAAACTCACAGTATGTATGTACGGCATGATCTGACTAGATGGCACACAAACATATAAGGAATTGGAATAGCTGCTTTTGTACAAGCATACTAAGTGGATGGTTTTATTCCCATTTTGGGGAATGATAGTCAACTCGGCATAAACAATCATATTAATGCAAAATAGTCAGAAGATGGGCTCATGAGTAAATGGACAATCTTTCAGGAAAAAGACAGGTGCAGATTCCGTGAGCATTCCCTCTGGATTAAAGTTGTATGAGCAGTTTTCCAATCGAAGTCAGTCATTTTATGAAATCACTAACAGTATAAGAGAGACCTGCTAACTTCATTGAGATGCTTATTGTTAAAGATACATTGCTGACTCTGAGCAACTGACTATTTTGGAACTGTTGATGATTAGAAGAAATTGAAGATCTCTTCTTGACAGCTAATTAAATCTGCACTGCATCTTCTTTCTGTGATATTATACAGAGCTGACGCCGTCAGCAGAATTCCTATGGGCACATGTCTTTATTTGTAATTTCTGGAGTAGGATCATCAAAGGAAAAATGCCAGGCAAGTGCAGTCACACCTTAAAGACATTTCATTTTGAATCACCTTTGTGCTGCCACTTGTGTGTACGTGAGCTGCTCTCATGTGTCAGAACACATGAAAGATCTCCAGAGGCACAGTTTTGCAGCAGATTTGCAAGATCAGTTAGAATCATTGAAGCAGTAGGGCAAAGAACAAGGGCAGCCATTGGCCTATTGAGTCTGTGTTGCCTCATTATGGAGCAACATCTCTATCCATTTCCCCAAAAGATTTTCTTTCAGCGCTGATCCAAATCCCTTTGGATAGCACTGAGTGTATGTTTCCACCACAGCCACAGACATTGAGACCAGATTATAACTGCTCTGCAGAAAAGTGTTCTATCTCACATTCCCTTGAATGTTTTGACCATCACTTTAAACTAGGGTCACTTAGTAACTGAATCATGTGCTACTAGATAAAGCTTTTATTTCACAAATCCAGAGAAGGGTGGAGATAGAGTTGCAACTTTGATGATATTGGTGCCAGAGCACTGGAAGGTGGGCAATGTAGTACACAATGCAGTGTGCTTAGACCCCTGCTTGACTTGCTTTATATTTTTGACTGTGAGGCTAAACACAGCTCTGATGCCTTATTTAAGTTTGCTGATGACACCACTGTTGTTTGCCGAATCAAAGGTGGTGACGAATCAGTATATAAGAGGGAGACTGAAAATCTGAGTGGTGCCACAACAACAACATCTCTCTCAATGACACCAAGACCAAGGAGTTGATTATTGACTTCAGGAGGAGGGAACCAGGGGTGCATGAGCCAGTCCTTATCAAGAGATGGAAAGGGTCAGCAATAAGCTCATAATCACACATCACATAAGCGCCAATATGAAGAAAGCTGTCAATTTCCTAGAAATTAGCGAAGATTCAGCATAATATCTGAAACTTTGGCAACTTCTATACGTAGATGTGTGATGGAGAGTATATTGACTGGTTGCATGAATGGAAAATCCTCCAAAAAGTAGTGGATACTGCCCAATCCATCATGGGTGAAGCCTCCCCCACCGTTAAGCACATCTATATGGATCACTTTCATAGGAAAGCAGCATCCATCATCAAGGAGCCCACCACCCAGGGCATGCTGTCTTCTCATTCCGTCCATCAGGAAGAAGATATAGGAGCTTCCGAACCCATACACCAGGTTCAAGAACAGTTATTACTTGTCAACCACCAGGTTCTTGAACCAGAGTGGATAACTTCAATCAACCTCACTCAGCCCATCACTGAACTGTTCCCAGAACTTATGGATTCACTTTTAAGGACTCTTCATCTCATGTTCTTGATACTTATTGCTTGCTTGCTTGCTTGCTTACTTACTTCCTTACTTATTTATTTATTTATCTTTTATATTTGCAGTTTCTTAGCATGAAATTAAAAATGACAAGTTATCAGGAATTTGTTGAAGATATAATTAATTAGGATGATTAAGATGATACTGGGCTTAGAAAGCTTTGCACAACTCCAAACGAAAATGCTGTGATTTGAAAAATTACATAACCTGTACACTTTTCTGTTGTGAAATTCAACTCTTAATGCTTTAGCATAACTTTTGTTTTTTCGTAGCATATTTTTTCCTGATGTAAAGCTTCCCAAGTGATGACAATAGTGCAACATGCAAAATGTATTGCTAGCGAAACCATTGATCTGAAAAACAACTGCTTCTGTTTACTTGTTGAACAACAATATTTTATTAACACTGATTTCCGCTGGAACTGTGCCCACTAAAGGACCAACATTCAAACTCTGTTTGCCCTCAACGAGATCTCTGACGTACAATGCAATCTCATTTATGCACCTGAACTGTTTTACCCATTGATGCCAGGGCCACCTCAGTACCCCAGCTTCTGCTACCGTTATATCAATATAAAAGGAGGAGGCTTCATCACTGTTCCTTCAGCTTAAGAGACTTGACACTGTGGGCACAGTCAATGTCTACACGGCTGTCTTCCCCAGACAGGCATAGATATCTTCACAGAGGTGTCCCTCCCCACGTCCTGTTAGATCTTTGTTATCCTCATGTTTCCTGCAGGCAATGGTCTCTGCCTGACTCCAATGGATCAGTCTCCCTCACCCCTTCTCTCCTCACCTCCAGCATCCATTCATTCAGTTGTGATTCACCACAGTATCTGGAGCAGTGCTGTTTGTACCGTGTTATGTCCCTTTCAGAACAGCTTTTGTTAATTAATGGCTTAGACCTGAGAAAACAGGGCACAATTTTAAAGAGCCCGCTATTCAGAGTTCAGAGATCAATCCTGGCGTTCTTTGTAAGGAATTTCTGTACGTCCTTCCTGTGGAATGTGTGGGTTTTATCAGGGTCCTCTGGTTTCTTCCCACAGTCTAAAGATGTACCAGGTAGGTTAAGTATTCATTGTAAATTCTCCCATGATTAGGTTAGGGTTAAATTGGAGCTGTTGGGGGTTGCTAGGCAGTGTGGGCCAAAGGGTCAAAATAACCTATTCTGTGCTCTATCCCTAAATAATTAAATTTTGTTGGGAAGAATAAGGATAGATAATACAATAAAAATAGAATTCTAACAGAAAGACCTGGATGCATATGTACAAAAATCTTTGAAGATGGTAATAGATTGATAAAGTACAAACGTAGATGGAAAAAAGGGAATTCTGGGGTTTTAATAAAAACCTTTTATAAGAGAAAAGAAAGGGAACTAGGTTAAACCTTTATAACATCCTGGGTTGGCATTACTGAGGTATCACGTTTATTTCTGAAGACTGTGCTTCAAGAAGGCTGTGAAGATTTAGTAAAGGTGCAGGAATAGATCCATCATTTAATTATGTGGGTGGAAGAAGTAGGTGGGATATTCTCCTTTAAAAAGCCTTGATAGATGTGTTCTATCAAGAAAAATCTAAAACCAAGTGAATAGAGAGAACCTGTTCCCAATGGAGGATCATTATAATGCATACAGATACTAATTGGTTAGGATAACCATAAACCATATGATGTTTATTTGTCAGTGATGTTTTAACACAGTTTTAGCTGTGTTAAAACATCACTGACAAATAAACATCATATCTATCTGGGTTTCTCAACATTAATCAAGTCCTTCAGCCTGTACACCTACACATTAATATGCATTCCAAAGATTTGACAAAGAAATTACTATTTGACCTTTGCAACTCTATCACTCTTTATTTGCGTTTCCCTTTAAATTATCCTTGAAATTGCCATGTTAACACTATGTTAGTTGTGACTGTGTCACAGATGTAGCTCTCCTATACTTTCAGCAGGCTTTTCCTCAACCAGCATTCTTCTGATCATTTGCATATTCTTTTTTTTCCCCTCTGCTACAAAATCACAGCCAGCTTTAACCCTTTACAGAGTCCTGACTGGTCTGATTTTGCTACTGGCTTCCAAGCAGCATTTGGTTTTATTCTCTGTGCACTAGTTATCATGGACATGTGATATTAGTGGAAATGGATGAAGGGCCAAAGAGGAAAAACATAGTTAGTCATCATCTCCCGAGCTGACATTTCTTCTGTTAAACCTGGAAATTCTCACATTGATCCTCCCTGTGTACAATTGGTGTTACTTGGACATCTGTGTAAAGATAAACATGAGGAATTCTTCAGATGCTGGAAACCTAAAGCAACACATACAAAATGCTGGAGGAACTCAGCAGATCAGTCAGCATCCATGGAAATAAAGGGCTGGGGAGGATGGAATCTGATAGGAGATAAGAGCAGACCATAGGAGAAGGAAGGAGGAGAGGCATCGGGGGAGGTGATAGGCAACTAAGAAGAGGTAAGAGGCAGGAGTAGGGAACAGAAGAAAAGAGCAGGGTGGGGGATTTTCTTTTAAACCAGAAGGAGAAATTAATAGTCATGCCATCAGGTCAGAGGCTACCCAGACAGAAACAAAGTGTGGCTCCTTCACCCTGAGGGTGGCACAAAGGAAGGCCGTGGCCCAACATGTCAGAACAGAAATTAAAATGTTTGGCTCTTGTGAAGTTCCGCTTTTGGCGGATGGATCAGAGATGTTCGACGAAGGGGTTCCCTGCGTCAGGAGCACTGGAGCACTGGACACAATAGGCAACCCCAGCATTATCTATAGTAACTCACTTCTCCTCATATCACCAGTCCCATGCTTTATTGTTTACAGAATTGATTAAAAACTTGACAAAATGTTTAAAACACTAAATAGCTTTATAAGATGGCAGAGTAACATCAATCTTCAGGTGTGGCAAGTAAACCTATATCATAGTATTTTTGTTGGCACATCTTGTGTGTCCAGGCTCTGAAAACCTTCGCCTATCAGCGGTCGGGAATGTACAAGGACATCTTTAATCTCTCACTGCTGCAGTCGGAGGTTCCCACCTGCTTCAGAAGTGTGACAATCATACCAGTGCCCAAAAAGAGCTTGGTAAGCTGTCTCAATGACTATTAGCCAGTGGCACTCACATTTACTGTGATGAATTGCTTTGAAAGGTTGGTCATGGCAACTTCTGCCTAAGCAATAACCCAGACCTGCTGCAATTTGTCTATCGCCACAATTGGTCTACAGCGGACGCAATCTCAATGGCTCTTCCCTTGTCCTTGGATCATCTGGACAATAGCAATACTTGCAAAAGGCTGCTGTTTATTGGCTGCACTCCAGCATTCAGCACAGCCATAACCTGAGTTCTAATCAAGCATCTCCAAAACGTAGGTCTCTGCAACTGAATCTTTGACCTCCTCACCAGAAGACCACTTAAATAATTTCTCCTCCTCACTGATAATCAACACTGGTGCACCTCTAGGATGCATGTTTAACCCACTGCTCTACTCTCTCTACACCCACGACTGTGTGGCTAGACACAGCTCAAACACCAGCTATAAATTTGCCAACAACACAGCTAATGTTGGCATAATCTTGGATAGTGATGAGGAGGTGTACAGGAGTGAGATAGATCAGCTGGTTGATTGGGGTTGCAGCAACAACCTTACACTCAACGTCAGTAAGACCAGTAAATTCACTGTGGACCAGGAAAGGGAAGTCGAGAGAACACATACCAGTCCTCATTGAGGGATCAGAATTGGAAAGGGGGAGCAGTTTCAAGTTCCTGGGTGTCAACATCTCTGAGGATCTATTCTGGACCCAACATATTGATGCAATTACAAAGAAGGTACAACAAAGCAGCTATATTACATTAGGAGTTTGTGAAAAATTGGTAAAGACACTTGCAAATTTCTACATATGTACCATGGAAAGCATTCTAACTGATGCATCATTGTCTTGCATGGCAGTGCCACTGTATGAAATATGAAAAAGCTGCAGAAAGTTGTAAACTTAGCTAGTTCCATCATGGGGACCAGTTACTCAGCATGCAGGACACCTTCAAAAGGTAATGTCTCAAAAAAGCGCCATCCATCAATAAGGACCCCCATCATCCACGACGTACGCTCTACTTAATGCTACCATCAAGGTGGTGGTACAGGACCCCGAAGGCACACACTCAACATTTCAGGAACAGCATCTCCCCCTCTGCCATCAGATTTCTGAATGAAGAATGAACTATCTCAATACACTATCTCAGTATTTTTTCCTTCTCATTTTGCACTACGTATTTAATATATTTTAAATATGTACTTCATATTTTAATTTATAATTTTTATTACTATATGTTGCTACATACTGCCTCTACAAACTACAAATTTCATAATGTATGCCGGTGATATTAAACCTGATTCTGATTCTGTTGTGGTGCCTATACTTGGGATAGGTGTGCAGTGAAGTTCAGGAAAAATGAATAGAAGTTAGTCCTGGATAATTAACAATTTTTGAATACATCAGTGGGTTTTTAAGGATTGCCAGTTTCTTCTGGAAAGTCATGTTAGTACCACGTAAGACCAATGATTGACAATGATAGATATTACCAATGCATTTTATTGAACTTATTGCTCTAAATTTAGCAGAAATTAAAAGGAAACTCAGCTTTTCACAATTATAAAAAACATTGTTGCATATTTATGTGCAGAGGGACCCTTATATTACATAATTCTATTACTCAGATACTATAATGTTACAGCTTCCCAACTAAAAATTGTCTCCAAAAATTTAGTCTCTTAAAAAGAACAGTCCTAATTTTCAATGTTTCTTTCAATATAGCCTATCATAAACAAATTGCTTACTATTTATTAGGAATGAACTTCTCTATCACTGAATTTGTAATATTATGTTTATTCTAAGTATTTAATGCAAAATGACTTACAGTTATCAGAGCAGGCTGTAATTATTAGCCAATCAACATTGCCTCATGAAATATTTGGGTGTTATTTGTGTGAACTACTGGACACAATCTCTCTCATAGGTAGTAGCTCATGGCTAGGTAGCCACACAGGCTCTAGTTGGTGGGGGGCAGGGAAGAGGGTGAGTTCTGAGGTAACTAATAAGCCAATTGTGGAATTTTCCTTTTATCTCCTTTCTCCATAAAAGTGGGAGATGGAAATTGAATTGGGATTGGAGTTGGTTTATTATTGTCACATGTATCTATTCAGTGAGAAGCTTGTCTTGTATACAGTTCATACAGATCAAATCATTACACAGTGTACTTAGGCAGAACAAAGTAAAACAATAACAATGCACAATAAAGCATAACAGCTGCAGAGAAAGGGTAAACATAAGGTACAAAATCATAATGAGGTTGATTGTGAGGTTAAAAATCCACTTTATCGTATCAGGGAACCATTTAATGGTTTTATTACAGCAGGGTAGAAGCTGTCCTTGAGCCCAGTGGTATGTGCTCTCAGGCTTCTGTATCTTCTGCCTAATGGGAGAGGGGAGAAGACAGAGTTTCTGGGGATGGGGAGGGACTTTGATTATGTTGGCTGCTTTAGTGAGGCAGCGAGGAGTATTGACAGAGTCCATGGAGGCGAGTTCTCAGATGGTTATTTCGTGGGAGAGAATCAGAAAGAAAGGAATGTGAACACAAGGATGAACACTGTAAATTGGAGATATGGTGAATGATATTTTATCAGTGTTCATGACTATGATATAACATATTGACTATGAGTTGATCAGAGAATAGAACTCAAAGGTTAGAGTCCAAGCAGCAGGGTGGAACCAAAGCAGATCTTGAGAATGTTATAATAATTGAACTGAAATTATAAAAGAATGGGTAGCAGCAAATGGGTTGAGGTAAAGCAGAGACTAATATTACAGGTCAGGAATTCAACAATATTACTGATGGAAAGAATACAAGATTCAGCTTAATCATTCATTTCTAAAATATGTATTGCAGCTATATTTCGTATGTCTATACTGAATGGGATTAACAGCCTGAGAATGGAATTTGTAGTGAGAGTGGAAGTCAAAAGGTTGGTCTTCACAATGTTTCGTTACAGGTAATTTTTAGCTAGAAAGTTAGAGAGGCAGTTTGCAATGCAAAAAAATAATCAAACTGCTGGGGGAACTCAGTGGGTCAGGCAGCATGTCTGGAGGCAGAGGGATCACTGATAATTTTGGTCAAGACTTTGCATCAGGATCTGATAAAGGGCCTTGATCTGAAACATCAACTCCACAGACAAATCCTGACCTACTATCATAAGGCGGTGGCTGGGAACGGACCCAAGTGCAAAACACAGACACTGAAGTACTAGGGACAGGACTAGGATACAGGCTGAGGGCAAGGACATGGACACGAAAACCGGGAACCCGGAACAGGACTGGACAAGAGAGCTAGGAGCCCGGGCTTGGACTCCGAGCCAGAGACTGGACAAGGACCCAGTACCTGGGTCTTGCCTCTGGCTCGGACCCCAGAACTAGGCAAGGACGAGGCTTGGCAGGCAGGCAGGCAGGACGAGGCTGGAGTCTTCAGGCTTGAGGCTAGAGGCGAGGCTTAGCAGGAGGCAGGAGGCTGGAGTCTTCAGGCTAGAGGCTAGAGACGAGGCTTGGCAAGAGGCTGGGGTCTTCAGGCTTGAGGCTAGGCAGGCTCCTCCTGGGCAGGGCGCGGATCACCACCCGACGGAGGCATGGGACGGGAAGGGACAGAACCAACCGCAAGTAACGGTAAGACGGCCTGGCTTACCCGACAGAGGCAAGGGACAGGAAGGGACAGAACCAACCACAGGTAACGGCAAGATGGCCTCGCTTACCCGACGGAGGCAAGGGACAGAATCAACTGCAGGTAATGGCAAGATGGCCTGGCTTACCTGACGGAGGCAAGGGACAGGAAGGGACAGAACCAACTGCAGGTAACGGCAAGACGTCCTGGCTTACCTGGGCGGAGGCAAGGGACAGGAAGGGAGCTAGGTACAGGGTGGCTCCAGGACAAGACTGCAGGCGAGACGAGGCGAGAGTTATCAGCAAGGCAAGGCAAGGCAAGGCTTCAGGCATTGCAAGGAGAGACGAGAACTTCAGGTGAGGTGAGAGTTACCAGCAAGACAAGGCAAGGCTGCTGGCAAAGCAAGGTGAGACCAGAACTTCAGGCAAGGCGAGAGTTATCGGCAAGACAAGGTAGGGCTTCAGGCGATGAAACAGAGGGCAGAGGAAGGGATACAAGGAGTAAGGGCAAGAACAATCCAGCAGCCACACCCTGGTCTCTGATGGTATTTATGCAGCCAGCCCCAACGAGCATCAGCTGGCTCAATTAGAGCTCACCAAGAACAGAAACAGGGTAGACAGGAAAACCTGGAGCAAGGGTCGATGGACCGGACCGTGAACCAGAATATGGACTTCACGGACCGAATCATGACACCTACTGAGTTACTCCATCAGTTTGTTTGTGACATGTCTGTGACACCCCTTTTAATGCAGGTAGTGAAGTGGTCAAAGTCAAGAATGGAAAAGTAAAACCTACACTAGCCAGTATACATGTGATTCAAGATTTAAAATTGTTTAATGTAATTTCCAGTACACAAGTGTAAAAGAGAATGAAATAATTGTTATTCTGGATCTGATGCAGCACAAAAAACATGATAAGATAAAGCACATAATAATAAAAACACACAATAAATATAAATACATAAGGTAGCTTATATACATAGATTGATATTATATCCATAAAGTAACATTAGGCACATGAGCATCTGTAAATAAAGTGACTCTGACAGGAAATGATAAAGTAGATGTGGTGGTGGGGGGGGCGGGGGGGGGGTCTGTTAGTAGACAGAGGTGTTGATCATACTTACTGCTTGGGGAAGGTAACTATTTTTGAGTCTGGTGGCCCTGGCGTGGATGCCACGTAGCTGACTCCCAGTTGGGAGTGAGACAAACAGTCCATGAGCAGGGTTGGTGAAACCCTTCAAGATTTTACTAGCCTTTTGCTGGCACTTTTCCGTATAAGTGTCCTTGATGATGGGTAGGTTGGTGCCAGCGATGCACTGGGTAGTTTGACTGTCTATTATCGAACCTTCCTGTCCACTGCAGTGCACTTGCCATACCATGCTGCACTATTGCATAGTGGTCAAGGACAGATGTCTTACCTAAAGACAAGCTGTTTTGATGTCTTATTAGCTTGAAAATAAATTAAAAGCAAGGGCTAATGGTGCATAACATGCAAATATTACTACCAATCTTCCGTCCTTGGACTCACTTTACACCGCACACTGTCGGAGCAGTGCTACCAGGATAATCAAGGACACGACCCACCCAGTCAACACACTTTTCGTCCCTCTTCCCTCCGGGAGAAGGCTCAGGAGCTTGAAGACTCGTACGGCCAGATTTGGGAACAGCTTCTTTCCAACTGTGATAAGACTGCTGAACGGATCCTGACCCAGATCTGGGCCATACCCTCCAAATAACCGGACCCGCCTCTCCGTTTTTTTGCACTACCTTACTTTCCATTTTTCTATTTATGATTTATAATTTAAATTTTTAATATTTACTATTGATTTGTAATCCAGGGAGCGGGAAGTGCAGAACCAAATATCGCTGTGATGATTGTACGTTCTAGTATCAATTGTTTGGCGACAATAAAGTATAAAGTACAACATTTATGGTGGATTTTATGCATATGAAAAATATAAATTATCATAAAAGTGCTCAGATCTTTTAAATACTTTTTGAAGTTTAAATTCTTTCTGAATATTACTGTAAAAACCAGTCAAATATATTTTGCGCAGTATTGATTATGAAAACCTCCTTAGTCAGACTATACCTTCTTCTCCCCATCTGGTTTCAAAGAAGTCTGAAATTCAATACTAAGATTATCTGCTCATCCAGTTTTCACTGAAGGAATTTGTAATACGGATTTATTTTCAGGCACAAAATAATCATTGTTACTTTTGCTATTTGAATGTTTTAACTGTCAGCATCTGTTTTTATCTTTGCAAGTAAATTGCATGAATTTCACATTAAATCACGCTTATTATGCAATCGATGAGTGAGATTTGGCATTAAACACATAAATACTCTGAAGACTGGATCTGTATATAATTTTTTCTCATCCCTCTCAGCTTCAGTACCATTGTAAACATTTGCTGAGGGAAAAGTTGTTATCTATTCCCCATTCTGATTGTCTCAGCTTGTTCTGTGTCTTTCTAGGACTTTATTCATTTCAACCACTATATGGAATCTAGAAGTTTACCACAAACAGAAATAACCTGCATATAATTTCACACTTTATCACTTATCATTCATATTTGATATTACTGTTATTAAGATCTCCATAAGTTAATTAGTAAATTAATGTAGTGCCCTAGATTTTTCTGTTGCAAGTGAGAAACTGACAAAATAGACAAAATCACTAAAGCAAGAGCACATTAAAAAAAGAATGACCATGAATTAGCCAAAATAAATACATATTTGTGAGAGAATACAGGGCCATGAGAGTGTGGAACAAGCTGCCAGCACAAGTGGTGCATGCGAGCATGATTTCAACGTTTAAGCAAAGTTTGGATAGGTACATGGACGATAGGGGTATGGAGGGCTGTGGTCCCAGTGCAGGTAGATGGGAGCAGACAGTTTAAAAGGTTTCGGCATGGACCAGATGGGCCAAGGGGTCTGCTTTTGTGCTGTACTTTTCAATGACTCTATATTCTGTTGTGTATCCATACAGATTTACTTTCCTTGAACTGCAAGCATTTCACGCTCAGATCTGATAATTGATTACCTGCTGCCGTAGAGTTTGGATCTGATCTTTGGTGTTTCCCAGTTCCATCATAGTGCTTTGACTGTCATCATGGTGGTCCAGGATTTCCTGCTGTTGCTTTATCATATTCAGTTCATTTCTCAATTCCTCTTGTTCTTGTCTGGGTAAATAGCAAGAATAGCATTTTCATACATGACCAAGGACAGTATTTAATGTTGGTGATTAGGTATTGAAGGTTGCTTGGAAACAGTGCAAAGAAATAGTTCACAATTATCAGCCTGCAGAAGTTTGGGGCACAAATAAGACTAGATATTTCATTATGTCTGTGCAACCTTTTTGCTAGAGCAATTCATATTAAATTCCACCTTTGTGTGGCAAAGTTTCGGTTTAAAAGAGTACACTGGTAAGCTTGATTGGTAACAAATTCTATACTGCAACAGTCTGCAGATAAAGGAGTCCTTCTATCATTCTCAATGAGAACCTTAAATTGCTGATTCTTTGGCACTAATTCCAGAACCAAAGGAAAAAGTCTCCACTTTATCGATATCCAACATGTAAAAACACTGTTCTACTCGAAATATTCCAATTGTTGATTTGATATCACAGCCAAAGTTTCCCACATCTGCAGCTTGCTAACAATTCCAAGAGTCACTATGCCTTAAAAAGAAATACTCCAAATTTTTTTAGGAATTTATAAAAAGGTAAATTTAGCAATCCATATCTTGAAGAAGATATAGATATGAACTCCAAGGGTTCAAACAGGCATTTAATGGTTTTCACCCAAGAATCCATTAAATTATTTACTAACATTTCTGCCAGTATATTTCTAGATCCCTTATTTTGGTGAACTTGTCTTTCCTTGTCCTTTTCTATTACATTGCACCTTATCTATATTGTTCAGTTTTGAACTATCCTCATCCCATTCACTACCACACTTTCTTGCATTGGTTCAATATCGATTCAAGTTATACCCACTTATCACTGTATTTCTTTGATTAATTCACCACCTGCTCCAACTGTGCATGGTGAAGATACTTCAAAGCTTCAAAGGTTCATTTTCTTTATGTATGCAGAATACAACTCTGAGATTTGTCTTCTCCAGATAGCCATAAAATATAGAAAACCATAGAAATAGTTGAAAGAAAGACATCAATCCCTCCCGCATAAAAAGAAAAAGAAACAAAAACTCACAAATCCCAACACCCCCCCACCCTCCCTTGCACAAAACTAACAGATCACCCACATGGAGAAATAATAAGAACATCAAACCCTAAACCCTCAGCCCACCAATCGGCAACAAGCAAGAATGGGCAAGAACATAAAAAAAAAACATAGAACTGAAAGAATCCAATATGAACTACAGTTAGTTTGAACTACAGACCAATCCACAAACCTCAGAGTTTTGATAACATCTCCAAGAGCATTGGGACACAGCAGCCTCTCCGAGGGCAATTCAAACCAGTGGATCCTCTGAGGAAAGCAACTTGATCCAGCAGTCCCTCTGAGGGAAGTGACTCAAACCAGTGGCCCCTCTGAGGGCAGCGACTCGAATCAACAACTTAAACAGTAACATTGTTTAATAATTTTATTTAATAATTGTTTAATAATAAAAAAAAGGCTGGAAGCGTTTCCTCCACCAAAACTGATGATCTATTTTTAAATTGCCAATAGGGACGTAGGAGCTTTACAAGTGAAATATTTATCCCAAACAGTGCAACAATATCTAAATCAAAACAGTGTAGAATAAAATGTGGAAGTATACACAATGCTTTCAAACTTTCATATTTCTGGTCTTATTTTCACCCCATATTAATTTAGTATTTTTCCTCTTCCATCATTTTTCTTACCTAAAACATTCAACTGTTTTTCATAAAGGATGAAGGACTAGACGTCTAACTACAGCATATAAAACATTTCATATTAAACAACATGCTCAGTCACATGAGGTGTGGCAGTTTGACATGGTATAACATATCCAGAATGACATTTCAATAATGATAGCTTTCTAGAAGCTGTTGTTTCTTCCTTAGTCTATTCTTTCTATTTCATCCAGTTCCTAATCACCCAACCATTACAATACTACACAGAAACATACTATTGTCCTCCTCTAAATCACTTTCTAATATAAATACAACAGATTCTGGAGATACTGGAAATCCAGAATTTTGGGCCGAGACCCTTCATTGGGACTGGAACAAAAGGGGGAAGACACCAGAATAAAAAGTTGGGGGGACAAGCTGGAAGGTGATAGATGAAGCCCGGAGGGTGGGAAAACTATGGGAGAAAGGGAAGAAGGAGGGGCCACCAGGCGAAAGTGATAGGCAGGTGAGCAGAAGAGGTAAGATGCCAGAGTGGGGTGAAGAAGAGGGAAGGAGAAGGGGAAAAGAAAAAAATTACTAGTAGGAGAAATAATGTTCATGCCATCAGGTTGGAGGCTACCTAGATGGAATATATGGTACTTTCTATCAAGTTGATAGAAATGCTATTTCCACCATGGTCTCTGTCTATACTTCTCACTGCCTTGGTAAAGCAGCCTGCATGATCAAAGACACACCTATGCCGGATGGTCTCCCTTTTTCCCCATCCCCTCCCCATTGGGCAGAAGATACAAAAAACTGAAAGCATGTACCACCAGGCTCATAGACAGCTTCTACCTTGCTGTTATAAGATTATGGATGGTTCCTTCATATGATAAGATAGACTTTGTAATGACATTGCACCTTATTGTCTACCAGCACTGTATTTTCTTTATAGCTGACACACATTATTCTGCACTTCCTTTGTTTTACCTTGCACTATACCTCAATGCATGTCCATTCATTACAACGAAGCATTATTTGTCACATGTAGGCAAGACAAGTTTTACACTGTATCACAACATGTGACAAATAATAAACTAATTTACCAATTGTAGAGCATGTTTTAGGCTTTAGAGATCCTGTTATGAGAAGTGTTCAAAAAAACTAATGTTTTCAAAAAAATAAAGATCATAAAATTTTTTTGATAAAGTATGGTTTTCACTGCTTGGTAAGTCAGTAACTAATGGGCTTAGTGGCAATTTGTTTATCTTACAAGTCTAAACTGAATTTTTGATTAAAAAAGAGTACAAATCCCAATTTTAAAATAAAGTTTCTAAAATAAAAGCATTGGTATTATTAATTATGCTGAAGTATTGGATTCTCATTAAATTCATATGGTTTATTATTGTCCTTCAAGGAAAGAACTCGCTGCCTTAAGAGATCTGACCTGCACCTGTTGTCAAGCAAAACCATTGACAACAAGATCAGTTTGACAACCTGGCATCAAACTAGGCAATAGAGAGGACACAAATACACCTAAACTTGTTGCCTTAGTCTACTCCATAAACATATGGTGGCTAATGCTGGATTTGAGAGAGCTGTGGCCAACATAGCCAAGTGAAACTCTGACATACCTTTCAATAAAATATTTAGTATCAGTCAATAAAGAAACAGATTATGAGAGGTTTTGCTTAGGACAACAATAGCTGAAACAGATTCTGTAATCACAAAATAATCTGCAGATGCTGGGGTCAAAGCAACACTTAGTGTTGCTACAGATTCTGTAATTACTTTCAAAAAGTAAGCAAATAAACATTTGCATAAAAGAAAAAATAGATATTATTTATTATATATAAAATATATACTAGGAAAGGGGCAGGTTGATTGGACAAAACAATTAGCACACATATAATTCGAATAATCTCATTCCATGCTGCAATATTTTATTATTTGACTAATAAGATCTAATATCAATAGTTGTTTCAAGATATGATTTTCTCAACATAAGTTATTCTTGAAAAATTGATTTAATATTAAATTAAATTGCAAAACAATAACAACTGTCATTGTTATTCAATTAATGGTAATGGTAACATATAGCAATTAACAGTTAGTCTATGATGGCACTACAGCATTCCAGGAAATCCAGCTGTACATGCTGATAAATTACCAGGCTTATTCTTCAAAAGTATGTTTCAATGAATAATGAGATCATTCATTATTGAGTCAGGCATATTAGAGCAGACATGCAATCAATTAATGTTAAAATAGAACTTTGTTGTTTGAAATAACATAGGGAACAAACTTTTGAAGCTTTTGAATTGCTTGAGAAAAGCTGCAGTATGAGCATGTGTAACTGGAACAATTATTTCAATAGATTGTGACTGAAGTGAATATACAGGAAGCAGGACTCCCCTTTGTCCCCTGGGTAGACAAGTAATGAGTTATTTGATATGAACAGAACTATTGTCAGCAGCATACAGATGAGAGGTGAAAATTATCTCAAAAGTATGGCTACAAAATTTAATCAATAATATGTCTATTTCTGCCTTTCCACAAGGGGCTACAAAACACAGCTTCAAACAATCAATTCTATAAATTATTACAATTTCCAGCTTCATAGATGGATGTTCTAACAACTTTTAACAGCTGCAAGAAGCATTAGAGTTTGAAATAGTGAAACAATTCCTTCCAAACTTTCAGTTAATGGTGTTTGTATATGCATTTTTCCCTTTCACTGGCTGTAAAGCTGGATTTATTCATAAAATAGAAAGTAAAATGCAGAGGAAAAGAACAAAGAAGATTCCTTCAGTGTACTTTAGGTAACAAACATTATTCAAAGTGGTCAAGATGGAGGTCTTAAAATGTCACTACTGGTTAAAGAAAGAAATGTCTGCTTTAATACTATGCCTTTCATAAGGTCTTGTTAGTGCAAAGTGCTTTACAGCCGGTGAGTTGTTAAAGCTGTATAGTTGGAGTTGTAAAAGACAACTTGTGCAGAACAAACAACAATCTGGTAATGACCAGATAATGTATTATTAATAATGCATATTTTGTGATAAACATTGGTATATACTGAAGTATTCCTTCCTGGATTTGGTGACAAAAAAAATCTATGTTACTTGAAGTTCAAAGTCTCCTATGAAAGTTACTACTTCCTCAGTACTGAAGTGTCAGTCTAGATTTTTGAATTCAGATGTCTAGAGCAGTAAGCCTACAAGCTTCTACGTACTTTTTTTGCTATTTTGATAAAGAATCAAGTTCTGAAGTTTACCACTGAACAATTACCAGATGTTGGAGATAATGTAGTCATTACAAAGGACTTTGAGCAGTACCTAATGGTGCATCACTTTGTAGGTGCACTTGTTGCTAGAGCTTAAAGAAGAATTTTGAAATATATTTGAAAACTCTCCACACTATTTTGACAAACTCCATCAAGGTTATTATTATTCATACCAGATATTTTCAGTAAATGCCTTGTGGCGTTTTGTGCAGGGGGAGGAGAGTCTGAGGTTTGATGTTCTTGTTGCATTTTTTTGTTAGTTTTCTGTGTGAGGAGAGGAGGATTTGGAGGCTGATGTTCTTGTTGTGTTTTGTGCGGGGGAGGGGGTTTAGGGAAGAGTCACCATGGTGTTGTTGCTCCTTTTTGTGCCGGGAGTGGGGTGAATTTGCTGTTTCTCTCTGAACTGACTTCGATGTTTTTTTTGGTTTTGTGGCTATCTAGAGAAGAAAAATCTCAGAGCTGTACACTGCATACATACTTTGATAATAAATGAACCTTTGAACCTTTCGTACTTTGCAATTTTTGAATGCCTTTTAGATATTAGCAAGATAAAACTGCGCTTGGTCCTAATGACACTGATACGATCGGCTTTGGTTTGGAGGGAGGAAAGATGGATATTCAAAGTTCAAAGTACATTTATTATCAAAGTGTGTACACCATATACAACCTTGCAGGCAGCCACAAGACAAAGAAACACAATAAAATTCACAAAAAAAATGACACAAAGATAGTCAAACATCCAATGTGAAAAAATGAAAAAAAGGGCAAATAATCAAATAAAAGTAAACAAATAACACACAGAACATGAAGCACAGAGTCCCTGAAAGTCAGTCCACAGCCACAGTTTTAGTTCAGGGTTTCAGCCCGTCCAGGAGGACTGATGTTTGCAGGACACAGTCACCGAGTCAATTCAGCATTGAGGCCTGATGGTTGAGGGGTAAAACCTGGTGGTTTCTGATTCTTATTCCTGTTGTCAGTAACAAGAAAACAGCATGGCCTGGGGGGGTGGGGAGGGAGGGTCTTTGATGATGGATGCTGCTTTCCTGTGACAGCGCCCTGTGTAGATATCGTAAATAGTGGGAGGGTTTTACCTGTGATGGACTGGGTCATATCCATTCCATTTTGTAGTATTTTCTGTTCAAGGACATTGGTATTTCCATACCAGGCTGATACAAGAGGAAATAACAAAGGACAAAGTATGTTCCCCTCTCTGTAGATCCATTAAACCTCTAGCTCTGCACTGAAAATCTTACTTATTATATCCTCTGATAGTTGAACTATTCTGCAACCTGTTACGTTAAGATCATGGCTGGTTCTTTACCTCAGCACTACTTTTTTCCACTAACTCTGCAGGGTATATCTCTTAATTCCCTTAATATACTGATCTCTAATATACTCAGTGAACGAGCCTCCACAGCCCCCTGTGGTACAGAATTTCAAAGATTCACTTTGTTCTGGGCTAAGATGTTTCTTGTTAATCTATCCTGAAGGACCAATTCTTTATTTTAAGAATGTGGCCCTTTATACTTGTCACCCTAACCTTCTCTTTACATCCACTTTGTCAAGTCCCTCTAGGGTGTTACAGTTTTCAGTGAGATCATCTCTTGTTCTTCTCAAACATAAGCCTGGCCAGTTTAATGTCTCCTCATACAATAAACCTGCCTTCCCAGGAACCAGTCCAGTGAATCTTTGATACAAGCCATTTATCACAGTTCCTTAGTAAAGGGGAGATGAGACCTGTGGACAATATTGCAGTTAGTTTCATATAACTGAAACATGGCAATTTTTTACCTTTGAATTCAAATCCTTTTGCTATAAAATGTCAACATACTTTCTGTCTTCCTAATTGTTTGATACTAACTTTCAATGATTCATGCCTCAGTTTCCTTGAACACAAACAGCTTTCAGTTTTGCACGAATGCCAGCAATATAATTTTGTCAGGAAGCATGTGGCAAGTGCATCACAGCATCGATATGACCATAAGACATAGGAGTAGAATTAGGCCATTTGGCCCACCAAGTCTGCTCCACCATTCAATCATGGCTGAGGCTGATCCTGTTTTTTATTCTCCTCAGCCCCACTCCCCAGCCTTATCCCCATAAACTTTTAATGCCATGGCCAATCAAGAAACTATCAATCTCCACCTTAAATATACCGAACAACCTGGCCTCCACAATTGCCTGTGATAACGAATTCCACAAATTCACCACCCTCTGACAAAAGAAATTTCTCCGCATCGCTATTTTAAATGCTAATGCTCTGCCCTCTTGTCCTAGACTCTCACACCATGGGAAACAACCTTTCCACATCTACCCTGTCTAGGCCTTTCAACGTTCGAAAAGTTTCAGTGAGATCCTTCTAAACTGCAGCAAGTAAGGGCCTAGAGCAATCAAATGTTCTTCATATGATAACCCTTTCATTCATGGAATCATCCTTGTAAACCTCCTCGAACCCTCCCAATGCCAGCACATCTTTTCTTAGATAAGAAACCCAAAACTGTTCACAATACTCAAAGTGAGGCCTCATCAGTGCCTCATAAGCTTCAGCATCACATCACTGCTCTTGTATTCAAGAACTCTTGAAATGAATGCTAACATGGCATTTGCCTTCCTCACTATCAACCCTACCTGCAAGTTAACCTTCAGGGTGTTCTGCACAAGGACTCCCAAGTCCTTTTGCATCTCGGATTTTTGGAATTTCTCTCCATTTAGAAAATAATCAGTATATTTATTTATTTTACCAAAGTGCATGACCATGCATCTTCCAACATTGTATTTCATTTGCCACTTTCCTGCCCATTCTCCTAATCTGTCTAAGTTCTTCTGCAGCCTTCCTGTTTCCTCAACACTACCTGCCCCTCCACCAATCTTCGTATCATCTGCAAACTTGGCAACAAAGCCATCTTTCCATCATCTAAATCATTGATATACAGCATAAAAAAAGCAGACCCAACTCCAACCCCTGTGGAACACCTCTCGTCACTGGCAGCAAACCAGAAAAGGATCCTTTTATTCCCACCTGCTGCCTCCTACCAATTAGCCAAGGTCAAGGTGACTTATGCACCTTTTGGTCTTTCAGTTTCTTGAACACCTTCTCCTCTGTAATAGTAACTGTACTCACTTCTCTTCCGTTACACCCTTCAACTTCTGGCACACTGCTCGTGTCTTCCACAGTGGTATTTTTTAAGTTGGACTAGACCAATTCTTGATGAATAAATGTGCTTAGGTGTAAGTCATTCCACACACACATGAAGGGCGTCGTTCAGTCGACGGCTCTTCTTTGGAGGCCTTCAACATCTGCAGCGGTGTGAAGCAGGGCTGTGTGCTTGCCCCCACCCCGTTTGGCATCTTCTTCGCAGTCATGCTGAAGTGCGCCTTTGGAACATCAACTGATGGTGTCTACCTCCACACCAGATCGGACGGGAGGCTGTTCAGGCTGTCCTGCTGAGAGCGAAAACCAAGGTTCGCGAAGTACTCATCAGGGACATGTTGTTTGCAGACACTGGCAACGCACTCTGAAGAGCAACTGCAACGCCTCATGGACAGCTTCTCAAGAGCCTGCCAGGACTTCAGCTTGACCATCAGCCTGAAGAAGACCAACGTGTTGGGCCAAGGCATTGAGCACCCCCCTGCCATTACCATCAACAACTACGAGCTGGAGGTAGTCCACGAGTTTACATACCTTGCCTCCACCAACATGGACAGTCTCTCCTTAGACCCCGAGATCAACAGAAGGATCGGGCGAGCAGCCTCAACATTCGCCAGGCTGACAAAGGGAGCCTGGGAGAACAGAAAGCTGACGATGCACACCAAAGTTGCAGTCTACAGGGCCTGTCTCCTCAGCACACTGCTTTACGGCAGCGAGACCTGGAGCCTCTACTACAGACAAGAGCGGCGTCTCAACGCCTTCCTCCTTCGCAGCCTGAGATGCATCCTGGACATCACGTGGATTGACTGAGTCACCAACAATGAGGTCCTGGCCCGTGCCCAGATACCCAGCCTCTTCACCCTGCTCCAACAACGTCGTCTCCACTGGCTGGGCCATGTACACCGCATGTCAGATGGGAGGATCCCAAAAGACCTGCTGTACGGGAACTGGCCTCCGGCAGGAGAGCACAAGGGCGGCCCCATCTTCATTTCAAAGGTGTTTGCAAGAGAGACATGAAGTCACTGAAAATGAACGTCGAGAGGTGGAAGGACATCGCAAGCAATCGCTTTCACTGGAGGCTGGAACTACGCAGAGGTCTAAAAAGAGGAGAAGAGAAGCTGAGGCTTGCTGCTGAAGAAAAGCGCACTCGTCGGAAAAACAGCACCAAGACAACACTGGAGGACAATGCCTTCAAGTGCAGTCGCTGCAGCCGAGACTGTCACTCCTGTGTGGAACTCTACAGCCACAACAGACGGCAGTCTGAAGCAAGACTTTCCAGGCGCAGATCCACGGTCTCGCGAGACTAACAGATGCCACCACAGGTGTAGGTAGTCTTTTCAAAGACATTGAGAAACCTAACAACAGTCAATTATGCAATAAGGCAAAAGGCAATCCAACCTAGTGTCTGGTTTGAAATAATTAGTCCTTTATTTGTTGAGAATTCCTACCCATGCTGAGGTCTTATTCACTTCATGCAAGATTGTAAGGTATCCACTGTATCAACACACCCAAGTATGTCGCCAAATCAAACCTTCACATTCATCTTCCTGATGTCCACTTTTGAGTATGTCTAAAATGTGCATAATTTTACCATTGCAGGATCTTTGGTACCCACCCTTTCTGAAGTGCTTGCACTCATTAGCCTGATGTTCTGAAGTGTGTAACGCCCTGGGAAAGGTTTCACTGCTATTGCAATGGTTCCTCTGTAGCAGCAGTGTTTGGGTTATGGCTCGAGATACCGGAGGTTTTGGAACGAGAGGGGTGTTGTTCTTTCTTGTGTGCCCAAGAGCGAGGTATTGGCAGGCTTTGGTTCAGCAGAAGATGGACAGAGAAGATGCCAGAATGGAGAGGTCGTAGACTCCAGGACTAAGTGGACTTGGAACAGGGTTGGGAGTCAATGACACCCGGGGGAAATCAATGGAGACTGGACAGGAAAATCGTGAGCTCCAATGTGCCCATTAGACTGTTTCATTAAAATGGGCCCTTTTCTTTTACAAAAGTTTTCATTACTAACCTTCTTGTCAAATTAAGAATTATAAAGTTAAATTGTTTAATTGAATATGGTATACTGTTTGTTATTTCGTGGTACTGATTTGTAATTGGGGAAAACATCACACAGCATCCACACAAATGAGATTTCACATGTTTGGCGGGCCAGAGAGTGTCTTCCCCTACACTAACGCCGCCAATCGAACCTGAGCATTACAAGTGTTTGCACTCATTTGCTCAAGTTTAGAGATGTGCTGCTAGTATTGCAAAAACTGACATAGACATCTGAAGACTTTAAACAACACAAAGAGTTCCAGCAGTTGATTGCAATACGTGTAGCTCTAACAGGTCTATTGCATGGCTAAACAGCTTAAGAGAATGCTGAGAATAACTGAAATTCAAGTAATCACAGAAGCATTTTTATGGTAATTGTTATAGGCAGTTATATTACAGTATGGAATTTACAAATGTTGACATATCAATCACTGTTCATGCTTGAATACACCTTTAATGAATCTATTTGACTGAAAGCCATAAAGATTCTTAACAACAAAATGATAATGAGGGCAGCACAGTAGCGTCGCGCTACCACGACGCTATTACAGCTCGGTGTGTCAGAGTTCAGAGTTCAATATCAGCATCCTCTGTAAGAAAACTTGTTCATTCTTTCTGTGTGTGCGTGGGTTGCCTCTGGGTGCTCCCAGTTTCATCTCACAGTCCAAAGATGTACCGGTTAGTAGATTAATTTGTCATTGTAAATTATCCTGTGATTAGGCTAGGGTTGAATAGCTAGATTGTTGGGCAGTGTAACTTACTGGGCTGGCGGGGCCTGTTCCGTGCTGTATCTCTAAATAAGAAATAAATAATCTTCTATTTGTACGGATTGTCACCATAACCACAGGGGTATTTGATGCAGTACAACATATCTGCTCATTGACATTGAAGCATCAGCCTGTATTAGCTTCCAGATGCAGAGAATACTTTAGGAAGTTGCACATTTAGCATTTCTTCTTTGAGAGCGCACTGGGGCAAAATACTGCTATCTCCATCAGTGGAAAGGCTTCAATGTTGCATCCAGGTTGAAAGCTTTCAGCAGCATATGAAGCTGAAGCCCATTGGGTTGAAAGAACTCAGGGACCTGTTACATTCAGCTCGCGCCAAAGGAACATACACATACACACAGTGGCCACTTTATTAGGTACACTTGTACACCTGCTCATTAATGCAAATATTTAATCAGCCAATCACGTGGCAGCAGCTCAATGCATAAAAACATGCAACATGGTCATGGTTCAGATGTTGTTCAGACCAGACATCAGAATGGGGAAGAAATATGATCTAAGTGACTTTGACCATGGAATAGTTGTTGGTGGCAGATGGGGTGGTTTGAGTAACTCAGAAACTGCTGATCTCTTGGGATTTTCATGCACAACAGTCTCAAGAGTTTACAGAGAATGGTGTGAAAAATTAAAAAAAAATAAATATCCAGTGAGTGGCAGTTCTATTGCTGAAAACATCTTGTTAATGAGAGAGGCCGGAGGAGGATGGTCAGACTGGTTCAAGGGGACAGGATGGCAATAGTAACTCAAATAGCCATGCGTTACAACAGTGGTGTGCAGAAGGGCATTGCTGAAAACACAACATATCAAACCTTGAAGTGGATGGGCTACAGCAGCAGAAGATCATTGGCCACTTTATTAAGTATAGGACGTACCTACTAAAGTGGTTACTGTGTGTAGAGGGCTGGTATTGAATGCGTAGTCCCCTCAGGTTCCATTTTTTAAAGTTTTCTGGTGAGATGCAGAACCCACTGGAGCAGGTACCTCTGGTGAATCTCAGTGATGGTGCTGGATAAGGCTTCTCTTCGCCATGCCTGGTAACATCACCTCTCTCTGCCACTGGCTGTATCTAATTCTGCCCTTTCCTCTGCTTGATGGATCCAAGGCAAAGGCAGAGCTATGCATTTTCCATGTTGTACTGGAGGTATTATTAAATATTGAGATAACATAAAATACTGGTAAAGGATACAGCAGAGCATGGATCAGTTGCAGATACAGTACGGGTGGAGAAATGGCAGATGGAGTTTAACCCAGCCCAGTGAGAAGTGTTGCACCTTGGCAGGTCAAATGTAAAGAAGCAATACACTGTTAAAGGCAAGCTCCTTAACTGTGTTGATGAGCAGAGGGCCCTCGAGGTCCAAGTTCATAGCTTCCTGAAAGTGGCTACACAGGTTGATGGGGTGGTTAGGAAGGCATATGACATGCTTGCCTTTATTAGTTGAGTTTAAAAGCCAGAAGGTTATGTTGCAGCATTATAAAACTCTATTTAGAAAGGATCTGGAGTATTCCATGCCGTTCTGATCACCCCATTATAGGAAGGATGTTGAGGCTTTGGAGAGGGTTCAGAAGAGGCTTACCAGGATGCTGTTTGGATTAGAGGGCATATGCTAAACGAGAAGTTGGACAAATCTGGGTTGCTTTCTCTAGAGTGGTGGAGGCTGAGGAGAGATCTGATAGAGGTTTATAAGATTATGAGAGGCATAGATAGAGTAGACAGACAGTAATTTTCCCATGGATCAAATGTCTAATACATATGAGGTGAGAGGGGCTAATTTCAAAGGAGACGTGAGGGACAATTTTGTTTTACACAGAGACTAGTGGGTGCCTGGAATGTGCTGCGTGTGGTGGTGGTAAAGGCAAATACACTTCTAAGAGTCGTTTAGATAAGCACCATGAATGCACAGGAAATGGAAGAATATGGACATCATGCAGGCAGAAGAGATTAGCTTAGTTGACCATTAGATTTCTAATTTAATTGGTCTGGTACAACATTATGGGCTGAATTATCTGTTTCTATGCAATATTGTTCTATGGTCTATGATTTATTTGTTTGCACGTACTCTGATTTTATCTGTCAAGATTTTTTTGGAGATTATGAAATACTTTCATTTCTTGATTTGCAAGGCTAAGGGTGATAACCACTAACAGGGGAAAAGGTCAACATGGGAGATTACACTTACTCTGTTTTTTTACTGCACATATCTGTAATAGCTTTGTTTCTCTTTACACAGTGGCAGCGTGCTAAAGAACTGGGCCCTAGCCAAGAAGTAACTCCCAATGAATGTGGTTAACTACAGCTTGTTCTGCACTGTCCAGGAATGATCCTTCCAACACGAATTATGTCCATGAAGCTTGTCTGGTCACTACTGATCTGGCTAAGCCATTGACAGAGTCAGATCTATCTAGCCTCTAAGTCCGTAACAATCTTAAATATTCAACAATTATTAAATACCAAGTTATCCTTGTAAAGATTAAAATTAAGTTACAAAATAGAAAATACTAGAAACAATTTCCATCCCATGAAATAAGGGAGTGACTGAACTTGCATCAGATTAGAAAATCAAAATGACTGAGGATGCTGGAAAGTTGAAATAAAATAGAAAATGCTGTAACCCCTCAGTAGGTCAGGAAACACTGAGGAAAGAGAAACAAGAGTCTCAGATCAAAGAGTCTTCTTCAGAAATGATAAAGAGGAAAACAAGTTAGTTTTAAGTTGCAGAGAGGATGGGGAGAGTTGGATAGTACAAATATTTGATGGGATAGGATAAGACCAAGGTTAGATCTGCTGTAAGTTGAATAGGTTGATTCTTCAGTGTCACTGCTGAGAAGCTACCTGAAGCAGGAGTTATATCACTCCTTGAAGAGTTCAATGTCAGAGTATGTCAGATCTTTTATGTCTGGGAGTACCAGTTTTCAGAATTAGGGTGAATTGAATGTCAAACTAACCGAAGTTTGTTGGTCAATAAGTCTGGAAGCCAGTTACAGATGGGAGCCCCAATCCAAGGTCAAAGATTGTAAAGGTGAGATGAGCCCATAAGCCCACTTAATATCGCCCTGAATCATCATTTCTCTACCTTCCCCAGAATCCTGCTAGTAGAAAATTTATTACTCCATTCTGTGGTCCAGCTAATTACAGTTCATTTCTCATTCTAATGTTTGTGAATCAACATTGATTCATTGTCGGACAATGCAATGTTAAACCTTAAGCTCAAAATTTTCATGGACCAGCTCCATTATTGATACAAAATTTCCTCTAACATCTCCCATATGCCTACTGTTGCTCTCTGACTGACACTTGGCAGATCCCCCGCTAAATCATATCAAAACAGGTCAGAGATTCTTTTAGTTGTCTTGACCATATTCACCTGAAAATCTTGGATAAATCAGTCTTCCTTATTTAAGAAAAACTACATCAAACCATTTTAAAGTAAGTTATAGGTCATTTCCATTGATCCATTCCTGAAAGGATCAGAGTCCTCTACAAAGCTTTCCTGTTATTTGCAAGGGAAGCCAAGACATTACTTTTGGTACAGTCGGCGATTTGGGCCGAAACGCTTAAACAGGACTAGAGAAAAAAAGCTAAGGAGTAGATTTGAAAGGTGGGGAGGGAGAGAGAGAAACACCAGATGATAGGTGAAACTTGGAGGGGGAGGGAAGTTGATTGGTGAAAGAGACAAAAGGCCATAGAAGAAAGAATAAAAGGGGGGGGCGGGAGAGGAGCACCAGAGGGAGGCGATGGGAGGGCAAGGAAATAACATGAGGAAGGAAAAAGTTTGAGAAATCGATGTTCATGCCATCATGTTGGAGGCTACCCAAATGGGATATAAGGTGTTGTTCCTTCAACCTAACTGTGGCCTTATCACGACAGTGGAGGAGGTCATGGGCGGACATAACGGAATGGGAATGGGAAGTGGAATTAAAATGGGTGGCCACTGGGAGATCCCACTTGTTCTGGCGGACGGAGCGCAGATGCTCAGCGAAGCAGTTTCCCAATCTACATCGAGTCTCACATCTGCCATCTTCCCATTATCTCTCCTATATCTGATTCCACGTATCACCTACCAATCTCTGTCTCTACCCATCTCCCTATCCTCCCGTATCCGACTCTATCTTCCTGATTTTTTCTTATATTGGCACCTTTCACCTGCCAGCCTCTGCTTCAATACCACCATCTCTTCCACTGACCCATCATCTCTTCTCTTCACCTATCATCTACCATCTTCTGTCTCATCCCTCCTTCTCACTTCTGTATATTAGCTATCTTCCCTCAACGTTCTCAGTCCTGAAACTGAGTTAGCTGTGAGAGTTGATATGGGTAAAGCAGATTTATTTGGACAACTAAGAAAATAAATGATTTTAGTTTGTGCAATGATTTAAGAAATGATATAAATTTGATCTATAGTCATAGTCATACTTTATTGATCCCGGGGGAAATTGGTTTTTGTTACAGTTGCACCATTAATAATAGATAGAACTATAAATAGTTAAATATTAATATGTAAATTATGCCAGTAAATTATGAAATGTCCAGGACCAGCCTATTGGCTCAGGGTGTCTGACCCTCCAAGGGAGGAGTTGTAAAGTTTGATGGCCACAGGCAGGAATGACTTCCTATGACGCTCGGTGTTGCATCTCAGTGGAATGAGTCTCTGGCTGAATGTACTCCTGTGGCCACTCAGTACATTATGTAGTGGATGGGAGACATTGTACAAGATGGCATGCAACTTGGACAGCGTCCTCTTTTCAGACACCACCGTCAGAGAGTCCAGTTCCATCCCCACAACATCACTAGCCTTACAAATGAGTTTGTTGATTCTGTTGGTGTCTGCTACCCTCAGCTTGCTGCCCCAGCACACAACAGCAACACAAGGAACACAGTAATAAAAGCATCAAACAGAAAGGAAACTTTTAAAGAAACAATATCTTACTTGTATTTATTCATCTCTTCCTCTGTAGTTTCAAGCTGTTTTTTCAGTGTTCGTATTTGCATGTGCAATGTTTGTTGTTTTTGCTCTTGATGGACTACCTCAGATGTTTGGTTATTTAGCTGCTTCTCTGTAGCTTGTAGGTTTGACTCCAGTAAAATTAATTTCTCTTCTCGATTTGCAAGCTCTTGCACTATAATTAGACAGTAATAACTTTTAATATCAAAATGCTCATAACATGCACACTTCTGGACAATTACTTTTAACACTTCAACATTTTAATATTTGATACTGCAAACAAATGAATTAAATGCATGTCTGATTTCTCCCTCATCTACAGTTGCCTTTTTCTTTTCTTACATGAAAACATTAGTTTTCCAAGCCCAATTTCATTGGTGTTTTGCTGTTTGTTACAATAAGCAGGAATTGTGACACATCTTGATAAGAGATTTTAGGTCTTAATTAAGGGCAACGAGTCTAACCTCACACAGACATTTCTAACAAAAGTCTTGGACAGTAGGCAGAAAGGATCTCTGGTTTTGCTCAAAGAAGCTGTGTGCAGCAACTGGGTTCACATCTGCCAATTAGCTTACATGTTTTCTTGTAAATGCTGTTAATGTATAGGTGCTATTGTTGAACAAATTGTAATATTGGAACATTTGTTTGTATTTTAGAAGTAATCTGGATTATCTTGACAACAGATAATGGTTGACCTACAAATCACCTCTGCAAATCATAACGTCTGATTGTGAGATAATATTAATAAGTTGCATCAACAACCAACTGTTCTAATTGCCAGTTATATTTCAGTATATATGATGCAAAACTTTCAGAGGAAGGAAAGAAAATATTCAATTGGACGGCAAGAGGAAAATGCTGCATGAACCTTGTAATGATAATAAAGCAATAGATGGCGCTATATTTCTGGTCACAGAGAAAACAAACATCAGAATAACTTGGCTAAACTTGGTAACATTAAGATGTAAGATTCAAGCATCATATTATAGTTCTTTTAATTGGACAATTAAAAAAATCATGCCTCAGATGTATTTTTGAATGAAGACATAGTGCATCATCTTGTGAAGACACTTTTAATTTCTTGCACCATTATTTCAGCTCACAGACTGAAATAAAAATCATTGTCAAATATACAAGGAAACATTATTTAGTATGTGTTAGTAAATGGAAATTAACATGAATTATTAAGCACAATAAAATCAAGCCAAGCATACCCAGAAGATTCACATAATTTTGTTGTGGAAAAAAAATGTAATGTAAAATTATACAGCACTCATGATTAATATGTGTCTGCAGTACAGAAACATTTTAGCTCTGTACAGAAACATTTTAGGAAATCACTCAGGTGAGTTTGATTACTAAATACTTAAGAGTGCAAATATTTGTTGCTCATTTATTGATGACAGTATGAGGAATCTGAGTTTACAGAACACAAGTTAGCAGTTCAGGTATACAGGACAATAAATTCAGCTAATCAACAGAAAAAAAAATATTAAACAATCTCAGACCTGAGATGGCCTGTTTGCATATTTAAGTAAAGGCTCGAATTGGTTTGACCTGAGATAGTTGGTGATAGCAGAATCAGAATCAGATTTAATACCACTGGCATTGACATGAAATTTGTTAACTTTATGGCAGTAGTACAATGAGATAGATGATAAATAAATATAGAGAAAAAAACTGAGTTACATTAAGTATATAAATGTCCATTAAATAGTTAAGTTGAAATAAGTTGTGCAAAAAAAAACAAAAATAAAAAAGTAGTGAGGTAGTGTTCATGGGTTCAATTTTCAGTTAGAAATCTAATGGCAGAAGAGAAGAATCATCATCATCATCATCATCATCAGGTGCCATGCCCAGTTTCAGCTTTGACTGCCATGGTCCACACACAGACTCCTGTTTCCGGTCAAGGGGATCAATTCATTGGTATTCATTTCCAGTTCTCTGGCTGCTGTCTCCATCATCATTTGTCTTTGCCTTCCTTTTGCTTTCTTCGTTTCAATCTTTCCCATAATTACCATGCATTCCAACTCCTCTTTCCTAATCACATGTCCAATGAAGTTACATTGCCTTTTCATGATCTCATGCATTATTTCTCTTTTTGTGCTTGCTCTGTTCATGACATCCTTGTCAGATATTCATTTCGTCCATATTCTTTGCATCCTCCTCAAAAACCACATCTCTGCTGCTTCAATTCGTTTCCTCATGTTACTAGATATTGTCCAACATTCTGATCCATATAACGTAACTGGATAAATGTAACATTTCAGTACTCTGGGCATGACAACCCGCCTCAGAATGGAAGAAGCTGTTCCTAAATAACTAAGTTATTACTAAGGTTGTGTATTGAGTCCCATGCTCTACTCCCTCTTCACTTACGACTGTGTACCTGCATTTAACACCAATACCATTGTCAAATTCACAGATGACACAACAGCGATCGGGTTGATCTCCAACAGAGACGAATCAGCGTACAGAGCGGAGGTACAGAACTTAGTGAGCTAGTGCTCAGAGAACAAACTGTCTCTTAATACAGCAAAGACTAAGGAGCTAATTATCAATTTTGGAAAGTCACAGGATGACGAGTACGCTCCAGTCTACATTAACAGAGACATAGTGGAGAGAGTGTCCAGTTTCAGGTTTCTGGGAATATATATCTCAGAAGACCTTACATGGTCCAGTAACACCACTACAATAGTTAAGAAAGCACTGCAATGTTTGTTTTTCCTCAGGGTGCTGAAGAAAGCTGGTCTATCTGAACAGATGCTGGTGACCTTTTACCCCTGCACCATAGAGAGCATCTTAACATACTGCATCTCTGTGTGGTATCTCAGTTGTACAGCAGCTGATAGGAAAGCACTTCTGCGGGTCACCTCTAGCGCACAGAAGATCATTGGGACACAGCTCCCAGCCCTGGAGGACACCTACAGCTCACGCTGCCTAAGGAAAGCTACAAGCATCTGTAAGGACAATACACACCCATGCAATATTCTGTTTGAACTTCTTCCATCTGGCAGACGTTATAAGATTTTCTATGCCCGCACCTCCAAACTGAAAAATAGCTTTTTCCCCAGAGCTATAATTGCTCTGAACCAATCGATCAAGCATCATCCATAAATGTGTTATATTGCTACTTTAATACTGGTTTTATGGCTGTCATGCATCTGAGTTGCACTTCTGTACTGCTGGACATTGCTTGTACTGGCTGGTTACTTGATTTTATTTACTGTTTATTTAGTTTATTTGTTGTTTTATAGCATTGAGTACGAGAGTTGCAAACTCATTTTCGCTGTATTGGTGCATAACAAATTGTACCATACAATGACAATAAAGATATTCCATTTCATTTCAGGTGTGTGCCTTTGAGCTTCTGTACTTCCTTCCCAACGGAAAGAATGAGAAGAGGGCATGTCCTAGGTGGTGGAGATCCTTAATGATGGATGCCACCTTCCTAAGATCTTGACAATGTCTTGGATACTATGGAGGTTAGTACTCATTATGGAGCTGACTAATTTTACAAGTTTCTGTAACTTATTTCGAGCTTGTGCAGTAGCCACACTCTGCCCCATCCCCCATCGCCCACACCAGACAATGATGCAGCCAGTCAGAATGCTCTCCACGGTACATTTGTAGAAGTTTTGAGTGTTTCAGTTGACAAACCAAATCTCCTCAAACTCCTAATGAAATATAGCCACTGTCTTGCCTTCTTTACAGCTGCATCAATATGTTGTGTACAGATTAGGTCCTCAAGGATACTGACATTCACAAACTTGTAATTGCTCACTCATTCCATTTCTGATCCCTCTATGAGTATGCAGCATGAGCTACATTTAGGGTTTGGGTTTACATAAAACATGAAACAATACTTGATTTCCAGAAGCGAGCAATATGATCCCACACATTTGAAGAAACCAGTATCTTAGAAGTCCACCAATCATTTACACCCCCCTGCTGCTCATTACCAATTACACTCTCCATTGCTTTCTAGTTATTCCATTGAATGTATGGATATTAATCAGTTTATAGTTATGAGCAGAGGAATGACAGATTGAGTTTAATCTGCCCAAGTATAAGGTGTTGTATTTTGGGAGGGCAAATGTAAGGGGAAAGCATACAGTTTATGGTAGGGCCCTTAACAACACTGAAGTACAGAGGGATTTTAGGGTCCAAGTGCATACCTCCATTAAAATGGCAATGCCAATAGATACTGTGGCAAAGAAGGCATACGGTATGTTTACATTCGTCACTAGGAGCACCGAATATAAGCACCAGGAAAGTTAAGTTGTAGTTGTATAAAACCTTGGTTAGGTGCAGTCCTGGTTGTCCCATTACAAAAAGGATGGGAAAGTTTTGGAGATGATTTAGAAGGGGTTTACCCAGATCCTGCCTGAACTACAGGCTATTAGTTATCTTCTTCTTCAGCTGTCCATCGATTTCGATGTTGACTGAAGCCTGGGCAAGGTTGTATGGAAGACCAGCAGTTGCCCATGCTGCAAGTCTCCCTTCTCCACGCCACCGACGTTGTCCAAGGGAAGGCCAGTAGGACCCATACAGCTTGGCACCGCTGTCATCACAGAGCAATGTGTGGTTAAGTGCCTTGCTCAAGGACATAACACGCTGCCTCATCTGAAGCTCAAACTAGCAACCTTCAGATCACTAGACCGACGCCTTAACCACTTGGCCACACTCCCACACTTATTAGCTATAAGAAGGGATTAGACAAACTAGAGATTGCTTTATCTGGAGCATTGTAGGCTGGGGGACGTCATGCTAGAGGTTATGAGCAGCATACATAGAACAGACAGCCAGATTCTTTTATCCAGAAAACAAATGTTGCATACTCCAGGTGACAGCTTTAAGGTAAGGGGGGAAGTTTAAAGGGTGGTTGGTGCCTGGAATGACTGTCAGGGTGGTAGTGGTAGCAGATATTATAGTGGTATTCGTATGCAGGGAATGGTGGGATTTGGCTCACATGCAGACAGAATGGATAAATTTAATTTGGCATCATGCTCAGCACGGACATTGTGGGCCAAAAGCCTATTTCTGTGTTGTGTTTTCCTGTTCTATGTTCTATTTATCTATCTCTGCAATCTCTGTTTTCCTCCACTGGTTTCTATTTCAATGCCTTTCCTTTTCTTCTTCATCTCTACTTCTCCCAACCACTTCCCACTAAAGAAACCAAGCTTATCGCTGGCACCAATATCATGAGGTCTGACATGAGGGAAGCTTACACAGAAACATAGAAAACCTACAGCACTATACAGGCCCTTCGACCCACAATGCTGCGCTGAATATTCACTTACTTTAGAAATTACCTAAGGTTACACATAGCCCTCTGTTTTTCTAAGCTCCATGTACCTATCTATAAGTCTCTTAAAACAGGGGTCCCCAACCTTTTTTGCACTGCGGACCGGTTTAATATTGACAATATTTTGCGGACCAGCCGACAATATACTTGCCAGGGGGTGGGAGGGGGGGGGGTAAGATTGCCAACAGAGAAGAGTAGCAGTCAAATACTATGACCATGAAGCCTTGCACGGGCACCTGTGTGCGCATGCGTGTACGTGCCAATTTTTTTTCTACAAATCGTTTTTGGCAATTCTGTTCGGTGGGGGGGTTAATCACGACCAGAATATAGGTGATACGTGGCTAATACACTCAATTTTGTTTCTAAAAGGGTTTATCTAACGAATTTAATATTAAACACACAGCGCATATTTTCCTCGCATGAATATAGTGATAAGTCAATTATCAGGGGAGGTCAGGGGAGCTTGAAGTGGTAGAGACAGGTTCGATATTATCATTTAAAGAAAAATTGGATAGGTATATGGACAGGAAAGGAATGGAGGGTTATGGGCTGAGTGCAGGTCAGTGGGACTAGGTGAGAGTAGGGTTTGGCACGGACTAGAAGGGGAGAGATGGCCTGTTTCCGTGCTGTAATTGTTATATGGTTATATAAGTCACTTATAAGTCAATAGCATCATAACATTTTAAGTAATGGTTGGATATTAAACACACAGCACATATTTTCCCTGTATGGACATATAAAATCATTGCAACACACCAATGTCGCTGAATCAGTGGGAGCCCTGGGCTTGTTTTCCTGCAACAACACAGTCCCATCGAGGGGTGATGGGAGACAGCGATACTCCAAGGGGGTTCCTTAAGTGCAGTCTATTCCACAATTTAGTTTTCGTTGCATTCATTGCAGAGATATGTTGGAAATGGAAGCAACGTTTCATTGCTTTCGTGGCTATCTCAGGATATTTAGCCTTGACTTTGATCCAAAATGCCGGCAGAGACGTTATGTCAAACATACTTTTCAGCCCACTGTCATTTGCAAGCTCGAGGAGTTGATCTCCTTCCTGCGCTGACACAGATGACACGTGCATAATGACCTCGCGTGTGTTCAGTCTCAACAGTGCGCGTGACAGGGAATGAGGAAAGATGCAGCTGACTCATATCACCAAATCATATCATTTCCTCACGGCCCGGTAGTGCATGCTTTGCGGCCTGGTACCAGTCCGCGGCCCGGTGGTTGGGGACCACTGTCTTAAAAGACGCTATCGTATCCGCCTCCACCACTGTTGCTGGCAGCCCATTCCATGCACTCACCACTCTGTGTAAAATACTTATCCCTGACATCTCCTCTGTACCTACTTCCAAGCACCTTAAAATTGTGCCCTCTCGTATTAGCCATTTTTAAGCCCTGGGAAAAAGCCCGACTATCCACACGATCAATGCCTCTCATTACCTTATACACCTCTATCAGGTCACCTCTGCCGCTCCAAGGAGAAAAGGCAGAGTTCACTCAACCTATTCTCATAAGGCATGCTCCCCAATCCAGGCGACATCTTTGTAAATCTCCTCTGCACCCTTTCTATAGTTTCCACATCCTTTCTGTAGTGACATGACCAGAACTGAGCACAGTACTCCAAGTGGGGTCTGACCAGGGTCCTATATAGCTGTAACATTACCTCTCAGCTCTTAAGTTCAATCCCATGGTTGATGAAGACCAATGCATCGTATGTCTTCTTAACCACAGAGTCAATCTGCGCAACAACTTTGAGTGTCCTATGGACTCAGACCCCAAGATCCTTCTGATCCTCCACACTGCCAAGAGTCTTACCATTAATACCATATTCTGCCATCATATTTGACCTACCAAAATGAACCACCTCACACTTATCTGGGTTGAACTCCATCTGCCACTTCTCAGCCCAGTTTTGTATGCTATCGATGTCCCACTGAAACCTCTGACAGCCCTCCACACTATCCACAGCACCCCCAACCCCCAACATTACCCTCACAATTCATGTGTGGTGATTTTGCTGGTGACTCCTCAAACTCAAAAAGAGCACAAGAAATCTTAGCATGTCTTCCCTCCCTACTATTGACTAAAACATTTAACTATTAACATGTTACATATCCTTATAATCATAAATTTCCCATCAAGTTGAAGGATTATTTGCTTTTACAGAGCAACAATGTAATATAAATAATTTGTAATTAAAAGAGAGTTATCAAAAAACTTTATTTTATACTAACTGTTTAATATAAACAAAAATGATATAGTTCTAAAGAAGGGTCTTTGACCTGGTACATTAGCTCTGCTTCTCTTCCAACAAATGCAGCCTGACTTGCTGAGCATTTACACACACACTTTAGGAACTCAATGGGTCAGGCACCATCTCTGGAAGAAAATGGACAGTTAATGTCATGGACCGAGATCCTTCACCAGGATTGACGCCAGACACTAGAATTTTCAGTTTGTATTTTAGATTTCTAGTATCTGCAATTTTATTTTGATCCTCTGCCTTGCCTTAGTTGGTTTCGGGGCACAGGCAACAAAAGTAGCATGCTTTACTTATAATCCCTTTGGCAGCCTTACAACTGCCTAGGGCTATTACAGTGTACCTGGTGTTCATACTGGCAAGCAATCTTATGTCAAGCATATTCTTTTGATATAAGATCAATAATAGATTCTTGTCAAAAGGCAATTTTTCACATGTTTTCACCTTGCCTTTCTCACAGGTAATAGTTACAGGAAGTACATTCATGAATTAGAACAAAAAAAGAGGAATTATTTTACTTTTTGAAAAAAAAAAATTCCTGTGCACAACAATTCTAAATCAATACAACATCCAAATATTTATCTGGAATCAGATGCTAGTACAGGAAAAGCCAAGCATCAAATTATTATCTCAAAAGGAAAGGGTGCAACAAGCAGTTGTCAGGTCGGTTCAGTCTGTTATGTTCCATTTGAAGTTTATCTAAAGAAAGGTTTTAAAATCTGTTCTATAAATTTTCTTCAAAGAATTGATAAAACAATGCACATAGATTTGGAGTCTGTGGAAAAAAAAAACATTTAATGATTTGAAATGCTTAAATATTACATCCATTAAGGCAATATCTTTATAATAGCTGATTGCAAGTTTCCAGAAAGACTGATTCACTCAACTATAGAATCTTGACTTCCATTCAAACTACGTAGAAAAAGCCAGTTATGCTTTTGTAACCTGGTGTAGACTGTGCTAACTTAGAAAAGGCACAGCTCTGTAATGAGCAATCCTCTAGTAAACCAAGTCAGAGCAAGGTCAACTGCCCAACATATTAACTCTAATAGGAAATTACAACAAATAGGGACAGTTTATGGCTGAAATCAGAGTCGGTGCACTGCTGAAAAGAAGATCCTGGAGCTGAACAGTCTTCAAACCACGTAGTGATGCCACCAGTCAGAAACCTCTCCATCAAAATTAAAATAGAAATTTGCTACAGACCTCGGTGATGTACCAAGTCTCTACAAACTTCTAACAAAGTACAGCTGCTGGCATGCCATCTTCATGATTTCATGAATGTGTTGGGCTCAGGATAGATCCTTTTAAATGCTGATATCCAGGTACATGAAGCCCTTCACCTTTCCACCATAGTTGCCATAACTACCATAAATGGCAGCACCTCACAAGTTTAGACACATATGCCACAAGAGTAAAATCTGAGAGAGGGTCTGGGGCAGGGATGATTATTTGAAGAATCTTACAGCTTAACATACCGCTGCACCAGGTCTTTCATGGACATTTTAAGAGTATAGCTTATTTTTTATCAATCATAATCTACCAGTATTCTACCTACATGTTTCTCCCTCAAGAGTTAGGGGACAGACAGGAGATTCTGTGGCTTTGAAAGAGAAGCTAGGATGGTGTGTTGCCTCCTAGGTGCTAGGGTCCAGGATGTCTCAGAATGGCTGCAGAAGATTCTAAAGGAGGAGCGTGAGTAGCCAGATGTCGTGGTGCACATTAGCAGCAAATGACTTAGGTAGAAAGGAGGAAGAGCTCCCTTCAGTGTTTTCCCCAGCTCCCTATACTCCTGCACAGTGAGTATAGGGAGCTGGGGAAAACACTGAAGAACAGGACCTCCAATGTAGCAATCTCTGGATTACAGCCAGTGCCACATGCTAGTCAAAGCAAGAATAAGATGATGGTATAGATGAATGAGTGGCTGAGGAAGTGGTGCAGGTCTGGATCATTGGGATCTCTTCTGAGGAAAGTATGATCTGTATAAAAAGGATGGGTTAAACCTGAATCTGAGGGGGCCCAATATCGTTGGAGCCAAGTTTGCTCGAGTTGTTGGGGAGTTGGCAGGGGGATGGGATCTGGAGTGATAGGTCTGAGTATGGGGCAGTGTGTAGTGAGACTGTGAAGAACGTCAGGCAGATGATAGGGCAAAATTGCAGTCAGTGGGGTAAGATTAAGTGCAACTTGGATGCAAATCGAAAAAGGTGACCAATACAGGACTGAAGGTATTATATTTGAATGCACGCAGTATACAGAATAAGGGAGCTGAACTTATAGCACAGTTAGAGACTAGCAGGTATAATGTTGTAGGCATCACTGAGATGTAGCTGAAAGAAGATCATAGTTGGGAGCTTAACAACCAAGAATATACCTTGTGTCAAAATGACAGGCAGGTCAGCACAGGCAATGGGGTGGCTCTGTTGGTAAAAAAAATGAAATCAAATCCTTAGAAAGAGGTGCCATAGGATCAGAAGATATAGAATCCTTGTGGGTAGAGTTCAGAAACTGCAAGGGCCCACTGAGGGAACGGGAATTTTGGATTGGGTGTTGTGCAATGAATCAGATTTGATTAGGAAGCTTAAGATAAAGGAAGCCTCAGAAGACTGTGATCTTAATATGATAGACTTCACCCTGCAGTTTGAGAGGGAGAAGATAAAATAAGACATATCATTATTACAGTGTGGGCACGTGGCCAAGTGGTTAAGGCATTGGACTAGCGACCTGAAGGTCGTGATTTCGAGCCCCAGCCCAGGGAACATGTTGTGTCCTTGAGCAAGGCACTTAATCACACAGTGCTCTGTGACAATACTGGTGCCAAGCTGTATGGGTCCTAATGCCCTTCCCTTGGACAACATTGGTGTCGTGGAGAGGGGAGACTTGCAGCATGGGCAACTGCTGGTCTTCCATACAACCTTGCCCAGGCCTGCGCCCTGGAAAGTGAAGACTTTCCAGGCGCAGATCCATGGTCTCGCAAGACTAACGGATCACTATTACAGTGGAGCAAAGGGAATTATAGAAGCATGGGAGGGGTTGATTGGAAGGGGGCACTACCAGGAATAAAGGCAGAACAGCAATGGCTGGAAATTCTGGGGACAAATCAGAAAGCACAGGATGGATACATCCTAAAGGGATGATGAGGCAACCGTGGGTGACAAAGAAAGTCAAAGACAGCATAAAAGCAAAAGAGAGGGCATATAATATAGCAAAAAAAATAGTGGGAACCAACAGAAGGCAAATAAAAAATAAAATAAGAGAAAAGATAAACATGAAGGTATGTCTGCTAAAAATATCAAAAGAGATACCAGAAGTTTTTTTTCTGATATATGAAGAGTAAAAGGGAGGAGAACATTGATATTGGACTACTCTAAAATTAAACTAGGGAGGTAGAAATGGGGTACAAACAAATGGCAGAAGAACTTAATAAGTATTTTCCCTCAGTCTTTACTGTGGAAGACACTAGCAATATGCCAGAAGTTCGAGGGTGTCAGGAGGTATAAGGGAGTGTAGTTGCTATTACTAAGCAGAAGCTGTTTGGGAAGCTGAAAGGTCTGAAGGTAGATACGTTACCTCGACTATATGGACTACGCCCCAGGGTTCTGAAGGAGGTAGCTGAAGAGATTGTGCAGGCATTAGAAATGATCTTTCAAGAATCACTGTATTCTGGAATAGTTCAGGAGGACTGGAAAATTGGAAATGTCACTCCACTCTTTAAGAAGGGAGGGAAGCAGAAGAAAGGAAATTATTGCCTGTTACCCTGACCTCAATGGTTGGGAAGAAGTTACAGACCATTATTAAGGATGAAGTTTCGGATAACTGGAGGCCCATGATAAACTGGGCCAAAGTCAGCATGGTTTCCTTAAGGGGAAATCTTGCCTGACAAATCCGTTGGAACTCTTTGAGGAAATAACAGGCAAGATAGACAAAGGAGAGTCAATGTATGTTGTTTACTTGGATTTTCAGAAGTCCCTTGATAAGGTGCAACACATGAGGCTCCTCAACAAGATAAGAGCACATGGAAAGATACTAGCATGGATAGAAGATTGTCTGACTGGCAGGAGGCAAAGAGTCAGAATAAAGGGGGCCTATTCTGGATAGTTACTGGGGTCAAGTGGTGTTCCACAGGAGCTGGTATTGGGAATGCACCTTTTTACATTATATGCCAACTATCTGGATAATGAGATTGCTGTTTTTTTTTGCTAAAATTGCAGATGATACAGAAGTTGGTGGAGGAGCAGGTAGTGATGAGGAAGAGGGAGTCTCCAGAAGGACTGGGACAGATTATGACAATGGGCAGATGGAATATAGTGTAGGGAAGTGTATGGTCATGCTCTTTGGCAGAAGGAATAAAGGAGTAGATTATTTTCTAATGGGGAGAAATTTCAAATATCTGAGGTGCAAAGGGACTTGGGAGTCCTTGTGCAGGATTCCCTAATGTTTAACCTGCAGGTTGAGTTGGTGGTAAGGAAGGCAAATACAATATTAGCATTCATTTCAAGGAAACTAAAATATAAGAGCAAGGATGTGATTCTGAAACTTTACAAGGCATTGGTCAGACTGCACTTGGAGTATTGTGAGCAGTTTTGGGTCCTTTTCTCTAAGAAAAGATCTGCTGGCATTGGAGAGAGTCCAGAGGAGGTTCATGAGAATGATTCCGGGAATGAAATGGTTAACATATGAGGAGCGTTTGATGGCCCTGTGCCTGGAGTTTAGAAGAATGAGGAGGGATATCACTGAAAGCTAGTGAATATTGTGCAGCCCCCCTGGCCACCCTCAGGGTCACTCGGCTCGCTGTCGTCTAGGGAAACAGCCTCGGCCCCGCCAAACTGGGTAATTCGTTTGTGTGGATGCTGTGTGAGGTACCCCACCCCGCCCAGATAACAGACATTACACAAGATGCAATTAAATGATTTACAGTTTATAGATATTACTGGAACTATATAATTAAAAGAGAATAAAATATAAAAGGAAAATAAAAGGCGCCACACTTATCAAAGTTCAATCTCTTCGTGCACAAAACCGTTGGAGCTCAAGGACCTTCTTCTTCACCCTGTGACCCCTCGGGCCACCTCGACCGGCCGCCTGGGACCAACAACGGTGGTCGACCAGACGCTCCACACGAGTCCGTCTCCGTCTCCTCGCCGAGCGTCCCGCTCGGGGTCCGACCCCGTTAGCGGACTCACAGCACCTGGTCCATCCTCTGTCTCGCTCTCCCGCCTTCTGCCCCAAAACCCCGCGCATACAGTATCTTCAAATACACCAAAACCATAACAACTATCCCAATTGGTTAGTAGCACCCTCTTATCACCCTCTAAACCACAATAAGCTGCTAGCGCAAACTTTCTCAGCGTTGAAGCACAACAAAGCCGCATTCCCCAGATTAACATAACAAAAACGCCATTTTAATTAGCCTCCGCAGTAACATAAAAATCGAAACCCCCTTACAATTGAAAGGATGCTGAATACTGTGGACATGGAGAGGAGGTTTCCTATAGTGGGTGAGTGTAGGACCAGAGGGCACAGCCCCAGAATATAGGGACGTCCATGTAGATCAGAGATGAAAAGGAACTTTTTTAGCCAGAGGATGGTGAATCTGTGGATTTAAATTCCACAGACAGCTGTGAAGGCCAGGTCATTGAGTATATTTAAAGCAAAGTTTAATAGGTCCTTGGTTAGTCAACATATCAAAGGTTATGGGGAGAAGGCAGGAGAAAGGGGTTGAAGGGGATACTAAATCAACAATGATGGGATGGCAGAGCAAGCTCGATGGGCCGAGTGATTTAATTATGCTCCTATGTCTTATAATCTTATGGGCTATATTCCCACCAATTTTTTCCCATAAATAAACTTCAGAATTTACAATTGCCAACCAACTTGTACAATTTTGTTTTGTAGGAAGAAACTGAAACATCCAGGAGAAACCAATGCAGTCACAGGCAGAATATGTAAACTCATAAATGCTGTAACTCATAAAACCTGAGGCCGGGACTGAATCTAAATTTAGCGGTTGTAAGCCACACCAGTGGGCCGCCCCTCCACCAATGTGGATATCAGTGATGCAGGAGATTTCTGCTTAGAATAATATTTTGTGTATGTTTTGCTGCCTAAGAGAAGATGGTGACGGAGCTTGCACATAGCAGGGGTTTGGCAGGTTTCCACTAAAGTCCGGTGTACTGTATTCAAACCTCCTATTATTGCAGTTGTGGGCACTGCAGCTCTCCAAGAGCCCACATCCCACCTCCCTTGCCCCACTACAATGTCATGGCTAGTAATGAACTCCTGACTGTTGGCGATCTCCAATACAAACATTCATATTCCAAAACCCATGAACCTTAAAAGCTAAGTTTCTTCAAGAAATAATTCCAAATGTTGGCAATTAAATAAATAAGTAAATGTTACTAGAAGTTTAACATAGGTTCTTATCATTTATTGCTTATAAAATACGGTAACACATCATACCGCAGATGCACAAAAACACAATGGATATAATCTGAATAAAGCTTCCTCCAAGAGATCCTTTAGCTGCATCTTAAGGACAGAGAGGCACCAGAAAAGTTGCAAAGGAGGTTTACAAGAAAGGCAATGATACTGGGAGATGGCCCCAGAAACATGAATAGTGGTCTCCTTCCTCTCAGATAGTTGGAAGGGTGATTAGGCTGGATCAGAGAGAGATTCAAGATTGTTTAATGTCATTTCCGGGACACAAGTGAAAGGAAAACAAAATAATTGTTACTCTGGATCTGATGCAGCACAAAAAAGCACAATATGATAAAGAACACAATAATAAAAAAGTACAATAAATATAAACGATAAGATAGCTTATATACATAGACTAAAAGACCACAAGGCATTGGAGCAGAATTAAGCCACTTGGCACATCAAGACTGCACTGCCATTTCATCCATTTCCCTCTGAACCCCATTATCCTGCCTTCTCCCGGTAACTTTTCACACCCTGACTTATTAAGATTAAATCCACCTTGCCCGTAACTCAATGACCTGGCCTCCGCAGCAACCTGTGGCAATGAATTCCACAGATTCACCACTCTCTGACTTTGGCCCATTTTATTATGTTTCTTCAAGTATCCTGAAACCGCATCCTTAATAATAGACTTCAACATCTTCCCAATCACTGAAGTCAGGCTAACTGGCTTATAATTCCTTTTCTTCTGCCTTTTTCTCTCCTCAAAGAGTGAAGTGACATTTGCAATTTTTAGTCCTCCAGAACAATGCCAGAAACTAGAGTTTCTTGAAAAATCATTACTAATGCCTCCACAATCTCTTCAGCTACCTTTTCAGAACCCTCAGGTGTCGTCCATCTGGTCCAGATGATTTATCTACCTTTTGACCTTTCAGATTCCCAAGCACTTTCTCCCTGGTAATAGAAACTGCACTCACTTCTGCCCCTTGACACTCTCAAACTTCTGGCATACTCCTAGTGTCTTCCACGGTGAACACTGATGCAAAATACTTAATCAGTTCATCTGCCATTTCCTTGCCCCCCATTAATACGTTTCCAGCATCATTTTCCAGTGATCCTCAATCTACTCTCACTTTTCTTTTACGCTTCATATGTCTGAAAAAATCTTTTGGTATCCTCTTTGATATTATTGACTACCTTACCATATTTTATCTTTTCACTCCTTATGGCTTTTGTTGCCTTCTGTTGGTTTTTAAAACTTCCCAGTCCTCTAACTTCTCACCAATTTTTGCTCTCTTATATGCCCTCTGTTCTGCTTTTTGTTGATTTTGACTTCCCTTGTCACTCGTGGTTGCCTCACCCTGCATTTAGAATACTTCTTTGGGATGTATATATCCTGCACTTTCTGAATTGATCCCAGAAACACCAGACACAGCTGTTTTGCTGTAAAAAATGTAGCAAATGTGGAGAAGAACACAATTCTGCTCATGCAGGGTGTCCTGTATATAAGAAAGCTGTGGATGTACAGCGTGCTTGGGTGTAAATGGGCATATCATATGCAGAGGCTGTGCAGAAAGTCCAGAAGACAGTGTCAATGGGACCAACTAATACCAGAGTACAAATAGATTAAAGACAGTGTGTGAAATGCCTGATTTAACAAAGGACTCGTTGATTCTTGATAAACTGAAGTTTCTCTCTTTCATGGCAGGTGTGGTAAATTTTACAGCACAAACTAAAAGTAGCAGAATAAAATTATGTTAAATGCTGCAGAAAAACATCTATAGATAAAAGACTTAACTCTTTAAGTTATTAGTGATGCCATACAAGGAGGAGTAGATAATGTTCAGACTTCAAAGGAGTGTTGGTAATAGTTTTTCTAATCTTACAATGGAATACCAGAATTTAAGAAATTTATTGAAGATTTGCCAAATAAACCTGATGTTATATGTGTACAAGAAACCTTGTATTGAGATTGAAATGTGTTAAGTTTGGAATTTGATATTCATAAGGCCCAAGTTAACAATGAATCAGTAGTAGAAGTTTTCTTTGATGTAGAGAAAGATTACAATATGTTATGGACACAAGGGTTGCTGCTTAAACTGAAAAAGATAGGAATAGGTGGTAGAATGTTCAATTGGATTCAAGATATTTTATCAAAATCAAATTAAACCACATATAGATACAGCTGAAAGAGTCACCGTTCCTCTGGGGCCGAGGTGCAAAGCATACAAAATAACAAGTAGACTTCAAAATAACAATATTCAAAATAGCAAGCAACAAGCATATTCACTCAAAAAAACAGATATATATAGTCCAAGATGCTGAGCGACAATGTCCAACAACTGATGGTACAATCTCCCGGTAGAGTGCAGACGCAAGCAATCTAACCCATCATTCCACAGCAGGGCTGCACCGATGGGAGAGGACAGGCCCCAGCCGAGCGCGGACACTATGCTGTAGTAATTCTGTGTCTCTCACCTGGTTTGCAGTAGCAGGCAAGCCCAAGGCTTGAGGCCTAGTCCTTGCTTCAATGAAGGTTACACAGCTCCCACGTCAACTGTCCCTCCAACAGACAAGGGTAACATGCCCACAGCAACTACCTTTATCCCTATCAAACACAGTCCTGCGATCATAAGTGAAATGTCCAAGAAAATCTCTCACAGTTACACTGTGCCAACTTTGATGCTTCTGAGTAGCAAGTAGCAACACGACCTGGAGCCAGGTCAGCTCCTCCAAATCCAAACTGGCTTCTCTGACATCACAGCAGGCTCCTCCGACATCGTGGCGGGCTCCTCCAATATCCCAACTGGCTCCTTTGACACCTTGGACGGTGACTTCCCCAACATCTCGGCTGGCTGCCGACACCGGTCCAGCTACTCTGATCGACAAGCAGCTCTCTGATGGAGTAGCCCCACAGTACCTCAAGTTCTTGGAGTATAACTGTCTTTGGATTGTAAAAAACAAATTTTACAAAGAAAAAATCACCTTTGGTTGGCCCCTGAGAGGCCGCTGTGTTTGCACATGCCACCAATCTTACTGGAAGATCCCGAAAGGAAGATACAAGTTAGGGTGGGAACAACATTGTCTAAGGTGTATGAGATAGAGAATGGGACGCCACAGGAGAGTGTGTGTAGCCCACTACTTTTTTACATTATGGTTAAAGATATTTTCTTCGACGCTGACTCAGACCTTACCAAATCATTATATTAGATTGGATTATTAGATTATGAAGACACGTAGTCCTCGTTTATTGTCATTTAGTAATGCATGCATTAAGAAATGATACAATGTTCCTCCAGAATGATATCACAGAAACACAAGACAGACCAAGACTAAAAAACTGACAAAAACCACATAATTATAACAAATAGTTACAACAGTGCAAAGCAATACCGTAATTTGATAAAGAACAGACCATGGGCACGGTAAAAAAAAGTCTCAAGTCCCGATAGCCCCATCATCTCACGCAGACGGTAGAAGGAAGAAAACTCTCCCTGCCATGAACCTCCAGCGCCGCAAACTTGCCGATACAGGACTCTGGAAGCACCCGACCATAGCCAACTCTTGAGTCAGTCGGAAAACTTCGAGCCTCTGACCAGCCCTCTGACCAACACTGAGCACCAAGCACCATCTCTGCCAAGCGCTTCGACCCCGGCCCCAGCCGCCAAGCAACAGGCAAGGCCGAGGATTCGGGGCCTTCTCTTCCGGAGATTCTCAATCGCACAGTAGCAGTGGCAGCGAAGCGGGCATTTCAGAAGTTTCTCCAGATGTTCCTCCATGCTTCTCACGTCTATCTCCATCAAATCAGGATTGTGCACGGCATCCTACTTAACAAATACAGATATCATTTACCAGAGCGCTGCGTCACACCGCCATCTTCTCCTCCCTATGTTGATGATAGTGCAGTATGGAAAAGAAACAGGAATATAAATTACAAACTAGAGAAAATCCGCAGATGCTGAAAATCCAAGCAACACACACAAAATGCTAGAGAAGCTCAGCAGGCCAGGCAGCATCTTTGGAAAAGAGTACAGTTGCCGTTTCAGGCCAAGACCCTTTAGCTGGACTGGAGAGAAAAAAAGGAATATAAATTATATCGTTAGAAAGATTCAGGCAGCTATTAATGAAGTAGAGGAATGGAAACGTTGGCGGGAGTTTAAATATTCTGTTGCAAGATCTTGTGATCTTACGGCCTTAAGTTATTTGTCTTTCTTTTAAAAGAAAAATTACACCCATAATTAATCTCAAGTTTAATGGTAAATCCATGAAAGAAGAGTTAGAGATAAAGCTTCTAGGTATGTGGATGGACATGGAAGGTGCATGTGATTAAAATTCTAGAGAAGTGTTTAAAGCCCTTCATGTGTTCAGGTGTTTTGTTGGGAGTGATTGGGGTGCAAGTAGGTGGTCAATTATAAAATGCATATTGCTTTAATCATATCTGTTTTTGATTAACGGATGTGTTGCCGATTGGTCAGTCTCACCAGCAATCTTAAAGCACCTCGATAAAGTTCAAGCTCAAACATTGCGCTTACATCGTGGTGCTATTAAATCATCCCCAATTTCAGCATTACTGATAGAAATAGGTCCCATTGACAGTAGTCAGCTGCAGATTTCAATGAACTAAGGATCAGGACTATAAACATGTATATTTTGTGTGATAGTATGTTTTACTGATATTCTGTTTGGGCTTATTATCTTGTAAATCCATGGACTGGGCCTCAAGCTGTGGCATCACACCAGATTGGTGAGGGACAGGGCCACTGCACTCCACCAGGGGCATTGTGGTTGTCTGAAGTTTTTGATGTGTATATTGTGTGGTTGTATCTTTTTTCTGATATTCTATATGGGCTTATAGTGTTGTATGTGAATGGACCGGGCCTCAAGCCACAGTGCCTAGGGTTGTTGGGGGGGCAGTCCAGGCTAGAGGAGCTGGGCTTTATTATAGTCAACTGTGGATTGATGGCACGAGTTTTTTAACTCTTTCATTGCATCGTTGTGAATTTTGTTTTGGTGTGTTGTTTGAGATTGTACGGTGTGAAGCATCTTTACATCTATGCAGAGTACAGTTTGCAATAGTTTATTGGGTTAATGTAAGAGGACATAAAGTCAGTCATCCAATATTGGCAACATTCAAAGACTGTTGGGAGCACTGCACTCATAAAGTCTTAAGTTTTGGATGGATGGGAAATGAATCAGCACAAAATCCTGTGTTGTTTAACGTGTAACATGGTCCCAGTGGACGCTTTTCTGTTGCGCATGCATGGTTTTTTCCCTTTGCCTGTGATTTACTTAAGCCTTCAAGTAAAGATCAAGATGAAGAATGATTGTGTATCACTGGCACAGAGAGTTTACCTATCTCCTTACCTGCCCATCACCTCCCTCTGGTGCTCCTTCCCCTTCCCTTTCTTCCATAGAATTCTGTCCTTTCCTGTCAGAATTCTCCCTCTCCAGCCCTTTATCTCTTTCATCAATCGACTTCCCAGATCTTTTACTTCAACCCCCTCTCACTGCTCCTGGTTCCACCTATCACCTACTACCTTGTACTTCTTCCTCCCCTCCCCCTACCTTCTTACTCTTACTTCTCATCTTTTTTTTCTCGAGTCCTCTTGAAGGGCCTCGGCCTGAAACATCGACTGTTTACTCTTTTCCATAGATTTCCAGCATCTGCAGGTTTTCTCTTATTTGTTGTAGTTTCACATCAAAAGTTTGTTAGGAATTCACTGCCATTATAATGTATATGAATGCGTATTTGATGTTCTGAAAAGCATTAGACTTTTTGGTTTTTTGGGGGGAGAAATCTAGTGGGTATACTTCTTGTCTCTTTGCTCCACACTCCAACTCAGTAGTGGCAGATAAACTAATTATGTTGGTCTGTCAACTGCCATTAAACCTTACAAGGAAAAGAAGAGGAGGTTATGGAGGAGACTCAACTGGACCATAACAACAAACATCAATCAAGTAGTCATATGGCCTGTTTCTGCATTGCATCTTTCAGGAGATTACTGAAAATAAGTGTTTCGTCCTGAATCAGGGGTATTGATGCCAGTGCTTTTGGCCAACATTGGTGCAGTCCTCGCCTTCTCTCGATCCTTCCTCTACCACCACCCTCTCCTCTCCTCACTCAAACCCCACTCTATTCTCCTTCCAGTCTCTCTTGTTATGACTTATTCTCTCCTCATCCTACTTTACACTCACTCTCTTAACTGCTTCTCAGATCAAATGGCAACAGGATTCAGAGACCTGGACATGTAGGGAAGGTCAGGTAAGAGAGGAACACTCCTGCCATTGAGGGATCAGGACAGAGAACTATTCCAGGTTTAATGTTGTATTGGAGGGAGGTTGTGCAGAGGGGAAGGAACCCTAACATAAGGGTTTTGGGAAAAGGCAAAGTGATGGAAGTAAGAGGGTGGTGTTCGTGGTGAAAGTAAGGTCCAAAATTTGAGGCATTGTGCTGGCCTGAAGGGATTTCCAGAAATCGGAATGAGACTTGTTTCCAAATGTTTTGTTTTTCTAGTAACATATCAGTTAACATGTTATATAAGTTCATTTGTGTTGATCACTCATGTTGATGTTGATTGACAGACATAAAATATTTGCATTAGAAAGCTTAGGTTTAATCACTGGGCAAGTCAAAGTGTTAGCAAACAAAGCGTTATTTGGCTACTCCTGAGCATGCACAGCCTTTTACATATTAATCTGTTAGCTCCAACCCACTAGCACTACACAGGTGAACTCCTTAAGGCTGATTTATACTTGTGTGTACTAGCTTACGCCGTAGCCTACGCAAGTGGGCTACGCCATTGTGAGCATTTATACTTGTGCGTTGGTGTGTCTGCGTCGCTCTGCAATTCACTGCCAAAACGCTAGTTGGTGGAGGGGTTTCTATGCCACTGTGTTGAGTTTCATCGTGTTGAAACTCAACACGAAGAAACTCAAACTTCAAACAATGGCGACTGAAACTGAAGGAGGGTGAATTTTCTGTGTTTGTCCGGCCACTGAGAGACATGGACGAGGAAATGCATTTCAAATACTTTCGGATGTCGGCAGGTAGATTTGATGATTTGGTTCATTGTCTCCAACCATTTATTTCGCATCAGTGTATGCACAGTATACTCAGAGAATAGCAATCACCATTCGAGTTTTAGCTTCAGGTGGAAGTCAACAGGCTGTAGCAGCTAGCTACAAACTGGCATCAAGCACAGGGTCCTCCATAATTTCAGAGGTCTGTAAAGCTTTATGGAAAGCATTGCAGCCAGAGTTCCTTCCCTGCCCTCCAAACGCCCAATGGGAAGCTATTGCAGTGCAGGAGGAAATGCAATGCTACCAAGCAGACCAATCACAGTGGTTGTGGTCTGCGTCGCCGCAAAGCGTAGTTACATTTTGGGAGAGGTGCGCGTCAGGCTACGGCATAGGGTACAGAGTAGGGTATGGCGTAGGGTAGCGGCTACGCCATACCTATGGCGTCGATTTGACATACAAGTATAAATTGGCCTTTAGTCTATCAGCACCATTCCTCAACGTTTGGCAGGGAAATTTGCCTATCTGGGCTTCATTAGGTTAGTCCAGGTGCAAGTATAGTGGGCCTGTTCAAGTGAAAGAATAAGGGTAAATTATCATTTTTAATTGGTTTAACCCGATGAAGTATTTTAAATTGTTTTTAAGTGTGTGAATATTTGTATTTGTAAGAGTGAGTGGATGTTTATTAGTTTTATAAATTAATATTAATAATTTAATGAATCTTGTTTTAAGGTCCAAGTGGTTTTGAATGTAGCATTGAGGCAGAAGGCAGGACCCTATATTTCATATGGCTGATCTTCTGGTGTTCTGCTAATAGGTCCAGGACCTCAAATCTTCCAGTTCCTGATGAAAGGTTTCAGCCTGAAATGTCGACTTTATTCTTTTCCAGAGAAGCTGCCTAGCCTTCTGAGTTCCTCCAGCATTTTGTGTGTGTTGCCTGAAATCTGATCTGTTTCTCTCTCCCTCGTTGCAGTCCGTCTTGCAGAGAAGATTCAGTACTTCTCGATTTGTCTTCAGATTTGCAGTCTCCACTGGACCCAACCTTAAGTGCCAAGATTGAGCTTTTATGTCTGAACAGAATGAATAGTCCTGTGGTTCAGGTTGAATTGGGATAGTTTCATTTAAATACATGCACTAATTGCCACTGCCTGATTTCATTTGAAATACTGATATTTATAAAAAAAAATTAGGAGGGAAAAAAAGCTCAAATTGGCTTTGAGCAACAGGCTGCCTGCCCACACTCTCTCTCTCTCACTAGATTGGAATTGTCCTTTGCAACCCAACCAGATTTATACGTAGATTAAGACACACTGCCTCCAGCATGTTGATCTACTAGGCCAAGGATGGTCCTGGATATTGAAGCCAGTGCAGTCAGAGTAGGGGAGATGGATGTAGCTGGCCACCTACTTTGAGCAATGAAAAAGCAGCTCAGTATTCTGGAACAGCTGTGGTCTCTGTTGATTGCCAATGGAAAGGGAAATTGGATGAAAAGTATTGTGGGTAGCCAACCAGCAACTGCCAGAATTTTACACAGTGATGAAAGTTAACATTGCTGTTTGGGTTGAAAATGTAGCTCATTTGATGCGGCCTTATGTAAGAAATGCAAAAAGAAATGCCATAGGGAAATGTCATATGGATATAAATAAAGACAGCATATTCAATCTTGTCATTCAGATGGTTGTCACTTTTCCATCACTGTCCTAGTTGATAAAGATGAATGAGTCTTTACAAGTAAGAAAAACGCCACTGCAGATGAGATCAGTCTTGAAACCGAATTCAAAACCTGGCAGTACCTTACATGTTGATTATGACATATTTCATCACATTTTCTTATGAATTGGCAATATGTGAAGAGGTCTATGAGCTCAGTAAGCAAATACTCTGGCAGTGTTTAGTCAGGTCTCATGAGTAGGTTCTTGGCAGTGTGTGAAGCTGCAAATATCTGTAAAATATCACATTTACCTCATTTAAATGTAGCTACTTTAAATAAAAAATACATTTATTTTGGTAAAAAATCTCAACTATGCTTGTTAATTAAAGATAGATCAATAAATGGTGGCAGCAACTGCATGAGATTGTGTAAAGTGCTTCTCAAATTATATTGGTGTGTATTTCTGAGTTGGTTGTATTGCTTAAGGGTTATTTGAAAACTACAGGGATGATAGAGACAAGAAGTGCTTTTTCTCCAGAACAAGCCCTTGAAATATTCAACAGGATGAGTCCACTACAATAGAAGGTATTTAAGTTAGTTTGATAGGAATATACTGTAGTAATTATGCCGCAGCAAAAGACAAAATGAGACCAGGTAGCAGCAGTACATACTATTCAAGAGATAGAAGAAATTCAAAATTTATTCCACAGCCAGGACTGAAGAGGAGTATAAATATTGTACCCATTTTGCAGAAATATTTTCAATCCTGCACAAAATATTGAGAAAAATATTATTTTTGGAAGGTATAATTTCACAAGCAAAGACAGGTTATTGGAGAATGATACAATCAATAGAGAACAGCTCTCCAAACCCACCAAAATATTATCAGTTCCATACTGGTAGAAATGTTTAAAGATGGATTTGTGTATATAATTGCAAACTTGAGGGTGTAATAAGAAGTCTTTTGAGAAATTTAATTGACCTAGGAGAAAATAAGTGATGTTTGGCATGCATAAGAAGCATAGAAGTTTGATTACTAAGCTAACAGGAAACAATAAGAGTTCAGTATATAAAGGTAAAGAAGTCATCAGAATTTGACAGGAAAATAACTTCAAGTAGGGATACAAAACTCAAACAGCACAGAAATGCTAGAACTCTAAGAGGAAATATGAGTATCACAGGAGACAAGTGTGTCCTGCCTTTGATATTTCGGACAATCAAATTGCAAAGAAATGCTATGGAGAAAAAAAATCAAGTAGATATGAACAAGCAACCAGAACAGTTGATAAAGAACCAGGATCAATAGTTTTTGTTGCAATGAGGTCAGTCCTTATGGTTTGAATGATGAAATTTGTTACACTTAGAATCAAACAACTACCTGAGCTTTCAAATAGATATAGGAGTAACTTAATTTCATTTCACTTAAATAAGAATATAACTGTAAACTTGCCTAACCACTTACTATAATTGTGTGATCATATCAGATAGTGGAGTTCATCTTTAAGTTCTAAAAATAGATTTTATTGTTAGTTCAACTTAGTGATTATATAAGTTAGTCATAGACCCATAGAGTTATGCAGTAAAAAAATAGACACTTCATAGCCCATCATTATGAGATTAGAGATTATCTTTACTGTCACATGTACATTGAAACATACAGTGAAATGTGTCTGTACTGATCCCACTTCCCTGCATTAATTTCATGTTCCTCAATCTCATGCTCATTCAAGTATCTGCCAAGATGCCTCTTCATTATTGTTAATATTCCTTCCTCCATCATCTCCAGTGGCAGATCATTCCAGATATCAACTGCTTTTTGTGTGAAAAATTAACCCCTTAGATTTTTATTACATCTCCTCCCTCTCAACTTCAACTTATGCTCTCTAGTTTCAGCTACACTTATATTGAAAATCAAAAGTGGAATCTATCCAATTCAATTTAATTTTAATTCAATTCAAGATTAATTGTCATTTGCAGAATCTGTGGAGCTTATTCAATGGGCCAAATGGCCTAATTCTGCTCCTATATCTTATAGTTATTCAATAAGAATATTCATGAATACAGCCAAAAGAGTCTGCTTTACTCCAGAGCCAAGGTGCCAACAGTTACCCACAGCACAAAGCACATAAAGCACATATAAGATAGAAAGATAAAGCCACTCAATGAGAGTCCAAACTCAAACCACTCAATGCTGCAAAAGTCTACAGGCGACCACAACAGAGCTTGTCTTCTGCCGATTGAACTGTGGGCAGCACCGACTCCAGCTTGGACGCTGCGCCACACCACCACCAGTGAAGCACACCAGCTCTGACACCTGTCTCCAACAGCTGTATACGAGTGACTCTGCAGCTTGAGGCCTAGTCCTTGCACATACAAGACAGCAAGCACTTATAGGATATCAGTAAAATACAACCACGCAAATTATATACATAGTTCAGACCGAGTCCATTGTCAAATGAACACTGGGGTGGGGGTGGAGGGTATAGCACTGATCTGTTTATCGTACAATTTTATATACCACTTTTGCCACCTTTCTACTTCTTTCACTTGAAGGAGAAGAAACCTAGCCTGTCCAATCCCTCTTAATAACCCATACTCTCCAATCCAGGCAATTTCCCAGAAGGACTGTACATTTTTGCACAGCACGACTCTCAGGCCTGTTTAGCATAGTATGCTTGTACATGAATATTATCAAATACAATAATTAAGAAGCAATGGATAGAACACCATCCACTGGAGTCACAATATTTGAATTAAATAACTAAGCTATTAACAACAGATTGTCTGATGCCAATATACAGTTTTATGTTACATGACGATATTTAACAACTTAAACCTGAATTAAAATCAGACGCGGTGTATAATGCACCTTGTAAGGTGCAAGTAGCTCTAAGGGATGAACTGTACGGTCTGCTGTTAAAAGACATCATTATGCACTGTCTACGTGATGAATAACAGGTTCAAAATGAGTGTTGACATCCAAGTTGAGATGACAGTTGACAACCTTGTGTACACTTAGCCAAAACTAAGCCAGTTTTGGAAATGCCTACATTGATGTGATGGGAACTCCATATGTATTGGAACTTGTTCAACATCAAAATAAATTTCTCCTTTAATCAGAAACACTGAAGTAAAGGTTTAAGATGGAAAAATACAAAGTAGATCTGGAAAATATGCCAAGAAGTGGCACTGAAAAAAATATTAAATAACAGACACTAGCACATCAATTCTTAGATATCATTTTGATAAGGAAGACATATGTTTACAATCTGATGAATCTCAGTATGGACTTGGAGCAATAATGATGCAGAACAGACAACTAATTACCTAGGCAACAAGGACATCAACAGAAGCAGAGATGAAATATGCAGAAGTCAAGAAGGAACTCTTGCCACTTTTGTCTGAGGTCAGCTTGAACAGAACATTTTCAGATGAGACAGTAAATGTTGAAACAAATAATCAAATGTTAGAGACATTTATTCTCAAAACACTAAATAATGTACTCAAGAGATTACAGAGGATGCTGTTGATATTACAGGTTTTCTCTGAAGGTACTATACACAAATGGGATACACTGAGCAAAGCATACATGACAAAGGTTAATACCCAACGTTTTGTACAAAGTCTGAAAGAAATTGATCACTGTGGAAGTCTTTCACGTGCATCCAGAGTATGGCTCAATCATACAGCTGCAGATGATTAACATCAGGAGCAAATGTGGGTTGTTATTAAACCAGTAAGGGCTAGGGTCAAGTTAATATCGCTCTTTTGTCTTTGAACTTATTATGACACAAATTCTAATATTCAGAGCAACACTTCATAGTACCAATTGTATTGTATTAAGAGTTAATGGCAGTTGCTCATTCAGTATTTATCGGCTTAAAAATTGTATTTCTAAAGTATTATATTTTCCTATTGGCTAAAGTTGGCATTTAAGCTTGAATACTATTTTTCAAAATGCATTATTTGCTTTGCACAATGACATTTGCCAAGTAGCCTCCATTTCAACACAATACTGTGAAGAGACTTAGCAAATACTGGGATTGACTTTTGCAAGTTACATTGTCTTACTCTACCTGTTTGGAATTATTACACTAACTTTATTGAAGTGTCTGGACTTTTCAAAGAACTTCAAATACTGTTTGCTAGATTTAAAATACAAGGGGTGATTGATAAGTTCGTGGCCTAAAGTAGGAGGAGTCAATTTTAGAAAACCTAGCACATTTAGTTTTTGCTACATTTACACACTTAGTCCAGCGGTCATAGAGCATATGGATCTCTTCTTTGTAGAAGTCGGTGTCTTGGACCTCCAGAAATGGTCCACGGCAGGGGTGATTGATACATTCGTGGCCTAAGGTAGAAGGAGATGAGTTATTAACTTCAAACTTTCTGCATTTTCACTCAAGGAGTTGAACTGCACATCATGTAACGAGAGCTGTATAACTCATCTCCTTCTACCTTAGGCCACAAACTTATCAATCACCCCTGTTGTGGACCACCTGGAGGTCCAAGACGCTCTTGTTCAACTCTTTGAGTGATAATGCAGAAAGTCTGAAGTTAATAACTCACCTCCTTCTACCTTAGGTCACAAACTTATCAATCACCCCTGCTGTGGACCACTTCCACAAAGAAGGGAACCATATGCTCCATGACTGCCGGACTAAGTGTGTACACATAGGAGGGGACAATGTTGAAAAATAAATGTGCTAGGTTTTCTAAAATTGACTCCTTTTACCTTAGGGTACAAACTTATCAATCACACCTCATACTAGGCATCCCAGTTATTGATAATAAATCACAATTTATATATGTACAGAATAATTAGCAGTGTCTGCTCAGAGATAAAGTTTTATGAACATGTGATATCTTCATCTTTATATACACAATCAAGTAATAAAGCTGAGGATGCTATCAAAGCTGTAAGAGACTATTTATAGAATGTGACAAGTGCAGTGAATCTTAATTGTTAGCTTAGTTAAACATGCACCATATGCTAAATCAAAGGACTAGGAACAAGTCTTGCAGATAGTGGATAGTGGGTGCAAGACAGACTTTCTGATGCAGGTACATTACTACGTACTCAACATTTTACTGAGGAACAGACATTGACACTGAAACAATCGATAGGGGTAAGCAATATTCTGAAGTGCAGTAACTTATTGATTCTTTCAACTGTACAAAATCTCCAAAGCAAGTACAACAACTACAGCAACTGCTGTGGATTCAGTGAATGCTAGTTTTCGACTGAAGAAGTGGAAGCATCTGCTTTTATAATGCCTATTATGATTGGGTGTTTGTTTCAGTTTTTCAGAAAAATATAGGGATATGGTCACAGTGGTCAGTGCAGCCACAAAACTAGATTTGTTTATTTATCTGTCCTGATGAAGGTTTCAGCTTGAAACATCAACTGTAAATTCCTCTCCATAGATGCTGCCTGACTTGCTGAGTTCCTCCAGCATTTTACAATTTGGATTTCCAGCATCTGCAAGATCCCATGTGTTTTCTTAATATATTTTTTTCCTAAGAGATTTTGAGTGTGTCTCCATGTGTGAAGTACAAAATATAACCTCTGTTAAAACTCCGAACCCCCACCTGAGTTTAATATAGTACTTCAACTAACTTTAGATAAAAGTCAATATCTTTTTGTAACAAATCTTGAGTATGCACATACTTAAAAGGGAATTAATTAAAATAGCCAATTGATAATACGAGTGATCACTAGGCATAATTGTCATAATCTACATGAAGTCTTCATGTCGTATATAAATTACTACATATTTCAAAACTATAGCAAGGCAAGCTAATGAACTATTTGTACCGTGATGTATCTTATTTTAGAAAAATAAAGTTTACCTTTCTCTCTGTACTGTTGATGGAGTCCCTGCAGTTCCTGGTTTAATTGCTGAATTTCAGCTCTTAGTATTGTATTTTCATTTTGAGTCTGAATCTTGTGAAACTGCAAATTCTGCAGTTTTATTTGCAGGTCTGTCACAATGTTGTCCAAAACCTTCATCTCTGACATTTTCTTTTTGACATTTTCTTGGGACTCCAGGAGTTCGGCTTCTCGTTTCTGCAGAAGGTCATCTCTTTCCCATATTGCCTATCACAACAGAAATTAAATACACTTTATCCACTAACTTTAAACAAAACAAGCCTTTCAAAAGCACATGATGTTAACAATGGCCAAGATGGAGCATAAGAAATTATTGGGAGTTTAATTGGAGTAAGGGGAAATATGAGGCTATCAGGCAGGAACTTGGAAGCATAAATTGGGAACAGATGTTCTCAGAGAAATGTACGGAAGAAATGTAGCAAATGTTCAGGGGATATTTGCGAGAGTTCTGCATAGGTACGTTCCAATGAGACAGAGAAAGGACGGTAGGGTACAGGAACCATAGTGTACAAAGGCTGTTGTAAATCTAGTCAAGAAAAGAAGAGCTTATGAAAGGTTCAAAAAATTAGGTAAAGATAGAGATCTGTAAGAATATAAGGCTAACAGGAAGGAGGATAAGAATGAAATAAGGAGAGCCAGAAGGGGCCATGAGAAGGCCTTGGCAGACAGAATTAAGGAAAACCCCAAGGCAAGTATGTGAAGAGCAAGAGGATAAGATGTGAAAGAATAGGACCAATCAAGTGTGACAGTGGAAAAGTGTGAATGGAAATGGAGGAGATAGCAGAGGTACTTAATGAATACTTTGCTTCAGTATTCACTACGGAAAAGGATCTTGGCGATTATAGGGATGACTTGGAGTGGACTGAAAAGCTTGAGCATGTAGATATTAAGAAAGAGGATAAGCTGGAGCTTTTGGAAAGCATCAAGTTGGATAAGTCACCAGGACCAGACGAGATGTACCCCAGGCTACTGTGGGAGGCGAGGGGGGAGATTACTGAGCCTCTGGCGATGATCTTTGCATCATCAATGGGGACAGGAGAGGTTCTGGAGGATTGGAGGGTTGCGGATGTTGTTCCCTTATTTAAGAAAGGGAGTAGAGTTAGCTCAGGAAACTCTAGAGAGTGAGTTTTACTTCAGTGGTTGATAAGTTGATGGAGAAGATCCTGAGAGGCAGGATTTATGAACATTTGGAGAGGCATAATGTGATTAGAAATAGTCAACATGGCTTTGTGAAAGGCAGGTCATGCCTTATGAACCTGATTGAATTTTTTGAGGATGTGACTAAACGCATGGATGACGGTACAGCAGTAGATGTAGTGTATATGGATTTGAGCAAGGCATTTGATAAGGTACCACATGCAAGGCCTAATGAGAAAGTAAGGAGGCATGGGATCCAAGGGGACCTTGCTTTGTGGATCCAGAACTGGCTTACACACAGAAGGCAAAGAGTGGTTGTAGACGGGTCATATTCTGCATGGAGGTTGGTGACCAGTGGTGTGCCTCAGGGATCTGTTCTGGGAGCCCTACTCTTCATGAATTTTATAAATGACCTGGATGAGGAAGTGGAGGGATGGGTTTATAAATTTGCTGATGACACAAAGGTAGGAGGTGTTGTGGATAGTGTGGATGGCTGTCAGGGGTTACAGCCGGACATTGATAGGATGCAAAACTGGGCTGAGAAGTGGCAGATGGAGCTCAGCCCAGATATGTGTGAAGTGGTTCATTTTGGTAGGTCAAATATGATGGCAGAATATAGTATTAATGGTAAGACTCTTGGTAGTGTGGAGGATCAGAGGGATTTTAGGGTCCGAGTCCATGGGACACGCAAAGCTGTTGCACAAGTTGACTCTGTGGCTAAGAAAGCATACGGTGCATTCGCCCTCATCAATCGTGGGATTGAATTTAGGAGCGAGGTAATGTTGCAGCTATATAGGACCCTGGTCAGACCCTACTTGGAGTACTGTGCTCAGTTCTGGTTGTCTCACTACAGGAAGGATGTGGAAATCAAGAAGGGGTGGAGAGGAGATTTACAAGGATGTTGCCTGGATTGGGGAGCATACCTTATGCGTATAGGTTGAGTAAACTTTCTCTTTGGAGTGACAGAGGATGAGAGGTGACCTGATAGAGGTGTATAAGATGATGAGAGGCATTGATCATGTGGATAGTCAGAGGCTTTTTTCCAGGGCTGAAATGGCTACCACAAGAGGGCACAGTTTTAAGTCGGTACAGAGATGTCGGGGGTAAGTTTCTTACGCAGAGAGTGATGAGTGTGTGGAATGGGCTGCCGGCGACGGTGGTAGAGGCTGATACAATAGGGTCTTTTAAGAGACTCCTGGGGAGGTACATGGAGCTTAGAAAAATAGAGGGCTATGGGTAACCCTAGGTAATTTCTAAGTTAAGGACATGTTCGGCACAGCTTTGTGGGCCAAAGGGCCTTTATTGTGCTGTAGGTTTTCTAAGAAATGTATTCCATTCAGCTCCTCAACCGTGTACTATTACAGTACTCCACTCAGCAGCTGTTAATATCATTCTGTGATATCAATATCCAATAAAAACTACAGTCAAGAAAATTTGTAACTGTTATCTTGCAAATGATTCAAAACACATAAAGTTGTAAACCTCTTCTTGATTAGCCTCAGCATACTCCCTCATACTCTATGTTTATGAATATTTGGAATTTAACTCTTTCATCCCCAACATAATTCAAAACTCAAAACATCAATGTTGAAAGAATACTACACTTTCAGAAATACCGGCTTTAAGATGAGATATTACACCAAGATCCCAGCTAACCACTCAGGTGGATGGAAAACATTCCATTGTACGATTGAAAGAGCAACAGAGGATTTTTTTTCAATATGTACCGTTGTTAAGGATCCGGCCTGAACACTGGGTTGAAGGGCCTCTGCTAGTAGCTGTGGATCACGACAGTCTTTAACTTCTGTTTTCTTTCAGCTGGCCATGTGGGTTCTGGCCCAGCCCCTTTCTTTTTCTGACTTCCTCCAATTACCTGCTTGTCTCCTCATTTGCACCCACCTGTTTCTAATTTTCACTCATTATCCTGTCCATTTAAACCCTGCCTTGACCTGCATTTTCTGCTTAGCGTTTTTAAGGGGTTCAGGGGTTTTTTTTATAGGATATGACGGATAAACAGGAATAGGGTACTAGGATGGTCAAAGATGGGAGGGTAAAGTGTAGGTTTGTGTGTGCGTGTGTGTGTGCGCGTGCGCGTGCGATTGGGTGAAGGGATTTAGAATATATGTCTAGTGCACATTCCGGAGCAGAGGGTGGCGGTAATGCACCATTAAGCTGGATGCCGACCGCCGTAAAACAAGATACAGACAGGCAGACAGCATTTTCTGCTGGTTCGTCCCAGTTCTGACCTGTGTCGTTCTAGCCTGTCATTGTGACTTCTGCCCACTGATTTTGCCTGATTCTGTGTTTTGGATTTTGCCCATTCTTAGACCTGATTTTTGCCTGTGCACTCTGGATTGTCTGCCCTCGCCTGACCGCCTTTCCTGGTAAGACCTCTGCCTGCCATTTCAGATTCGTGCCTGCCTTCTGTTTTTGAAAGACTGTTGCCTTTGTGCTCCCTAATAAATCCTGGTGAAGAAGTATCCATTGGCCTGCACTTGAGTCCCACCAAAACCCGACAACTGTTCAGCTGATATCCATAAAGTTATTCATGTCATTTTTTTTTTTGCTTCATGCAATGTGACCACTGTGTAAACTATTTGTTTTGAAACAGAAGGTAGATATTTTTATTAATAATGGTTTCAAGGAATTTTAAACAACAATGGGTTGTTTAATGGGTTCAAAAGTACAGATCACTTTTAGCTAAATTAACAGTGGAAGAGTCTCTTTGCTTTCTGAAATATCCTTCCATCAATCCCATGTTCTACAACTCATGGTCCAACCCTTCTTTTTAAAATTAGTAAGTGTAACTGAGCAAACTTTTGTTCTTTTTTATTCATGCCGGCTGGTGGCGTAGAGGCATCAGCGCTGGACTTCAGGGTGAGAGGCCCCGAGTTCGAATCCAGCCGGCTCCCTTGCACGCTCTCCATCCATGCCTGGGTTGAGTGTCGAGCTAACAACTCGACCTCGTTTAAAAAAAAAACCCTGGAGGGGGATGGGCTCCGCCAGATTTCAGATGCCCAAGACACACCAAACGATGAGCATACCAAAAAGATCGGTGCAAAGCTTGTCATAACGGCGCCCTGAAGACTCCACCAGGAGTTAAGGGCGCCTGCGCATACGCGCCCACACACACTCATTCAAGTCAGTCATGGCAATGTGACACTCTGTTATTACACCTTTGAATTCAGTGCTAAACATCTGAGAAATACCCAGTGCTCAAACTATGTCTAATTGACTGTTTCAAAATTTAGTTTGCTATACATGATATACCATGGAGAAGTCTTCCAAAATCTTGCATTACTGCAGTAACTTTTGCATCACAGTTCTTGGCTGTGGGCTGTCCAACTGGAGGGTAGGTCAATCAAAGTTTTTGCTCAGTGGTATAAATTTCAGGAGGAATGGTGTTTCCAAATTGCCTTTGGATCCCATGATGTTACATAACATCAGATCAAACGGAGGCAAGGTAATCTCAACGATTAATTAAGGCATATGTTAGTCTTGCGAGACCATGGATCTGCGCCTGGAAAGTCTTCACTCTCCAGGGTGCAGGCCTGGGCAAGGTTGTATGGAAGACCAGCAGTTGCCCATGCTGCAAGTCTCCCCTCTCCATGACACCAATGTTATCCAAAGGAAGGGCATTAGGACCCATACAGCTTGGCACCAGAGTCGTCGCAGAGCAATCATTAAGTGCCTTGCTCAAGGACACAATACGTTCCCTCGTCTGGGGCTTGAACTCACGACCTTCGGGTAGCTAGTCCAAAGCCTTAACCACTTGGCCATGTGTCCACGTGCCCAACTTGATTACTATCTACCAAAGATGCAGAATGCATGCTGGGTAGGAAACTGATCCACAAGCATCTCAACTGTCTCGTCTGGCATTCAGAATACCTCCTCAGCAGGTGATGAGCAAACCAACATGCGGGATAAATGTACCTGATTTCATCCTCACCAATCTACCTATTACAGATGCATCTTTCTGTAACACTATTAGCAGAATTAATCGCTGTATAGTTCTGTTACCTCGTTTTCATATTGACTACATCCTTCAATTCCTTGTGTGGCTTCATGACTAAATTGAATGGGTCATATTCATAATGGATTTTGTGGCTCAAAACTGGCTATCAATTGTGTTGTTAAAGTCAAAGTTGAGTTCATTGTCGTATGCACAAGTAAACGCATGCACAGGTGCAATGAAAAACTTACTTTTGGCAACATCACAGGCACACAGCATCATGAGCAGCATTCATAAGGAAAAAAACATAAATTAAACATAAGTTATACACAATTTTTAGAAGGAGAAAAACAAATTGAACAGAATTCCACGTCCATTTGTAGTGCAAGTAGTCATTATATTGCTGTTACAGAGGTAGGGTTAGTGTATCACAGGCTGGCTCAAGAACTGAATGATTGAACGGCTGTTCTTGAACCCGTGGTGTGGGATATCAGGCTTCTGTATCTCTCGGCTAATGGAAGCTGAGATGATGGGCATGATATGGATGCTGGGGATCTTCGATTACAGATGTTGTAGGTTTTCCATTTTCCATCTAATTACACAGGGTTCAAGCATCAAAAAGTAATGTTTCTTTTAAACCTCAGTAAAAATATTGGCTTGCTGCTGATGTTTAAATGGCATGTACCAAATCAAAGCTCTGTATTTGACTGAACTACTTGAGTCTCTGGCGTTGCATGCAGATTGGCTGAGACCAAGGTGTTGTGTGAGGCTTAGAACATTGGCCTTTAATATATGGATTAATTAAGAGTCAGGATGGGTTGTAGCAGGAAGCAACACTGTGTGAGGTGTGAGGTATTGAGCTAGCAAGATCTGGCCCAACAACTAAGGAAGCCAGGGAATGAATAACTAATAATGTAGCTGATACACCAGCTAAATTTTCATCATTATCCAACCTTAACTGTATTAGAGGCAACACATTTATTTTGCCTTTGAAATTATATCATTTTTTTGCTTATGGGTTAGAAAAATCAATTCTATTGCAAATACTCTTGAGGGTTCTTCTGATTAATCATTGTAACTTCAGCACTGATTTGCAAAATTACAGGGAAATTGGTCTTTCACTAAAGTTTCAGTGAGTATTTGAAGAATTTTCATTAGCGAACATGTCAACAGACCTGATGCATTTGGTTGCAGCTTTTCTGGGAATCTGCGAGGTTGCTTTCGAGTTGGGTAATTTGCTTTTGCAGTTGTACAAGTTCCAGCTTGTGTTTATTTTCGGAATCTGCTGCATTCAGATTAAGATTTTCCAAAGCTTGTTCAAGTTTTTCCACTTCAAGGACACAATTCTTTTGCTGATTGTCAGATTTTGTTATTTCTTCTCTGAGATCAAGTATTGTTTGTTCACATTCTCCAATTCTACTATTTTTTTCATTACAAGTACTTTTCATCAATTCAAGTTCCTGGCAAACACAAGATAAAACATGAAGGTTAAAACAGAACAAAGGGACAATCAAACCCATTTTCTGAATAATAATGTGTAAAATATCAGAATTAGTACATGATAATTATAAAAGTACAGCTGATTATGAGTAATAAATGACTTTGTTTTTATAGTACATAATAGTCACTTGTTAAGTGATGTTTGTATAAAGCTTGCCAAATTGATAAAATTACTCATATGATCGATGCCTGTTCCAGAAATACAAAATTCCCTTTAAGTGAGTCATTATTGTCTCATGCATTCTATAATTTTATTTTACTTAAACAGCAAGGTCAGATTTGAAGACGCAAATCATGTACAATGTATCAGCCGGAGAATTTATATTCTGCCTGATTTACTTTACTATTTAAGAGTAATTCAAAGAGAAAGAAAATGAAACAGGATATAAAATGACCTGCTGGTTTGTATTACTGCTCAATCTCACTCCAATGAATATTATCAAGTTAATCATATTCAAACTATACTTATTATAGAAATGAGAATTTAGATGTGAGAGTCATTTTTGCATGAGATGCACATTATATCAGATTGTACTTAAGTATTTTTTAATGCTGATACAAGGATGTAACATATCAAGAGTGGCCAGCAGTGCGAATTTAGCTACCATTTTTTATTCTGGTATTGGTTTATTATTTATTATTGGTACATATATACAGTGAAAAGCTTGTCTTATATACTGTTCATGATGCATTGAGATAGAATATGGTAAAACAATTACAATGCAGAATTAAGTATAAAAACTACAGAGAAAGTGCAGTGCAGATTAACAATAAAATGCAAGATCATAACAATGTCGATTGTGAGGCCAAGAGTTCTGAGGTAGAAGACAATGGATTATCTCAAAGGCATCAAGCATCCATATGTAAACATGGTGATAAACTGGCCTGCCTTATAAATCCATCTATATTTTAGTCTATACCCCCTTGGAATCACATTGAAACTATTCATATCCTTTCCATGCAGAGCTCTCATGGAGCCAAGGATAATGTGTCACAATGTATCCTTTTCAAAGAGTTAAAACCAATATTGGAAAGGTAAAATAGCAGTTTCAAATCAATTGTGTTTATCCTTGACTCAAAGTTAGCTATTTTTTATATGTCTCTAAAGAAGCAAAAAACATTTTAAATGAAACAGATATTAGAAGAATTATATGAAAAAATAGGAGGCACTCCCTAGTGGAAATACAGTTTTAAAGAAAACATCTCTAGAATAATTTAAATATGAATGACACACCTAAAGAAGAACATTTATGAATCGGATACAGAATTTTATCATGACTTGAACCCTCACTGGTCATATAATCCGAAAGTCTGGGCAAGTACCTGTTGTTTAATGAATACATTTTAGTTAGAAATGATGTAACCTTCTATTATTTTGTTTATCCTCTATTATTTAGAGTGGAAGCTACAATAAATTACTAATAGTATTGTGTAGCTAAAATAAAGTTCAATTCTTTATTGGTTCTCTTTTATTATTCAGTAGTTTAGTGCAAAACTGACCTTCTCTAGGTGTTTAACAAGAGCAACCTGTCCATCATATTCTTCATTGGAATGACCATGGTTGATCCGATACTGTGTTAAGCATGACTGGACTTGTAGAATTTCTTCATCTTTTTCTGCAATCTAAGCAATAAAGCATAAATAAATAGTATGGAATAAAAATTGGTGACATTTCCTGTAACTGATACAATTATTTCCTACTGTGCTTCTTTACGATGATTTAATTTTAACAATTCAGTTTACAACATTTCGGTCCTGATATCCTAATGTTTCCAAGAGCTTTCAAATATAGTGCAATGAATCACCTCTGCTCTGCTACCATTCCAAGATCCTTTTTTCCCAGTAACCATACTTAGTAATCATTTCCTCTAAGTTCTATACATTTCTGTCACTCTCCAAAGGCTCTCACATCTCAAGACTATTGTTGGAACAATTTTAAGTTCTTAATATTTCCGTGCCACATAAGGTGCACATCCTTTGACATTACACTCAGAGCAGTGAACTTCTAACACACTCCGAAATCATTCCTGACCCAGTATTATTAATAGCAGCATCGTTTCAATACCATTGCACAGAATGGACCTAACTACACAACTTTTTCTTCATACCTTCTTAGGTGGATTCCAGATGGATACTGTATGTAATAGTGTTTATGACACTACTGTTATTGGCTGAATCAAAGATGGTGATGAATCAACATAGAGAATGGAAACCTGGCTGAGTGGGTGCCACAACAGCAGCTCCTCACTCAATGTCAGGAAGACCAAGGAGCTGATTATTGACTACAGGAGGAGGAAACTGGAGGTCCATGAGTCAGTCCTCATTGGGGGATCAAAGGTTGAGAAACTCTGCAACTTTTAAGTTCCTTGGTGTTATCATTTTAGAGGATCTTTTACTGGGTCCGGCGTGTAACTGCCATTACAAAGTAAGCACTGCAGTGTCTCAATTTTCTTAGAAGTTTGTGAAGATTTGGCACATTGTCTAAAATTTTGATGGATTACCATCGATGAGAAGTGGAGAATATCATGATTGGTTGCATCAGGGCCAGGTATGGAAACACCAATGCTCTTAAAAGAGAAAGCCACAAAAAAGCAGTGGATACAGCCCAGTCCATTATGGGTGAAGCCCTCCCATCTATTGAGCCACATCTACAAGGAGAGCTGTTGCAGGAAAGCAACATCCATCTTCAAGGATCTCCACCATCCAGGCCATTCTCTCATCCCACTGCTGCCATCAGGAAGGAGGTACAGAAGCCTCAAGACCCACACCACTAGGTTCAGGAACAGTTATTGAACAACAGGGGATAACTTCACTCACTCCATCACTGAACTGTACCCACAATCCATCACTTTCAAGGACTCTTCATCTCATGTGTTTGATATTTATTGCTTAGTTATTTATTATAATAATTATTATTAGTGTTATTATTTAATTTTTGTATTTGCACAGTTTGTTGTCTTTTGCAAATTGATTGTTTATCCAACATTGATTCTGTGTTTCTTTGTATTTACTGTGAATATCTGCAAGAAAATTAATCTCAGGGTCATATTTGGTGACATAAATGTACTTTGCTGAAGTGAACTAGTTTAACAGCAGTTCCAATTATCCCTTTCCATCTTCCATTCACCCATTCCTGTGCTTTAACACATTCCCCTGCAACCATGGGAAGTGCAACAGACATCCCTACATCTCAGCTCTCACTACCATCGAGTGAGCTAAATAGCATTTCCAGAACAGGCAGTGGTTCACAGGCACCTTCTCCAAACATGCCTAATGCATTCAGCATTCTCGACGTAGCCTCTTCCACACTGCTGAGACCCAGCATGGACAAAATAACTGTATTGTGGAACATCATTTCTCTGTTCACAATAGCCATTTTGGTCTTCCAGATGCATGCCACTTCAACCCTCATTCCCATTCCCGTCTGTCTTCAGTCTTCCTCACTGCAAGAAGTAGGCCAAACACAAACTTGAAGAAAAAGACTTCATACTTCACCTGGATTGTCTATAATCTGATGGTATGAACATAGAATTTTTGAATTTCAGGTAACCCTTTCTCTCTCCTTCTAATTACCTGGGACCTCTCATACCCCTTTTCCAAACCACCCTTCGTCCAACCTTTTTGCGTATCCTAGCTCCTCTCCAGACTGGTTCCATTATCCCTCTCTTATCTTGTTCCACTTAACACTTTCCTAACTTAGCAAACTTGAGCAACTGCAGCCTCATGTGTCTCTATGTCTCCTTCCTGCCTCCATCTCTATTGCTGGTTCTAGCTGCCCATCATTCACCTCCTCACCTTGGTTCCCCCTACAGCCTGCCAGCCACTGCTTCACTATTCCCCCTTAACTCTTTATTATAATGGTAATCTCCCCTCTACACTCAGTCCTGACACAGGGTCTTGAGCATCAACAGATGTTGCTTGACCCATTTAATCCTCCAGCACTCTGGATTGACTCTTTTGCGGTCTGTTGTGTTTCCAGAAAATCCATCAATTATGTACTGTGGATTTGATGATTGTGAAAAACCTTCTCTATATCTATCCTATAAAATTATTTAAAAATCTCTGCCATTACATAAATAGATTTGAAAATATTCCCAATCCACTCACGGCCGTTGCATAATTGATTCCTGTTGATCTTATTTTATTAATGTATTTCAGCAAAGGCACAATATATCTCTTCCTTATATTTCATTCATAAATTTTAATCCAGTCCTCTTGGATTCAAAGACTACTTCTTTTCTTTAACTAATATATTTTGTAGGTGCTAATTTTTAATTTCTTCAATTACTGAAATATAATTGGATTAAGTGGTCAATATTTTTATTTAATTAATAAGTTGAAGATAAAGTATGATATAAATTGACCACTGATTGTGTTTCTACTAAGTCATTCCATTAAATATTCACTGCCCTTTGGAATACTCGTGGGGAATAATCTAGCACTGATGGAAGCCATTTAGCTTATCTTGCCTCAGGTCCATTGATTTGGTCTTTTCTTGTGAGAACTCAAACTTCTCTCCTTCAATTATTTTAAAAATTCACTCTTGTAAGTTATTACGGAATAAACTTTCGCTATGCTTTCAGATGGTAAAACTAAATCAAAAGAAAGTGCTTCATAAATGATGCTTTGACACCTTTGGCAATTATCTTAAATATAAATCCTGTATTTACTCGTCTTCCTGTCCATGGCAATTACTCACGTTCTCTATCAAAATGCTTCGTGATTTTATAGACTGCTGTCAATCTTCTCTACTGAAAGGGTAATAACCCTATATTCTGCACAAAACTTTGAAATCCTTTCAGTGACTTTTTTAGCAGTCTCTCCAAGGTCCTGTCATTCTTCATAAAGTGCAGTCACCTGCTAAAGCCTGATCAATGTTATCAAAGGTTTAGCATAACTACATTTCTTTCCTGAAAGTATTATTGGAAGTAAGGATTCATTTCACCATTTCAAGTTGCCCTGGCACATTCAAACATCTGCATACCTACATGCCAGTATTTAAAGCAAATAGCAATCTCAGGAAGAACTCAGCAGGTCAAGCAGCATCTGTGGAGGCAAAGGTGCAGCCAATAGTTGAGCTTGAGAGATGAGGACCTCAGTTTCAAGTTGACTTGTTCTTTTCTGAGTTGACATGAAATATTTCCAAGCCTGCATTCCTCTGGCTCCACTCCCATATTTAGACTGTATTGGAAGATTGAAGTCAAAGACTCTCAAACTTTTCTTATTTTCACATTCCACATTAGACTCTGAGAAAGTCCAATTGGAGGTATTTCTACTTTGAGCATTGTCTATCTTTTAACTATTTTTCCAGTATCCCTCTTCTGGGCTGTCTTCTTCTCCAACATGGCAATGGAAACATCTCCTTCTTTTGTGAAGACAAATACAAATTATTCAATCAAGTACCTGAGCAATATCGTTGACCTTCATAAAATCCATTTTCTGAAAAAGATTTTTGGATTTTATTTTATACTCTCAGCTAATTTAGGTTCATACGCTCACTTTGTCCCTCACATTTCATTTTTAATAACTTGTTTGACCTTTCTGTACTAAGCTTGATCATCTGTCGTATCTTAAACCAGATCAATTCCATAAATTCTTATTTTAATCTCCAGAGGCTAAATTGGAGAATGTTCACAGGGATCACTATATGTGATTATTTGGAACCTCTAATGCAGCTTTTGCTGGTGTTATCCCCAATGTGTATGGTTTATTTATTTACTTTGGCCTTACTTACATGGCCTTTGAGCCATGCTGCCCCAGTAACCCCCAAAAATCCGATTAACCCTAAACTAATCTTGGAACAACTTATAATGATCAATTAACCTACCCAATACATCTTTGGACTGTGAGAGGAAACTGGAGGACCTGGAGGAAGCCCAAGCATTCCATGGTGAGGACATACAGAGACTCTTTATGGAATGGTGCTGAAATTGAACTCTGAACTCCAGAAGCCCACGTTATCATAGCATTGCGCTAACCGCTATACTGCACTACCGTGGCACATCTTTATTTGTTCGTGCAATGGCACTGTGTTTAGCTAAACCTGACCAGTCCAAATTGTAGGGTGGGGTGGGAATGAAGAAGGTGTATGGAGACTTGATTTACCTGCATTACACTAGCAATCATATATAAGATGATTGTCACCTGGGGAAAAGTGAAAAATCCCCACACTGGTGACAGAATGCGCTCCAAAGCGTTGTAATGTTGGACTGGAAGTCTTGCTGTAAGAGATCGAAATGAGAGATGGCCCAAATCATTCTGTTTCAGGAGATCCTCCTGAAAACTATTTAAAAGGCATGAGGAGCAGTGCAAAAATATAAATAAAAAGATCAATATCACGAGTGGTGCCATAAAGAGCTTCAACAGTTTACACAATTAGACAAAGTAAATACATCTTTAAATGCCATATCACATCAAATGAATCGAGGCACTGTCATTGCTCAGTTCCTCATACCTCCATCAACTCCTACCAATAACGGCCAGACACTAGAATTTATGTCTCCCAGTGATATCCATCATTCCAGTGATATTCTCCCAGTGATATCTTCATTCCGTCAAGAGATTTAAAAAGTACACACGCCTCTGTTACCTAACCATCTTGACTGAATCACCCAAGAAGTGGGAATTTGCAGAGAGAATTGGAGACAGTTCCTTGTGGAGTTTCTGTGCCCGTTTTAAAAAGCAAGCAGGACATCACAGAGAGCTGGAAATAATTCCTTTAGAGTTTACACTTCAATTTTAAAAAGTAAGCAGGGCCTATTAGCACTTGTCTGCTGAGTGGGACATTGCTTGAATTATTAGTAACTTGGCAAGGGTCAATAAAACAAAGCGAAGTGTCAGCAATTGTGGGAGCGCCTATTGTTTGAGTGGGCCAAGGTTAGAGAGGGAGGCTTTGGCTCTGTAGGCTTCAGTGAGAACAGGTGGAATATCTAAGTAAGTTCCTAGTATGTCTTTTTTCTCTTTTTCAGTTAATAAATACATAGCTGGTGCATTGAGAATAGATCTAGGATTGGTGGTATGCCCTTTGTTTAAGATGTGGGAACTCTGGGAGAACTCTAGTCTCTCTCATAACTACATTGGCACGAAAAGCATCAAACTGCAGCTCCTTAAAAACTGTGTTAAGGAACTGGAGCTGCAGCTGGATGACCTTCAGCTCATACAGGAGAATGAGGAAGTGACAGATAAGAGCTACAGGGAGGTAGTCACCCCAGAAAAAGACCTTGGCAATTGTAGAGATGACTCACAGTGGACTGAAAAGCTTGAGCGTATCGACATTAAGAAAGAGAATGTGCTGGAGCTTTTGGAAAGCATCAAGTTCAATAAGTCACCAAGACCGGACGAGATATTGTGACAAAATACCAAGTTATCAGAAGATTGATGCCGAGAAGAGAGATAAGAGAGAGACAAATGGGGGAAACATTCAAAATGCTAATCAGAGAGAGATGAGAGAGATTACCGAAAAGAGACACAGGTCCGAGTATTGTTTAGACTGGTTGCTTTGAACCTGAACTGTTTGAAGTTTGATGGACAGGCGATACCCCAGCAGGGGGATAAAAGGAACAGGTTTGCTAAGGCAAGCACACACCACGACACCACGAGATAACGAGACCCTGGAGAAGCGGTGTGCCCCCACAAGTTGGTGGGAGTTTTGGAGATCTGGTCGCGGGACCAACCACAGACGCACAGGGTGTGAAGGTACAATCGGCGGGAACCTGGTGTGTGTGTCCACCCTTGCCTGGGTGCCGGGTTCACCGCAGAAGAACGATTGTATCCGGAACGGAGGGGTCACGTCGGTGACCTCAGAAGACATTACAAAGGGCTCGCCCAAAAGCTAACTGCGAGGAATATCAAAGGTCTGTTGAATCCGATTTGAATATCATCTTTCGCTCTCTCTCTCTCCCCCCAACGGCACAACAGCGATTACTGCGAACTGAACTGAACTGAAATCTGTGTCACTTGAGACTGATCATTTTACCCCTAGACTGCGATAGAGCTTGATTGATCCTATTATCCTAGTTCTGTGTACATGTGTGTTTTATCATTGCTAACTCGTTGCATTTATATCCTTACGTTTAGAGTACTGTGTTACTGATTTCTTTAATAAAACTTTCTTAGTTCCAGTAATCCAGACTCCAACTAAGTGGTCCATTTCTGCTGGTTTGGCAACCCAGTTACGGGGTATGTAACATAAATGGGGGCTCGTCCGGGATTTTGAATGCTAAATTTGGGACTAGGTAAATTGATTGGGTTAAAATTTCTGAAAGAAAGAAAAGGCAAACAGCAGAAATGGAGATTGAGGAATTTCTAAAGGCGCCGACCTTGGAGGCATTAGAGGATGCCAGGAAAGTAGAATTGGCAGCTGTGGCCAAACGGTTGAATCTTTTTAAGGGGAAGTCGACCATGAGGAGAGGGGAGATGCACAGAGCTATCATAGAGCATTATGTGTCTAAAGGTGTGTTTCCCCAAGGGGAGCTGGAGGTGATATCTATTGGAAAACCTGGTGGAGACGCAGTATAGGTGCAGCTTGAAAAATTGAGACTCGAGCATGAGTTCCGGGTAAGAGAGCTAGAACACGAAGAGAAACAGTTAGAACGACAACGAGAAGAGAGGCAGTTGGAGCGAGAAGAGAGGGACAATCAGTTAGAACGAGAAGCGAGAGAGAAACATAGGGAAAGGGAATTTGAGTTGGAGAGGTTAAAGATGACGAAAGCACAGGGGCCCATGCCGAAGCAAGGTGGAGGGTTCAGGGCGACCCAGGAGGTTAGGCTGGTTCCCCCATTTGACGAGACCGATGTTGATTGGTACTTTCTCCATTTTGAACAAGTTGCTGTAAGTCAGGACTGGCCGAGAGACAAGTGGGCTGTTTTGCTTCAGAGTGTACTTAAAGGAAAAGCCCAACAAGCTTACTCGGCTTTGTCCGCAGAAGATGCCCAGAGGTATGAGGTGGTGAAAGAGGCCATCCTCAGGATTTATGAGCTGGTCCCGGAGGCATACCGGCAGAGGTTCCGGAATGCGAGGAAGCAGTGGGACCGCACGTATTTAGAGTTTGCCCGTGAGCTGCAGACATATTGTGAGTGTTGGTGTGCCTCGAAAGGGGTCAATGGGGATTATGACAGACTGCTACAGCTAATCATGATTGAGCAGTTTAAAGGTTGTGTCCCTGAAGGTATGAGACCCTATCTAGATGAGAAAGAGGCAGACACTTTAGCCGCAACTGCTAAGTTAGCGGATGAGTACGCGTTGACACATAAAACGAAGTTTGCCCCAAGTAAAGGCTACCAGAAGGGTAGTCAGGTCGGTGAGGAGAGTTCGCCAGAAAAGTCAGAAAGTAAGCCGGGGACTAGTGAGAAGGATAAGGTAGACCGGGAGCAGTTTGGTAGGAAGTCTACTGGGGTCGTATGTTATAATCGTGGGAAAGTCGGACATTTTGCGTCCAGGTGCTTTGCCCCAAAGAAGGAGACGGAGAAAGGAAAAACGGCGGTTTCGACTGGCTGTATTGAGCTGGTAACCAAACCGCTAGGAGAGAAGAGGTCTGACAAAGTTCAGGAAGGGCGCAAGAGGTTTATCTCGGCCGGATTGGTGTTGGTGAAGGAGGGGTTAAACCCAGTTCCAGTACGGATCTGGAGAGCCACGGGAGCGTGTCAGTCATTGATATTAAGGAGTGTGTTAGACTTTAGTTCAGAGACCCAGACTGGGGAGGTCAGAGTCATAAAAGGCATTGGGAAAGGGACTGAGGCAGTACCTTTGCACCAGATACACCTAAAAAGCGACTTGGTCTCTGGACTGGTCACGATCGGGGTGAGGCCCGAACTACCGATGAAAGACGTGGAGGTCTTACTCGGTAATGACCTCGCCAGCAGAAATGTGTTCTCAGCAGTAAAACTGACAAGCCAACCTGCCAGCATTGAAGCCCCGCCCATGGACTCACAGGTTTATCCCGTTTGCGCAGTGACTCGGCGTGTGTCCAGAAAGGCTGCCGAAGTAAATTTAGCTGAGGCGTTTCTACCAGCCTTGTACCAGGGGGAGGTAGAAAGTGAAAAGAAGGAGCGTAGTGGAACAGGAGGAAGTCAGGGAGCTGAGGCAGACTTAGCATTAGCTAGGAAGGAATTTGTACAGGCACAGGAGCGAGACGAGGAGCTGATGGTTTCAGCGGAGACAGCTCCCTCTGAAGCAGAATTAAAAAGGGAGCCAGTGGGCTATTGTGTGGAGGAGGGAGTACTAAGGAAGAAATGGAGACCACAGATGAGGAATGGGGGGTGGTGCCAAAAATTTATGGGGATGAGATTCTTACCTGGCCCACAAGATACCCCTCGGTGGACATTTTGGGGGAAGGAAAACAGTCAGCGGAATCATGAAAGAGTTCTACTGGCCACACAGGAGGAAGGATGTTATTGACTTTTGTAGACGTGAGTTAACGCAGTTAGAGGCTATTAACATGTTAAAAGCTCACCACGATCAGAAAACAGATCTAGCTGGTGATATCATGAAAATTAATGAGGCTAGGGTGCCACCTGATAAGGGGAAAACCCATTTCAAAAAGGTAAGTATGGTGCCGACCAGATGGGAGAAGTCTATTGTTTTGGCCAGCTTTGCTGATAAGGTCTCTCCCTTAATCCCCGAACAAAGCGACCCACTAAGAGAACTAATTAAACGGCACACACACGTATGTCCGAATGTCCCGAGGCGATGCAAAGAGCTGGGACATGGTGTTGCTGTCACATCAGGTCAGCCTAGTGAGCAACACCCCTATAGAATGATTAATTCAGTGACAAAAGGGCTAAAGAACACAGAAGTGTATATTGGCGATGTAGTGGTCTGGAGTGACACGTGGGAGGAGCACATTGTGGCAGTACAGGAGTTGTTTAAACGGCTGTCCAAAGCCAGCCTGACAGTGAACCTCGCAAAAAGTGAATTCGGCCACGCGAAGGTCACTTGTATGGGATTTGTGGTAAGACAGGGGCAGCTGGCACCGATGCAAGTTAAGATGCGGGCTATCTCCGATGTCCCAACCCCGACAGACAAGAGAGCCCTGAGAAGGTTCTTGGAGATGGGGGGGGGGGTACTATAGGAAGTTTTGCAAGAACTTTGCGGATATTACCCACCCTCTTATTAAGCTCTTGCCAAAGAATGCTAAGTTGGTATGGGACGACCTTTGTTATCTCGGTCCGGGATGAAAACCACTGAGAAGTTACACTGATCACAATTCATTAGTGTTTTTGGCTACTATGAAGTTTGCTAAGTTGGAGCCTGGTCTTAAAGGATTATTAAAATAACACACATAAAGGGAACGGAAAATGTGATTGCTGACTGTCTGTCAAGGTGTTGACAACTTAAAATTCTCTGTATTAGCCAAATAGCTGATGAACATGTATATTTGTGTGTATCTAATAATGTATTCATGCCAATAATTTTTACCCCAGTAAAAATCCTTTGAAGGATAGGGGTATGTGACAAAATACCAGGTTATCAGAAGATTGATGCCAAGAGAGATAAGAGAGAGACAAATGGGGGAAACATTCAAAATGCTAATCAGAGAGAGATGAGAGAGATTACCAAAAAGAGACACAGGTCTGAGTATTGTTTAGACTGGTTGCTTTGAACCTGAACTGTTTGAAGTTCGGTGGACAGGCGATACCCCAGCAGGGGGATAAAAGGAACAGGTTTGCTAAGGCAAGCACACACCACAACACCATGAGATAACGAGACCCTGGAGAAGCGGTGTGCCCCCACAAGTTGGTGGGAGTTTTGGAGATCTGGGCGCGGGACCAACCTTAGACGCACAGGGTGTGAAGGTACGATCGGCGGAAACCTGGTGTGTGTGTCCACCCTTGCCTGGGTGCCGGGTTCACTGCAAAAGAACGATTGTATCCGGAACGGAGGGGTCACAGTCGGTGATCTCAGAAGACATTACAAAGGGCTCGCCCGAAAGCTAACTGCGAGGAATATCAAAGGTCTGTTGAATCCGATTTGAATATCATCATTCGGTCTCTCTCTCCCCCCAACGGCACAACAGCGATTACTGCGAACTGAACTGAACTGAACTCTGTGTCACTTGAGACTGATCATTTTACCCCTAGACTGCGATAGAGCTTGATTGATCCTATTATCCTAGTTCTGTGTACATGTGTGTTTTATCATTGCTAACCCGTTGCATTTATATCCTTACGTTTAGAGTACTGTGTTACTTATTTCTTTAATAAAACTTTCTTAGTTCCAGTAATCCAGACTCCAACTAAGTGGTCCATTTCTGCTGGTTTGGCAACCCAGTTACGGGGTATGTAACAATATACACCAGGCTACAGCGGGACGCGAGGCAGGAGATTGCTAAGCCTCTGGCAATGATCTTTGCATCATCAATGGGGTTGGGAGAAGTTCCAGAGGATTGGAGGGTTGCAGATGTTGTTCCCTTATTCAAGAAAGGGAGTAGAGATAGCCCAGGATATTATAGACCAGTGAGTCTTACTTCAATGGTTGGTAAATTGATGGAGAAGATCCTGAGAGGCAGGATTTATGAACATTTGGAGAGGCATAATATGATTAGGAATAGTCAGCATGGCTTTATCAAAGGCAGGTCATGCCTTACAAGCCTGATTGAATGTTTTGAGGATGTGACTAAACACATTGATGAAGGTAGTGCAGTAGATGTAGTGTATATGGATTTCAGCAAGGCATTTCATAAGGTACCTCATGCAAGGCTTATTGAGAAAGTAAGGTGGCATGGGATCCAAGGGGACAACTTTGCTTTATGGATCCAGAATTAGCTTGCACACAGAAGGGTAAGAGTGGTTGTAGACGGGTCATATTCTGCATGGAGGTCGGTGACCAGTGGTGTGCCTCAGGAATCTGTTCTGGGACCCCTCCTCTTCGTGATTTTTATAAACGACCTAGATGAGAAAGTGGAGGGATGGGTCAGTAAATTTGTTGATGACACAAAGGTTGGGGGTGTTGTGGATAGTGTGGAGGGCTGTCAGAGGTTACAGCGGGACATCAATAGGATGCAAAACTGGGCTGAGAAGTGGCAGATGGAGTTCATTTTGGTAGGTCAAATATGATGGCAGAATATAGTATTAACAGTAAGACTCTTGGTAGTGTAAAGGATCAGAGGAATCTTGGGGTCCGAGTCCATAGGACACACAAAGCTGATGCTTGACTGTATGGTTAAGAAGGCATATGGTGTATTGGCCTTCATCAACCGTGGGATTGATTTCAAGAGCCACGTGGTAATGTTACAGCTATATAGGACCCCACTTGGCACACTGTGCTCAGTTCTGGTCACTTGACTACAGGAAGGTTGTAGAAACTATAGGAAGCATGCAGAGGAGATTTACAATGATGTTGCCTAGATTGCGGAGCATGCCTTATGAGAGTACGTTGATGGAATTTGTCCATTTCTCCTTGGAGCGATGTAGGATGAGAGGTGACCTGATAGAAGTGTATAAGATGATGAGAGGCATTGATTGTGTGGATAGTCAGAGGCTTTTTCCCAGGGCTGAAATGGCTAACACGAGAGGGCACAGTTTTAAGGTGCTTGGAAATAGGCACAGAGGAGATGTCAGGGGTAAGTTTTTACACAGAGAGTGGTGAGTGCGTGGAATGGGCTCCCGGTGACAGTGGTGGAGGTGGATACAATAAGGTCTTTTAAGAGACTCTTTGGTAGGTGCATGGAGCTTAGAAGAATAGAGGGCTATGGATAACTTTAGGTAATTTCTAAAGTAAGTACATGTTCGGCACAGCATTGTGGGCCGAAAGGCCTGTATTGTGCTGTTGGTTTTCTATGTTTCTAAGTTGCAGGAAGCAGAAACCTAGGTGACCGTCAAGGGAGGGAAGGGGAATAGGCATCCAGTGCAGAATACCCCTGTGGCCAAACCCCTCAATAATACAACTTTGGATACGTGGGGGTGGGAGGGGGGTGGCGCTGGTAACAAACTACCAAGGAAAACTGCAGCAACTGACATCTGGCACTGAGTGGCTCTGTGGAACAGAAGGGGGAGAAAGGGGAGTATGGTAGCAATAGGGGATTCCATAGTTAGAAGAACAGGCTGGAGATTCTGTGGATGTAAAAGAGATACCCAGATAGTATGTTACCAGGGTCAGGGATGTCTTGGATTGGGTCCATAGAATTCTGAAGCATGGTATATATTGGTACCAACAAAGTAGCTAGGAAAAGAAAGGAGGTCCTGAAGAGAGAATATTGGGAGTCTGGTAGAATTCTGAAAAGCAGGCCCTTAAGGGTAGTAACTTTGGGTTGCTGCCTGTGTGACACACTATTGAGGACACTATTGTCACAGCTGCGGAACTGGAGCAGGGGGCAGGGTTTCAGATTGTGATCTCTTTTGGGGAAGGTACATCCAAGAATACATATTCTATCAAAAGGACAGGCAGGTCGGCAGAGGGTGTAGTGTGGCTCAGTTGGTATAAAATCAAATCCTTAGAAAGAGGTGTCATAGGATTGGAAGACATAGAATCCTTGAAGGTAGAGTTATGAAACTGCATGGGTAAAAAGACCCTGATGACAGTTATATTCAGGGCTCTGAACAGTTGCCAGGATATAGGCTACACATTACAAGTGGAGATATACAACACAGGTAAAAATGGCAATTTTACAATAGTGCAGGTAGATTTGCAAAATCAGGTTGGTGCTGGATCCCAAGCAAGACAATTTGTAGAATGTCTACAAGATGGCTTTTTAGAACAGCTTGTGTTTGAGCCCACTGGAATTTTAGCTATTCTGTATTGGGTGTTGTGTAATGAACTATATTTGATTAAGGAGCTTACAGTAAAGGAACCCTTAGGAAGCAGTGACCAAAATATAAAATTCACACTGTAGTTTCTGTGAGGAATAATTCTGTATCAGTATTACAGTGGATTAAAGGAAATTACAGAGGCATGAGAGAGGAGCTGGTCAAAGTTGATTGGAAGGGGACACTAGCAAGGATGATGGCAGAAAAGTAATGGCTGGAATTTCTGGGAGAAATTTGGAAGTCGCAGGATAGATACATCCAAAAGAAGTATTCTAAAGGGGGGATGAGGCAACGGAGGCAGACAAGGGGAGGAAAAGACAATACAAAAGCAAAAGAGATGGCATATAATATAGAAAAAAATGTGTGAAATGAGAGGATTAAGAGGTTTTTAAAAACCAACAGAAGGCAACTAAAAAGCCATAAGGAGAGAAAAGACTGAATCTGAAGGTAAGCTAGCTAATAATATAAAAGAGTAAATAAAAAGTGTTTTCAAACATATAAGGAGTAAAAGAGAGGCAAGAGTAGATATTGGATCACTGGAAAATGAAGCCAGGGTGCTAATATTGGGGGACAAAGAAATGGAGGATGAACTGAGTGAGTACATTGTATCAATCTTTATTGTGGAAGACGCGAGCAGAAATGCCAGAAATGTGAGAGTGACAGGGAGAAGAACTGAAGTGTCACTGTTATTACTAAGGAGAAGGTTCTTGGAAAGCTGAAAAGTCTGAAGGTGGATAATACACCTGGATTCTGAAAGAGGTAGTTGAGACTGTAGAGGCATTAGTAATGATCTTTCAAGAATCGCTAGATTCTGGAATGATTTCTGAAGACTGGAAAATTGCAAATGTCATTCAACTCTTTAAGAAAGGAGATAGGCAGAAAAGTGGAAATTATAGGCCAGTTAGCTTGACTTCAGTGGTTGGGAAGATGTTCGAAAACTGTTAATAAGGACGAAGCTTCAGGGAACTTTGAGGCAATGATAAAATAGGCTAAAAGGCAGCATGGTTTCCTTAAGGAGAAATCTTGCCTGCAAACCTGTTGGAATTCTTTGACAAAAGAACAAGCAAGATAGATGAAAGAGAGTCAGTGCATGTTGTTTACATGGATTTTCAGACGGTCTTTGAGCAAGGTCCCGCACATGAGGCCCCCTAACAAGATGAGAACGGAAAGATGGTAACATGGATAGAGCATTGGTTGTCTGGCAGGAGAAAAAGAGTGGGAATAAAGGGGGCTTTACCCTTTGGCTGCCGGCAATTAGTGGTGTTTCATGGTGTTCAGTGTTGGGACTGTTTCTTTTCACATTATATGTTAATGATTTGGAAGATGGAATTGATGGCTTTATTGCCAAATTTGTAGATGATATGAAGATAAATTTAGAAGCAGGTTGTTTTGAGGAAACAGGGAGTCTGCAGAATGACTTAGACAGATTGGGAGAATGGGCAAAGAAGTAGCAGATGGAATAAGATGTAGGGAAGTGCATGGTCGTGTACTTTGGTACAACATAAAGGTGCAGACTATTTTCTAAATAGGGAGAAAATACAAAAATCTGAGTTGCAAAGGGACTTGTGAGTACTTGTGCAGGATTCCCTCAAGGGTAACTTGCAGGTTGAATTTGGTGGAAAGGAAGACAAATGCAATGTTAGCATTCATTTTGGGAGGACCAGAATACAAGAACAAGGATATAATACTGATGCTTTATAAGTATTGGACAGACCACTTTTGGAGTATTGTGAGCAGTATGGACCCCATAGCAAAGAAAAGATGTGCAGGCATTTGGAGAAAGTTCATGAGAATGATTCAAGAATGAAAGGGTTAACATGACAAGTCTCTAATGGCTCTAGGCCTGTACTCGCTGGAGTTCAGATGAATGCGAGGGGACACATTGCACACCTGTCTAATTTGTTGTGTCTGTGCACAATTACAGACAGTGCCTATAAAAAGATTCACCCCCTTGGAAGTTTTCATGCTTTATTGTTTTACAACATTAAATCAATGTTTTTAATGTGGCTCCTTTTGACACTGATCAACAGAAAAAGACTCTTCCATGTCAAAGTGAAAACAGATCTCTACAAAGTGATCTAAATTAATTACAAATTTGAAACACAAAGTAATTGATTGCATAAATATTCACACCCTTCAAGTCAGTATTTAGTAAATGCACCATAGGCAGCAATTACAGCCTTGAGTCTGTGTGGATAGCTCTCTGGACACTGCAAATTTTTCCCATTCTTCTTTACAAAACTGCTCAAGCTCTGTCAGGTTGCATAGTGATTGTGAGTGAACCACCCTCTTGAAGTCCAGCCACACATTCTCAATTGGATTGAAGTCTGGACTCTGAATTGGCCAGAACATTAGCTTTGTTATTTTTAAGCTATTCCTGCGTAGCTTTATTATTGGGTCATTATCTTTCTGGAAAACAAATCTCCCAAGTTCCCTTGTAGACTGCAGCAGGTTTTCTTAAAGGATTTCCTTGTATTTTGCTACATTCATTTTACCCTCTACCTTCACAAGCCTTCCAGGGCCTGCTGCAGTGAAGCATCCCCATACCGTGCTTCATGGTAGGGATCGTGTGTTTTTAATAATGTGCGGTGTTCCGCTTACGCCAAACATAGCATTAATCTGATGGCCAAAAAGCTCAATTTTGGTTTATCAGACTGTAGAACCTTCTTCCAGGTGACTTCAGAATCTCCCACTTGCCTTCTGGTAAACTCCAGTCAAGACTTCATGTGAGTTTCTTTTTTCAACAGTGGCTTTCTCTTTGCCACTCTCACATAAAGCTGCAACTGGGCAACAGTTGTATGCTCACTCTCTCCCACCTCAGACACTGAAGCTTGTAACCCCTCCAGAGTTGTCATAGGTCTCTTAGTGGTCTTTTCTCTTTCTTGCACAGTCACTCAGTTTCTGAGGACAGCTTGCTCTAGGTAGATTTAAAGCTGTGCCATATTCTTTCCATTTCTTGATGACTGACAATTCCAAGGGATATTCAGTGACTTGGAAATTTTCTTGTATCCATCTCCTGAAATTGTGCTTTTCAATAACTTTTCACAGAGTTGCTTGGAGTGTTCGCTTGTCTTCATGGTGTAGTTTTTGCCAGGATACTGACTCACCAACAGTTAGACCTTCCAGATACAGGTCTTTTTTACTACAATCAATTGAAACAGCTTGACTGCACACAGATTTGTATATAGCAAGGACACATTAACTAATTTTGTCTTCTAAAACCAATTAGCTGCACCAATAATGATTTAGTGTGTCATATTAAAAGGAGGTGAATGCTTGTGCAATCAATCATTTTGTGTTTTAAATTTGTAATTAATTTAGATCACTTTGTAGAGATCCCTTTTCATTCTGTCATAAGAGTCCTTTTTCTGTTCATCAGTTGTCAAAAAAGTCAACTTAAATCCACTGTGATTCATTGCTGTAAAACAATAAAACATAAAAACTTCCAAGGAGGGGTGAATACTTTCTATAAGCACTGTATATATTAAATAAAAGCTGGCACACAATAGATTGTTTTAACTGGTGTACAGGTATCCCCCGCTTTTCGAACAGTCGCTTTACGAAACCTCACTGTTACGAAAGACCTATATTAGTTACCTGTTTTCGCTAACAGAAGGTGTTTTCACTGTTACAAAAAAAGGCAGCACGCAAAAAAAAAAGCAGCACGCGAAAAAAAGCAGCGTGTGCCCCGAGCAGCCAAACTCCTCCCCTGGATTCGGAACTGCATTCTAGCTGGCATTGCTTAAACACATGCCTGTGAGCAGCCGTTAGCAAGATGAGTTCTAAGGTATCGGAAAAGTCTAAAAGAGCTCGGAAGGGTGTTACACTTAGTGTAAAACTAGACATAATTAAGCGTTTCGATCGTGGTGAACGAAGTAAGGATGAAGTGAGTTTGGCTTGTGGAAGTTGATGAAGATGATGTTGAAGAGGTTTTGGCATCCCATGACCTAGAACTGATAGATGAAGAGCTGCTGCAATTGGAAGAGGAAAGGATAACAATCGAAAATGAATGCAGTAGCAAATGGACCGAAAGTGAGGTCGTCCAGGAACTGAACGTGAAGCAACTGCGTGAGATTTTCGCTGCAATGACAAAGTACAACTTTAATTTTGAAAGGGTACGTTGGTTTAGGGCATATTTGCAAGATGGTTTGAGTCCTTAGAAAGAACTGTATGATAGAAAAATGCACGAGGCTAAGCAGTTAAGCAAGCCTTCCACATCAGCCACAGCAGACGACGAACCTCAACCTTCGACATCGAGGCAGGCAGACATAGAAGAAGATGACCTGCCTGCCCTGATGGAAACAGATGATGACGAGATGACACCCCAGTGTCCCACCACCCCAACCCCTGGGCCGCAGACAGATACCGATCCACGAAGAATGCAGCGGTAGCTGGGACACACCCAGCACACCTTTAAGAAAAAAAGCTGAAATAAACAAGCTAATTAATTAGGTGCCGCCCGGCACGTAAATGTCGGCCCAAGTCAGAGGCGATTGCTGATTGCGTCACCTCTGATCTAGGCCGACATTTACGTGCCGGGCGGCACCTAATTAATTAGCTTGTTTATTTCGGCTTTTTTCTTAAAGATGTGCTGGGTGCGTCCCGGCTACCACTGTACCCCTGCATGCTTCGCGGATCGGTATCGGTTTGCAGCCCGGGGGGTGGGGGCCACTGCACCACCCCAACCTCCGATGATTCAGCCTAACCCACCATCATCAGTGTGCTCTGCGCTGTCTTCCCAATTCCGGTAAGTGATACTACACTGTACATACATTATTTCTACTTTATATAGGCTGTGTATTTTTATGCATTATTTGGTATGATTTGGCAGCTTAAATGTTACTGGAGAGAGTGTTTTTGCCGACAGTGCTTGCGCTGTGTTTCTGCCAACAGTGCTTGCATGAGATTTTCGCTACGGAGAACAGTGCAGGCAATGATTGTCGAGAAGTATTTCTACTCTATATAGGCTGTGTACTTATTATTCCTGCTTTTACGACATGTTACTGTTACTTTAGGTTTTATGTGTCATTTGGCATGATTTGGTAGGTTATTTTTGGGTCTGTGAACGCTCACAAATTTTTCCCATATAAATTAATGGTAATTGCTTCTTCGCTTTACGACATTCCGGGCTACGAACCGTTTCATAGGAACGGTCTACCTTCAGATGGCGGGAGAAACCTGTATTCACATTGCAGCAGCAGAGACGTGGTTTTTGAGGAGGATGCAAAGAAAATCATGGACGAAATAAATATCTAACGAGGATGTCATGAACAGAGGAAACACAAAAAGAGAAATAATGTATGAGATCATGAAAAGGCAATGTAACTTCATTGGACATGTGATTAGGAAAGAGGAGTTAGAATGCACGGTAATTATGGGAAAGATTGAAGGGAAGAAAGCAAGAGCAAGACAAAGACAAATAATGATGGAAACAGCAGCCAGAGAACTGGAAATGAATACCAATGAATTGATCCACTTGACCCAAAACAGGAGTGTGTGGGCCATGGCAGTCAAAGCTCAAACTGGGCACGGCACCTGATGATGATGATTCACATTGCAGCAAGAGAGAGAAAACAATGTACAGACAACAGCGTATGCGCAGAAAACAAATCAATACATAGTCCTAAAAGGGGGGGGGGGGTCATTGCTCTTAAAGAAATAGATGCATACATTACACTTTTTGCCACACTTTTTTTTATCAACAGAACAATTTTAGCCACTTCCAGTCTATGGGAATAGGGAGATTTAAAAAAACATTACAGATGAAAATCAGAAACTAAAAAACTGAAAATATTGGAAAGACTCAGCAGATTTGAGGGGAAAATTGGTGAAGAATTTTTAAGAATGGCTCATTGGTGAATTGAGTCAGCTAACTAAGAAACTGCAGATAAATATCAAAGTAACTAGCAGGGATAGTATACACATCAGATGTCCAGTTTAAAATTCCAATCAGAATAGAGCATAAAATGATCGAACAAGATTTAAAAGAAGAGGATGCATTTGCAGAGATCATGTTTGTTATCTGTTCTTCTACATTATGACTACATCCTGCCTAAAGCTTAATCAGTCCTAGTAAATCATGCCAAAGGTCAGTCGGACTTTTTCACTGTACATCAGGTGCATTACCTATCAATATCCTTGAGTTTGCACTGAATTCTCTGAACTATTTAAGTGTAAGGGGTTTCTTCTTTTATGTTACTGCGTATGTTAATCAAAATGGCTCCTTTGTTATGCTAAATGTTGAGAAGGTTCTCTGGCTGCAGCTTGTTTGGGTTATCTTGTTGATAAGAGAGCAAGTGAACCAATGGGTGTCCATGTTATTCCTTTTTGGGGTGATATGCTGTCTCACATGGCTGGGAAATGGGGGTTTTCACGGGGAGTTGGAGGAGAGACCGGGAGTAAGACGGATGTGCTGGGAGCGCTCTGCTCCATCACTTTGGGTGGTCCCAAGCTGCGAGTCGAGGGGGTCGGAGTGGATCACAAGGTGAAGAAAGACGGTCCCGAGCTCCAACTGTATGCACAAAGAAATTGAACTTTGATAAGTTTGGCACCTTTTTTATTTCCTTTTATATTGTATCTCTATTAATCTCATAGTCCTAGTAAGATTTATAAAGTTTAGTCTGTAAAATGTACATTGTGTGCTGGCTGATGATTGATGTTTGAGGCCAAATCAGGTGGCATTGCACAGCAACCGACGCAACCGGGAGACAAGCTCGGGCGGCGGACAGGGGTTTCCCCTAGATAAATATGAGCCGATATAGCTGAGCGTTACATAAGCAACAATGCTATAACAGATGAAAAAATGCAGATCCTGGAAATCTGCAATGAAAATAACTACAACACACGGAATCCCACAGGGATTGGTGCAAGAGCCACAGCTATTTACATTTTGCACTAATGTTTTAAGTAAGGTATGTTGAATCCAAAGATCCATGTGTGTTGATGACTTATAGATGGATAGGTAGGAATATATGTTGTGAGGAGAACGTACAATGTTAGCAAAGGACATAAACCATTTAAAAAGCCAACAAAATGGCAGATGCGAGTCTAATGCAAGGAAATGTGTGGCTATTCACTTCAGTAGAAAAACGGAAAATTGTTATATAAACTATGTGAGGCTGGGGAAAGTTAGTGTTTGAAAGATTCTGGATAATGATCAAAAAAATAAAAAGTTCATTTGCAGTACATACGAAAGCTGATGAAATGTAATGAATGGAATGTTTTATGCATTACAGAAACACAGCATCATGGACAGTGCACAACATGGAAGGATGCCATTCAAACCACCTGGAATCTGCTGGCTCTATGTAGGTTTATCTAGACTCAAACTCTCCAGGGACAGAAATCCATCCACTTGCATTGACACTGACATTCAGCGCCTTATCTTCAATTACTTCTGAGTCAATACTTCAGCATGTTTACTTCAGGTTTAATATTGGTTACAACACAAAGTGTAAGTGAAATATGTTAACCTCTATTTGGATCTTCTGGGCCTCATCTTTTAACCTCTGGATTAATTCTTCACATTGCTGAGTAAAGTCCTTGTTACTTTGAAAGTCTTTTTGACTTCTATTTAATTTCTCTGACAGCTGATCAATCATCTCTTTGCAGGTTTCCAATTGGCTACACTTTTCTTCATACTGACGTTGCAAAGCCACTATTTCATCTTTTAAATTACAGACTGTTTCATTTGTCGCTAATATCTGTCAATACAAATTTCCAAGAATAAACAATCTAATTTCAAATGCATCAATTATTTGTAATTTTTAGAAATATATATTTCTATTACATCATCTTTGTGCCTAGCATGAAAGAAGTGTGGCAAGATATTCCAAATCTCTCTTCTGAGAAGTGAATTATCTTCACTTGGAGAAATATTGGGCTGGAAATTCAAAGAAGCTGTTCCAAAAGGTCCCAAAGAGGATGGAGATAAAATGGCTAAATTTCCAGAGTTGTAGTTCAAAGCTCTCGGCTAATAAATTAGAAACATGGGTTTAAATCCAGTTGGGGAATTTAAATTCAGTATGCTAAATGATCTGGGCCAATTGAGAAGGTAATAATGGGAACCAATCATGTCTGATTCAGTAATTCCCTTTAGAGAAGAGAATCTGCCACTTGTATCCAGCCAGGTCTCCGTGCTATGTATAACAACATAGTTGGCATCTGCCAATTAACACCTTGGGTCTTCAGTTGAAGAATCAATAATAACCCATTTAACAACAATTGAAGGATGTATTAAGAATTGTAATGGTAAGCACTTTACTTTTGGCGATGAATTTCAAGACTAGCTCAGGCTACATCCACACTACGCCGGATAATTTTGAAACCGAAGCTTTTTCTCTTTGTTTTGACCCTCCATCCACACTAAAGCGGCATTTTCATCCCCCGAAAACGGAGATTTTCAGAAACAGTCTCCAGAGTGAATAAATCTGAAAACGCCTAATATCCATTGTAGTGTGTACGGGGTAAACGGAGAGATTTAAAAACGTTGTCATGACAACACGACAACAACAATACACCAGCAACTTTGATGTGTGTTGTAACAACAATGCTTTTTCTGCTTCTGCTTGGTACTGCGCCAGCACTGCCGTACGGCTGTTATAACACGCAGTCGGTGTGAACGGCGTGAGAGTTAAATTGTAAATGAGCTTTTTTGACTATTTAAAAACGCTGTCATGACGTGCCGGAACAGACGGCCGCAGCGCGGCATTTCATTGTTTTCTTGAACACAACCCCCCACACAACCTAACAATTTCAGAACAGACGGCAACGAGACTGAAGCCAGAAGAGGTAGAAATGTACTCACCAAATACTTTGATCCATAGCTTACTGAATAAATAAGTATACTCACTTTGCCCTGTTTTCTGTCCTTACTTGTATGAAGGTGGTTTACCTATTTATGCAAATACTTCTCTAACAGTAGATGTGTAACAGCCTAATGTAACATTGTATGGAAATACAAGATAACACTGATGCAGACATGTTTTATACATTTAACAGGGTACTTTATTAATGCAACAGAGTTAGTCAGTTTTTCAATGTTCGTCGTCAGCCGGGTCATACTGTCCGTGAACTCCCTGTCGGTTGCCTCCATATGCTCCAGTGTTTGTTTTTTTTAGTTTTAAGTCCTCCTGCGCGAGAGCCAAGAGCAGATCCTTTGAAGTTTTTCTACTCTGTAACTGAACACACGCACTAAGTATACCGTTTCCTCTTCGCTTGTTTTCTGTGTGTCCTACGTGTGCCCTACGTGTGCCCAGTAGAGGAGATTCGCCCAAATAGCCATGTTAGTATGGACAGAGATATTTTGAAAAATGCTTAGTGTGTACGCCTGTCGTTTTTACTCGAAACCGCCGTTTTCAAAATTATCCGGCGTAGTGTGGACATAGCCTCAGAAACACTACACCTCTGAATAAAATGTTAAATTCCTAAATAAAAACTCTATTGGACTGTGTTGCAACAGGTTGTCAGTGAAGCAACACAAGGGATACACATTGACCAGAATTTCTTTTCCTCAATTCACCTGTGGCAGATGTATCTGACCATGAAAATATCGGCAGGAGTGACCAGCACACAGTACTTGTACAGACAAAAAACAATGACCCCACACTCACTGATGTCCCACCAAGACTCCTGCTAGTGTTGTGTTGCATAAAGGAAGACAATTGTGGTTACATCAATGATCTGAAACCATGCCCCACCCCCCTCGGACATCAGTGCTTTTTCTCAGGGCTTTGCCTGAGGCCTGACCATTTTCACTACTTCTACAATAAACTGTCCATCATTTGGTACAAAATGTGATGTTTGCTAATGCTTGCAGAAGGTTCAACTTTACTCACAGTTTTTCAGTTTTCACTTACACAGCTCTAATTCTATCTTTAATATCTCTATTTTTCCCTTTCAAGGTTCTTTTGAAGACCCTGACCTAGAGTTACACGCTGACTTCGGTTTTTTGCAGGAATAGGACCTGCTCTCAGGGTCTAACGACTGCCCACTATCTGATATACCAAGGACGTAGTTTAGAAGATTAGCATGCCTTCAGGGTTCTGTGATTTCGTGGCTCTGGAGGCGGGCGGACTCATGGTCGGTGCCTCTGCAGGGAATTGGTGTGTCGTGGGAGATGGAAGATTGAAAGCACTGAGCTGGCTGCTGGCTTGTGCCCAGAGACCCGAGTACTTTGGGCACAGAACTTGAAAAAAGCAATGCAATGGACTTTTAACATCATAAATCAGCGAGTTGTTTGTTAATGTCTCCCCTCTCGCTGTAAAACAGAGATACCTCTTTTTCCTTTATTATGGAGAGGGAGAGAGCCAATGGTATGTCGAATTACTGGGAGAACAAGTAGTCTTTGGGGCACTACAAGTCTGTGTCTTTATTGATGCTTGCTGCATGCTTGAATGCTCGGTGGGGGCGGGGTGCCAATACTTTTATTACTGTGGGGGAGGGGGTATCATTGCTTTGCTGCTGCTTACGTGTGGGAGGGGGGAATTGTGGGAGGGCTTTGGGGTTCTAACATTTACCTGTCATTCATTCTTTGGGGCACTCCTCTGTTTTCATGGATGGTTGCGAATAAAAAAGAATTTCCGAATGTATATTGTATACATTTCTGTGATATTAAATGTACTTTTGAAACATTTGAAACAAGTTTGAAAGAAGGCCGTATACCACATAAGTGCCAATCTGTAACCATCTACAATGCGGGAGAGTTTAATCACATATATAATGACCATATCAAAAAAAAAAGGCAGTCCAAACCCTTACTCCTGACACACAATTCCTTTACCATTGCCACATCACCATTTTCAACATTTTGGAGATCAGCACTGACCAGAATCTTAACTAGCCACATAAATACAGGTGAGAAATGAATAAGAAGTTGGGAAATCTGCATTGAATAGCTTACATCTGGACAACATACTATTAACAAAGCATGAGTTAGGACAGCCATGGAATACTCTTCACTTGCCCACTTGAGTTCAACTCCAACAACAGATGATCAATGTGACATCATCCATGATAAGTTGCTTCTTTAATTGTCATCTGCTCCACCACTGTAAACATCCCTTTTCTCTAGCACGACCACACAATGGCAGCAACATACACATCTATAAACTGCTCTACAATAACTTGACCAACTACACCAACAACGCTACCCAAACCTAAGATTCCTACCACTAGGAAAGCTAAAGAGACTAGGTGCATAGAAACACTACCACCAGCAGGGTCTTCTTCCAAATCATACACAATTCCAATGTGGAAATATATCACTGTTCCTTCATAATCCCTGGTTGTAAATTATGGAGATCACTCCACATCAGAAAGATGACAAAGCTACAAAAAAATAGCTCAAGGATAATTAGCCATTGGCAATAAATGTTGGACTTGCCACTGATATCCATATCTCAAAAAAGGATTTTTAAAAACTAAAATGCTTCTAAATGGTTTAGATATAGAAAATAACCAGAAGCTCATCTATCTGGGTCTGGACTATCAGCAAAAAAAATTCTGCTACAAATTGTGAACTCTTATCTGTAAGTTACCCCTTACTCTACCAATTTAACAAAGAGGCCAGACTTGGTTCAATGTGGAGAGCAGTGAGAGCTACGGGGAGCATGGCTACATGACCCTAGAAACTGTGTTATCCTGGTGAAGTTAAAACATCAATAGCAGAATACAATAAACAGTGTAAAACAACCCCACTAAAGAGTCAGCCCAAAGCATGGGTCACAGTTTGAAAATAATAGATCTGCCATCTAGAAAAGAGATGAGGAGAAATTTCTTTACCCTAATTCAAGAGAGGGAAATGACAGAAGTATATAAAATTATGAGAAGCACAGGGAAGAGTCAAGATATTCTCAATATTCCTGGATTTCAGTGCTTCAAGAGGGATAGTGAGGGCAGAAAAAGGGGAGGAGGGGTGGCATTACTGGTCAGGGATACTATTACAGCTACTATTACAGGGTAATGTAGCAGGATCCTCTTTTGAGTCAGTATGGGTGGAAGTCAGGAACAGGAAGGGAGCAGTTACTCTACTGGGGGTATTCTATAGGCCCCCTGGTAGCAGCAGAGATACAGAGGAGCAGATTGGGAGGCAGATTTTGGAAAGGTGCAAAAATAACAGGGTTGTTATCATGGGTGACTTTAACTTCCCTAATATTGATTGGCACCTGATTAGTTCCAAGGGTTTAGATGGGGCAGAGTTTGTTAAGTGTGTCCAGGATGGATTCCTGTCTCAGTATGTGGACAGGCCGACTAGGGGGAATGCCATACTAGATCTAGTACTTGGTAATGAACCGGGTCAGGTCACAGATCTCTCAGTGGGTGAGCATCTGGGGGACAGTGACCACCGCTCCCTGGCCTTTAGCATTATCATGGAGAAGGATAGAATCAGAGAGGACAGGGAAATTTTTAATTGGGGAAGGGCAAATTATGAGGCTATAAGGCTAGAACTTGCGGGTGTGAATTGGGATGATGTTTTTGCAGGGAAATGTACTATGGACATGTAGTCGATGTTTAGAGATCTCTTGCAGGATGTTAGGGATAAATTTGTCCCGGTGAGGAAGATAAAGAATGGTAGGGTGAAGGAACCCTGTGTGACAAGTGAGGTGGAAAATCTAATCAGGTGGAAGAAGGCAGCATACATGAGATTTAGGAAGTAGGGATCAGATGGGTCTATTGAGGAATATAGGGAAGCAAGAAAGGAGCTTAAGAAGGGGCTGAGGAGAGCAAGAAAGGGGCATGAGAAGGCCTTGGCGAGTAGGGTAAAGGAAAACCCCACGGCATTCTTCAATTATGTGAAGAAAAAAAGGATGACAGGAGTGAAGGTAGGACCGATTAGAGATAAAGGTGGGACGATGTGCCTGGAGGCTGTGGAAGCGAGCGAGGTCCTCAATGAATACTTCTCTTCAGTATTCACCAATGAGAGGGAACTTGATGATGGTGACGACAATATGATGAGGTTGATGTTCTTGAGCATGTTGATATTAAGGGAGAGGAGGTGTTGGAGTTGTTAAAATACATTAGGACGGATAAGTCCCCGGGGCCTGACGGAATATTCCCCAGGCTGCTCCACGAGGCGAGGGAAGAGATTGCTGAGCCTCTGGCTAGGATCTTTATGTCCTCGTTGTCCACGGGAATGGTACCGGATGATTGGAGGGAGTCAAGTGTTGTCCCCTTGTTCAAAAAAGATAACAGGGATAGTCCAGGTAATTATAGACCAGCGAGCCTTACGTCTGTGGTGGGAAAGCTGTTGGAAAAGATCCTTAGAGATAGGATCCCTGGGCATTTAGAGAATCATGGTCTGATCAGGGACAGTCAGCACATCTTTGTGAAGGGCAGATTGTGTCTAGCAAGCCTGATAGAGTTCTTTGAGGAGGTGACCAGGCATATAGATGAGGGTAGTGCAGTGGATGTGATCTATATGGATTTTAGTAAGGCATTTGACAAAGTTCCACATGGTAGGCTTATTCAGAAAGTCAGAAGACATGGGATCCAGGGAAGTTTGGCCAGGTGGATTCAGAATTGGCTTGCCTGCAGAAGGCAGAGGGTCATGGTGGAGGGAGTACATTCAGATTGAAGGATTGTGACTAGTGGTGTCCCACAAGGATCTGTTCTGGGACCTCTACTTTCGTGATTTTTATTAACGACCTGGATGTGGGGGTAGAAGGGTGGGTTGGCAAGTTTGCAGACAACACAAAGGTTGGTGGTGTTGTCGATAGTGTAGGGGATTGTCAAAGATTGTAGGGAGACATTGCTAGGATGCAGAAGTGGGCTGAGAAGTGGCAGATGGAGTTCAACCTGGAGAAGTGTGAAGTGGTACACTTTGGAAGGACAAACTCCAAGGCAGAGTACAAAGTAAATAGCAGGATACTTGGTAGTGTGGAGGAACAGAGGGATCTCGGGGTACATGTCCACAGATCCCTGAAAGTTGCCTCACAGGTGGATAGGGTAGTTAAGAAAGCTTATGGGGTGTTAGCTTTCATAAGTCGAGGGATAGAGTTTAAGAGTCGCGATGTAATGATGCAGCTCTATAAAACTCTGGTTAGGCCACACTTGGAGTACTGTGTCCAGTTCTGGTCACCTCACTATAGGAAGTATGTGGAAGCATTGGAAAGGGTACAGAGGAGACTTACCAGAATGCTGCCTGGTTTAGAGAGTATGCATTATGATCAGAGATTAAGGGAGCTAGGGCTTTACTCTTTGGAGAGAAGGAGGATGAGAGGAGACATGATAGAGGTGTACAAGATAATAAGAGGAATAGATAGCGTGGATAACCAGCGCCTCTTGCCCAGGGCACCACTGCTCAATACAAGAGGTAAGGGGTGGGAAGTTCAAGGGGGATATTAGAGGAAGGTTTTTTACTCAGAGAGTGAGTGCGTGGAATGCACTGCCTGAGTCAGTGGTGGAGGCAGATACACTAGTGAAGTTTAAGAGACTACTAGACAGGTATATGGAGGGATTTAAGGTAGGGGCTTATATGGGAGGCAGGGTTTGAGGGTCGGCACAACATTGTGGGCCGAAGGGCCTGTACTGTGCTGTACTGTTCTATGTTCTATGTTCTAAAATCTATTTTCTTTGGTAGGGATAACAAACACAAAACGGCAGTAAGTTTGAAGTGAGAAGGAGTTTTGAAAGTGAAACACTCTGGTCGGGTCAGCTGCGCAAGTCCAGGGAAGACAATCTCTGGTCCTGCCGAACATGGGAGATTGAGGCGCAAGCCCAACCGAAAACCCCTGTGTGAGTGGATGCTGCGTGATTCGTTACCCTGTTCCAAATAAGTGCCACGAAATAACGGACTCACACTATAGTTAAAAGATTTAGCTTTATAATTCTTCATTTGACCAAAGGGTTAGTAAAGAGAGAACAAAAAAAAGAAAAGGGTCCATTTTAATGAAAGAGTCTAATGTGCACAAGTTGGAGCTCACAGCTTCCCCTTCGCCGATCCTCCTTTGATCTCAGCCCGGGCTTCGTTGAATCATGGCCCCGCTCCAGGTCGAATCTACGACCCCTTCTCTCCAGCAGCTTCTCTCTTCCTCTCCTTAACAAAAGCCCCAAGCCTAAACTTAAAGTCCCTCACTAGAGAAACCTCCCCTTAATCCAGCCATCCTAATTGGATGACACACAATTCTCCTATCCCCTATCTTCAACGGTAACCCAAACAAGCAGCTCGCAGAGAACAGCACGAAAACCAAAAACAGAACAGCTAACAATTAGAAAAAATGAACCATGGCATTACAAAAGGAACTTGAAGGGGAAGCTTTTTTTACACAAAGAGTGGCTGATAGTTGGAACATGCTGCCAGAGGAAGTGGTGGAAAGAGATAGCATGTCTCATTTCCAAGGTATTTAAATAGGCAAGGTATTGAATGATATGCTGCTAATGCAGCAAACAGGATTAGTGTGGATGGGCAAAAAAGATGGCAGGTACTTAGTGAGTCAAAGGGTCCATTTCAGTGATGTATGATTCTATGACTGACTCTTTGAATCTTTGGAATCAACCATCCAAAGTGCTGAGGAGGTTAAATTGATTAGAGTCATAAAGACAGAGATAATTTTTTATGTGAAGGTAACCAAACGACATGGAGTAACAAGAAGGAATATAAAAGTGAATAGAGGATACATAATATGGAAGGAATAAAAGCAGACTCTAATCCAACATATGTTTAATTGATTTTAAATAATTAAAACTGACAATAAAACCTACTCAGGACAACTGGTGTACTCTAGTCAGTTTATTGACCAGAAAATAATTAACTGTTTTTAAACTTTATGCTCAAAGGAAAACACATCCTGTACATATAATTTAAGTAGCTTTGTGAGTGACATTTATCATTAATTTGTAAAGTCTAAGTGCGACTAATTTCTATTATGCCTCTGGGGCATGATGAGTAATGTGATCTTAAGAAACATCTTAATTGATATCACACTAAGTCCAGCCACATTTTGCATTGATATTCTACAGTAGAAGGTAGAGCAGTAAATAAGTACTTCAGATTCTTTTGCCATCAGTGAGAACAGGATAATTTAACTGCATATACTGTAGTTCTTATAGGAAAAAAATAATTTGTTGTGTCAAATTATTTCTAAGGCAGTGAGGAATTATATCTGGCTAAAAGACACATTGAGATAAGATAAAAGAGATTGATAATGGAATAAAGAAAAAAAAAGTGATTGAATTAGAAGAGATATAACCACAAGGAAAGACCCTTTATCTGAAAGTGTTGAACTCATTGTTGAATCTAAAAAACACTATAAAATACATGGTTGAAACATGACCCTAAACTCAGATTGAGCTTCATTGGAGCAGTGTAGGAGACTGAAGACTGAACAGATAAGTAAGTCAAAGTAGGAATTGTAAGGAGAATTATAGTGGTGCATGTTCAGAAGTTCAGTCATGGTTTTAAACTGAAAAGAGGTTTTTCCCCATTACAGAACAGGCTGTATTGTTAGCAATGAATGCAGTGAAGTATGGTGAAAGAAATGCAAGTATATCACAATTTCATCTCAAGAGTACATTTGGGTTTGCAAAGAATAGGAAAAGAAGGAGGTAAAAGGAGAATGTTGCATCTCCAGCATTTGCATGGTAAGGGAAAGATGTGTAATAGTGATAGGAGAATAAGTTAAATCACAGTATTGTACCACAATCCTTCATAATGCTGACAGAGGGAGCAAGGAGAGATATGTGCTGATAATATTACATTGGGAGTACTGGAAATGGTGGGATTGACTATGCCGCTGATGGATTGAAAGATAAGGATTTGAAACTGAGTAGTCATACAACTTACGACAAGCAGACGAGTCAAATATAACACCATACCTGATGATTTGATTCTTCTTTAAGGTTTTGCACATGATTCTCCAGGTGATGTATCCTGTCAGTGCTTGTCTGATATTTCTGCTTGTATAGATCTGCAGTAGATTCAGAAGTCAATGCCTGATTGTGGCTTTCTGTAACTTGATTTTGTAGAAGCTCAATCTGCTTTCTTAAATGCATATTCTCAGATTTCTCTTTTTTAATGGTGTCTTCATGCTTTTCAACCTATAAAACAATTAACTTACTTTGTTAAAAAGCAGTTGCAATTCTCCTTGGCTTGCAACAGGCTGTTTAGCTTTCCAGAAATTGACATATTAATGGGTATACAGGCAGACTCCTGCATTAAAGCAGTTTGTATACATTTTTGCTTCATAAAATTCACAAATCATTACCAAAAAATTTGGGTTATAGAATCAATATTTACTCTTATGGAATTTATTGTTCATAAAACTAAATACATAAAGACATATTTTTGATACTTGTGCATGTAATGTGGCTTTGCTTTACAGAAAATCAGGACACACATATTTCTTCTAGAAACACAATCTCTCCTGCAACATGTGGGGTCATCTGTATTCTCCAGAAATCACTTGTGTAAGGAATACTGTCAGATCATTATAAAATGCAAACTGGGAAACTGCAACATAGCTCTGCTTTTTATGGTGCGATAAGTCAGATTTCATTCTTGCCAGTTTTGTTTTGATTTAACATAAAAATGAGAGAGTAGTGGATTCGCCCCAATGCATCATAGTCACATCCCTCACACCATTGGTAACATCTACATAGGTGCTGTCTTAAGAAGGCAACAGTTGTCATCAAGATGCCTACTGTTATGTTACTTCTGTTTAAACGTACCGTGGGTTAACAGTAAAGAATCATATTTTGGAAGAATTAGAGAACTTTTATTTACAGTAATAAACAAACACGTCTTAACCCAGCCACGTGCTGGAACATTCTGTCAATCCCGCTTGCTCAGTGCTCTGTCCGATCATGTACTGGCATATCATTGCACGTGATATCACCACATCTTCCTTTCCTTAAACAGAAAAACAATTAACAACATTAATCAAAGCAAATAGATAATTCAACAAGTCTCTATCAGTCTCTCTGTGGGTTTACGAACATGAATAGACCTTCTAAGTGGTACACACAGATCTTGTGTTTCCTTGTTATCATTTACATGTTTTGTCTCGTCTGCATCAGTTAACTGAATCTCTGAAATTGGCTCTTTCTTGAGGTCTTTGTGATTCCTTCTTACCACTGCTCCCTCCTCTGTTTGGACCATGTATGATCTGGGTTGTATTTCTTCAAGTACTGTAGCTTTCTGTGTCCATGTGTTCATTTTGTCTTGTATCCTCACTTCATCTCCCTGATGCAGTTCAGGTAATGGATGAGAACATCTATCAAAGTATATTTTCTGCTTTGCTTTGTGTTCATCTTTCCACCTTTTCACTTCTTCACCTTCCTCTGTTTTCAGAAGGCTCTCATCCATTGGCAGATTAGATCTCAAACGTCGTCCCATCAAGAGCTGAGGTAAAAATCCACATTCAAGTAGAGTACTGTGGTAGGCTAACCAGGCTTTATAAAAATCACTTCCACTATCTTTTGCTTTGTGCATCAGTTTCTTGACAATTCCTACTAATTTCTCAACTAATCCATTATACTGAGGGAAAAATGGACTAGATGTTGTATGAACAAAGCCCCATTCACGAGCAAAATGCTTCATGCATTCACTACTAAATTGTGGACCATTGTCTGTGAAAACTTCATCAGGTACACCATGTCTTGAAAAAACCAATTTCATGTATGTAATTACATTTTCTGCAGTCGTTCTGCCCAGACAACACACTTTAGGATACAATGAGTAGTAATCTGTTATTAGTAGATAGTCTTTGTTGTTAGTTATAAAAAGATCACAATGCCTACCTTCTGATAAGGCCTCTGAGGATTTGGGTGTGAATGCAGTGGCTCCTTAGGGTTGCTAGGTTGGTATTTAAGACATATTTGACAAGAAGACACCAGTCCTGCAATCTCTTGATTCATCCTGGGCCAAAACATCACTTCCCATGCCCTTATCTTACATTTTTCAATGCCTAGGTGGCCTTCATGAATTTTATCAAGCATTTATCAGCAGGCAGTGAAGAAAGCTAATGGCATGCTGGCCTTCATAACAAGGGGAATTGAGTATAAGAGCAAGGAGGTCCTTCTGCAGCTGTACAAGGCCCTGATGAGGCCACACCTGGAGTACTGTGTGCAGTTTTGGTCTCCAAATTTGAGGAAGGACATTCTTGCTATTGAGGGAGTGCAGCGTAGGTTCACAAGATTAATTCCCGGAATGGCGGGACCGTCATATGTCGAAAGATTGGAACGACTGGGCTTGTATACTCTGGAATTTAGAAGGCTGAGAGGGGATCTTATTGAAACATATAAGATGATTAAGGGATTGGACATGCTGCAGGCAGGAAGCATGTTCCTGCTGATGGGTGAGTCCAGAACTAGAGGCCACAGTTTAAGAATTAGGGGTAGGCCATTTAGAACGGAGTTGAGGAAAAACTTTTTCACCCAGAGAGTGGTGGATATATGGAATGCTCTGTCCCAGAAGGCTGTGGAGGCCAGGTCTCTGGATGCCTTCAAAAAAGAGATGGATAGAGCTCTTAAAGATAGCGGAATCAAAGGTTTTGCGGATAAAGCAGGAACTGGATACTGATAGCGGATGATCAGCCATGATCACAGTGAATGGTGGTGCTGGCTCGAAGGGCCAAATGGCCTACTCCTGCACCTATTGTCTATTTCTTTACGGAGACTTTTAGGTATAATAATTCTACTACCTTTGTACAATATCCCATCCATAACAGACAGTTTTTATCTGTGGTTCCTATAATCTTGTACTACTGAGGTACAGTCATGCCTATTATCTGGCCATCCGTTCAACACCACTTGTATTACCTGATTGAGATTTTTGTCCTTCTCTGTCTCAAGACACAGCAGTTCCAACTTTTTGGGAGCAACAGGTACAATTTCTATAACCATATCAATAAATACCTGAACATCAATGGCGTTCTTGTGACTGTCTTTTGTTGTTGGATCCACAGCTCTGGAAAGTGTGACAGCCGTGTACAAGAATTTTCCAGGTGTGTATGACACATTCAACGCATATCTTTGCAATTTGATCATCATTCGCTGTATTCGCAAAGGACAGTCGCTTAAAGATTTGTTAAACAATGCAATCAACAGCTTATGATCGGTTTCAACATCAATAGATTGCCCTGACACAAACTGATAAAATCTCTCACAAGCAAACATAATGCTGAGCAATTTTTTTTTAATTTGGGCATACCTTTTTTCTGGAACAGATAATGCACCAGATGCAGATGCCACGGGTAGCCATTCCTGATCACGTTTCTGGAGTAATACTGCCCCTAAGCCTGCTTGAGATGCATCACATGAGATTTTGATTGCTCTCTCAGCATCATAAAATTTCAACACAGGTTCTTTTGTGTGTACTTTCTTGCGATTTTGCCATGCCTTCTTCTGTTTATGGTTCCAGCTCCATTCATTTTCTCTTTTCTGTTAGATACCTCAATGGAGTAAGCTGTTCCGAGAGATTGGGTGTAAATTTTCCCATATAGTTAACCATTCCCTCTGAACATCCTTTTAACAATGCGGTCTTGGCATGTTCTCAATAGCAGAAACCTTCAATGGATCAGGACGCACACCCTCCTTGCTGATGATATCACCCACAAATGTAAGTTCAGTCACTCCTAGCTGACATTTGTCTTTATTCAATTTCAGGTGAGCCTTGTGTGTTGCCTCAAAGACTTGTATGAGCCTGGCGGCATGCTCTTGTTTAGTCGATCCCCAAATAATAATATCATCCATGGATGTACCTGCGCCCTCAATGTGCTCATATAACATGTGAATGGTCTTATGGTACACTTCAGGAGCTGATGCAATTCCAAAAGGGAGCCTAAGAAAACAGTATCTGGCAAACGGAGTGTTAAAGGTACACAATTTTGAACTCGGTTCATCTAATTTGAGTTGCCAGAATCCGGAGGATGCATCTAATTTACTAAAATACTTTGCATTAGCAAACTGTGACATAATTTCTTCATAGGCAATTTGAAATGCTCTCTTTTAATGGTCCAATTCAGGTCTCTTGGGTCTAAACAAATCCTCAGTTTTCCATTTTTCTTAACAATGACAAGCGAATTGACCCATTCAGTTGGTTCATCAATTTTTTTTTCTGACTCCTAGCCTTTCCATTCTGTCTAGCTCTGTTTTCAGCTGATGACGTAATGCAAAAGGTACTTTTCTGCGTGGATGTATTACGGGTTGCACTGTACTGTCAATTTTAATTGAGTGCTCTCCTGGAAGACAACCAAGCCCTTTAAACAAGTCTTCATACTCTTTCATCAATTCACTGTATTCTGACTCTGTGTCACTATCCAGGACTAAAATTCTTTTCACCAAATTAAGTCTTTCACAAGCAGGTAAACCCAGAATTGACTGTACATTTTTTGGCACGACCACAAATAAAAGCACAATATTTTTGTGTGATACCTTTGCTACGCATGTTCCTTCAACTGGAATGTCTGCACCTGAAAACCCAGTCACTTTTATATTTGTCTGATGTAACTTCGGTCTTGGCTTTAAAGCATTAAACTCAGATTCCTGCAAGAACATTTACTTGCGCTCTAGTATTGTTTAAACAGAATATTGTTTTGATTCACTTGCAATGGAATAGTCCAGTCATTCTTACTTTGTTTATTTTCACAAAGCACATCTATATAAAATTCCTCACATTCATCTCCAAGTACAGCATTTACTTGTTTCATTCTATTTTCCTTCTTTCTACTTTTACAACAGCATGAAAAATGATTAATCTTACTGCAGACATTGCAAATTTTGCCATATGCGGGACACTGATTTGGATGATGTTCCCTGCGCACAGCGATCACATGACTTGTTTCTTTCCAATGCCGTTCTTGTTCTCTGCCGGTTTCGTCGACGTATTATTATACTTCTTGACGTATTTGCGTTTTTCACAGCGTATACATTGCAGTTTTCAACAAAAAGCTCTTCAGCCTGCAATGTCACGGTCTCAGAAGCTTTGCAAAGCACCCAAGCTTTTTCAAAATTTAAATCTTGCTCTCTCGACAGCCTTTCTCTCAGAGCATTATCTCGAATGCCACAAACAAGTCTATCTCTAATGAGAGAGTCCGTGAGCAATCCAAACTCACATGTTCTACTATGCTTTCTTAACTCAGTAACATACTGATCAATTGTTTCAGCAGCTCTCTGCGCACATGTGAAGAATTTATATTGCTCATACATTAAACTACGCTTAGGTATACAAAATACTTCAAATCTGTCCACTATTGAAGTTAAATTGAAATTATCTTCAACTTCAAAGACAAAATTATTATATACCTCTACTGCGTCATTCCTGATTACATGGACCAAAAGCGCAGCTTTGATTTTTTCCAATTTTTCTTCATAATCGATCGCTGATAAGCACAGTTCAAACCGTTGCTTGAATATCGTCCAATTCTCAGCTACGTTACCAGTCAGCTGAAGTTTTGGTGGGGGCTGTAAACCTTCCATTTTACCGTTTACAGTTCGAACTTTTTTCTTCTCTTTTTTTTCAATTATCTTCGATTCTCGATTCTCCCGTATTATTCTTCCAAAACCACTTCTGACACCATGTTATGTTACTTCTGTTTAAACGTACCATGGGTTAACAGTAAAGAATCATATTCTGGAAGAATTAGAGAACTTTATTTACAGTAATAAACAAACACGTCTTAACCCAGCCACGTGCTGGAACATTCTGGCAATCCCACGCATGCTCAGTGCTCTGTCCAATCATGTAGTGGCACATCACTGCACGTGATATCACCACACCTACCATCTGGGCCATGCATTCTTCTTGCAGCTATCATCTAGCAGCAGGTAGAAAAGACTGACATACCAGACCACCAGGCTCAGGTACAGCTTGAACCAATCAGCACAATACTAATCACCACCTCAGTATAGAAACACTATGACCACTTTGATCGCTTTGCACTATAATTCATTTTTATTGTTCTAATTGCTTTCTATCTTGTAACTTGTGCTTTATTTATGACTTTCTTGTCAATGCTGCTTATTTGATATGCTTCCCAGTTCAGGCTTCGCTCTCATCAGAGGCGTCACTGATGTCATCGTTGTTCCCAACGGACTTCCAGGAAGGAGATATGATGTGCCTGTGTTGCCACTGCAAGTAAGTTTTTCTGATGCAATTCTGCATACATGTACTTGTGAAGATGATAATAAACTCAACTTTGACATGTTTGACATTGCTTAGCAAATTGGATAGCGTGGTGTCATGTTGGGCCTTAGCAATCCAGTTAATGTAAAATGTTAAACTTTGGTCAAACAACATTAAGAACTTCCTGTCTTATTCAAAGAGATTTAGAAAGGTTTCTAGTTTGGTTAGTATTTGATTTGGAGTTCAATTGGAGAAAACTGTGATCCTTAATTGTAACATTAGGGTAATTTTCACTATGCACTATGGAAAGTGCTTTGGAAAGAGTTGATAATATGTTCTCAAATTATACTTTCGCCTTTTATGTATTTGCTGGTATAAATGTGAAATTGTTGTTCATTCCTTTAAGACTAAGACAGAAGCCATAAGGAACCCAGATAGCAAGGAATCTGTTATAAGAATATTTTAAACCAAGTAGGTATAACTTCCAAATTCAGCAGAGGAAGAGGAAACTGACATCAGCATCCTCTCCCAGGCCAACATCCTTAGCAGTAAGGCTATCAATACTCTAAAATGGCCAGATTAGGGTGGACACACTATTTGATCTTTCAAATGGAAGGCAGCCAAAGCCAACACTCCATTGTGAGCCCTGTCATGGGACAAGTTTACCAGGCAGACAGAAAAAAAATAACTTTCCCACTGATTCACAGGAATCTCTAGCCCACGACCAGTCCTAATACAAAGGGAGCATTCAGGATGGCATTGAGAACTTTGTGCATTGCACAGGAAGCAGACAGAAACACTGTGTAATTGGCAGAAGTAGAACACCACCTCAAAAAAATAACCCTGCCACTTGCCCCATCAACGACCTGCTGCCACATTAGTGAGAGAGCCTGCAGTTCCCACACTGGCCTCGTTAACCACTTCTTACTGCACAATCATAGAGTGGATGCAAGCCATCCTCAATTCCCACTTTAGAGGAAGTTTTGCATGCATGGAGCTGTTGTGATAAGTCTGTGTCACCAGAGGAGCTTTGCTTGGATTTGATGGCCAAGATCTACCACAATTGTTCCTACAGATGTTTACTAGTAAGCGACCATGACCCTCAGTATGTTTCTTAGCAATAGTCAGTGCAGATAAAGATGATTTTGGAGTCACAATGTACATTGCACTATAACCTGAAAGTGAGAGAGGATATCTATACGCAGAGAGGGAATTTATCTCGTCTGAGATACACAGTAGCAGTCAGCAAATCAGTAGAGATTCACCGACAATAAGAGCATCCATATCAGAATCAGAATCAAGTTTAATATCACCGGCATACATCATGAAATTTATTAACTTAGCAGCAGCAGTACAATGCAATACATGATAATATAGGGGAAAATGAGTAAACCAATTACAGTAAGTGTGTATGTGTGTGTATGTATGTATGTGTGTGTGTGTGTATATATATATATATATATATATATATATATATATACATACACACACACATGCATATATCTATATGTATACACACCTATACATACATACATATATATGTGTGTGTGTGTGTGGGGGGGGGGAGGTTTAATAGAGCTGTTAGGGAGGGTTTAAACTAATTTGGCAGGGGGATGGAAACCAGAATGATAGAGCAGAGGAAGGGGAAAACAGAAATAAATCTAAGATAGTGAGCAGTAAAGATGTCAGGAAAGACAGGCAGGTGATGGGGCAAATTTGGATAGTGTGGTGTCACTATCATTGGGATGAGTTGCAGTGCAATAAAGTTGCAGTGAAATCTAAGCGAACAGTACCAACTACTGGTCTTAAGGTGTTATACTTAAATGCACACAGCATAAGGAATAAGGTGGATGATCTTGTTGTACAGCTACAGATTGGCAGGTATGATATTGTGGCCATCACTGAGACGTGCCTAAATGATGCATGTCTCTGGGAGCTGAACGTCCAAGGATACATGGTGTATCCGAAGGATAGGAAGGTAGGCAGAGGGGGAGGTGTGGCTTTATTGGTAAGAAATGATATTAAATCATTAGAAAGAGGTGACATAGGATCGGAAGGTGCAGAATCTTTATGGGTTGAGCTAAGAAATCGCAGGGGTAAAAGGACCCTGATAGCAGTTATTTATAGGCCTCCAAACAGTTGCAGTGATGTGGACTACAAATTACAACAGGAAATAGAAAAGGCTTGTCAGAAGGGCAGTGTTATGATGATTGTGGGGGATTTTAACATGCCAGTGCATTGGGAGAATCAGGTCAGCACTGGATCTCAAGAGAGAGAATTTGTAGAATGTCTGCGAGATGGCTTTTTAGAACAGCTTGTTGTTGAGCCCACTAGGGGATCGGCTGTACTGGATTGGGTATTGTGTAATGAACCGGAGGTGATTAGAGAGATTGAGGTGAAGGAACACTTAAGAGGCAGTGATCATAACACGATTGAGTTCACTGTGAAATTTGAAAAAGAGAAGCCAAAATCTGATGCGTCGGTATTTCAGTGGAGTAAAGGAAGTTATAGTGGCATGAGAGAGGAACTGACCAAAGTTGACTGGAAAGGGACACTGGCGGGAAGGACGGCAGAGCAGCAGTGGCTGCAGCTTACGCGAGAAATAAGGAAGGAGCAAGACAGGTATATTCCAAAAATGAAGAAATTTTCGAATGGAAAAAGGATGCAACCATGGCTGACAAGAGAAGTCAAAGCCAAAGTTAAAGCAAAGGAGAGGGTGTACAAGGAAGCAAAAATTAGTGGGAAGACAGAGGATTGGGAAGTTTTTAAAAGCTTACAAAAGGAAACTAAGAAGGTCATTAAGAGGGAAAAGATTAACTATGAAAGGAAGCTAGCAAATAATATCAAAGCGGATACTAAAAGCTTTTTCAAGTATATAAAGAGCAAAAGACAGGTGAGATTAGGTATAGGACCGATAGAAAATGATGCTGGAGAAATTGTAATGGGAGATAAGGAGATGGCAGAGGAACTGAACGAGTATTTTGCATCAGTCTTCACTGAGGAAGACATCAGCTGTATACCGGACACTCAAGGGTGGCAGGGAAGAGAAGTGTGCGCAGTCACAATTATGACCGAGTAAGTACTCAGGAAGCTGAATAGTCTAAAGGTAGATAAATCTCCCGGACCAGATGGAATGCACACTCGTGTTCTGAAGGAAGTAGCTGTGGAGATTGCGGAGGCATTAGCGATGATCTTTCAAAAGTCGATAGATTCTGGCATGGTTCCGGAGGACTGGAAGATTGCAAATGTCACTCCGCTATTTAAGAAGGGGGCAAGGAAGCAAAAAGGAAATTATATACCTGTTAGCTTGACATCTGTAGTTGGGAAGTTGTTGGAGTCAATTGTCAAGGATGAGGTTACAGGGTACCTGGAGGCATATGACAAGATAGGCAGAACTCAGCATGGATTCCTTAAAGGAAAATCCTGCCTGACAAACCTATTACATTTTTTGAGGAAATTACCAGTAGGCTGGACAAGGGAGATGCAGTGGATGCTGTATATTTGGATTTGCAGAAGGCCTTTGACAAGGTGCCACACATGAGGCTACTTAACAAGATAAGAGCCCATGGAATTACGGGAAAGTTACATATGTGGATAGAGCGTTGGCTGATTGGCAAGAAACAGAGAGTGGGAATAAAGGGATCCTATTCTGGTTGGCTGCCAGTTACCAGTGGTGTTCCACAAGGGTCCGTGTTGGGGCCGCGTCTTTTTACATTGTACATCAACGATTTGGATTATGGAATAGATGACTTTGTGGCTAAGTTTGCTGATGATACGAAGATAGGTGGAGGGGCCGGCAGTGCTGAGGAAACTGACAGTCTGCAGAGAGGCTTGGATAGATTGGAAGAATGGGCAAAGAAGTGGCAAATAAAATACAATATTGGAAAGTGTATCGTTATGCACTTTGGCAGAAGAAATAAACCGGCAGGCTATTACTTAAATGGGGAGAGAATTCGAAGTTCTGAGATGCAGTGGAACTTGGGAGTCCTTGTACAGGATACCCTTAAGGTTAACCTCCAGGTTGAGTCGGTGGTGAAGAAGGTGAATGCAATGTTGGCATTCATTTCTAGAGGAACAGAGTATAGGAGCAGGGATGTGATGTTGAGGCTCTATAAGGCGCTGGTGACCTCACTTGGAGTACTGTAGGCAGTTTTGGTTTCCTTATTTAAGAAAGGATGTGCTGACGTTGGAGAGGGTACAGAGAAGATTCACTACAATGATTCTGGGAATAAGAGGGTTAACATATGAGGAACGTTTGTCTGCTCTTGGACTGTATTCCTTGGAGTTTAGAAGAATGAGGGGAGCCCTCATAGAAACATTTCGTATGTTGAAAGGCATGGACAGAGTGGATGTGGCAAAGTTGTTTCCCATGATGGGGGAGTCTAGTACAAGAGGGCATGAATTAAGGATTGAAGGGCACCCATTCAGAACAGAGATGCAAAGAAATTTTTTTAGCCAGAGGGTGGTGAATCTATGGAATTTGTTGCCACTGGTGGCAGTGGAGGCCAAGTCATTGGGTGTATTTAAGGCAGAGATTGAGAGGTATCTGAGTAGCCAGGGCATCAAAGTTTATGGTGAGAAGGCGGGGGAGTGGGACTAAATGGGAGAATGGATCAGCTCATGATAAAATGGTGGAGCAGACTCGATGGGCCGAATGGCCGACTTCTGCTCCTTTGTCTTATGGTCTTATAGTCTAAATTAAAAACAGCGTAAAAATAGAAATAATAAAAGTGAAGTAATAGAACATAGAATAGTACAGCACAGTACAGCCCCTTCGGCCCATAATGTGTGCCGACCCTCAAACCCTGCCTCCCATATAACCCCCCCACCTTAAATTCCTCCATATACCTGTCTAGTAGTCTCTCAAATTTCACTAAATGTCCTTCGAGGAATCAGATGGCAAAGGGGAATAAACTGAGTGTGAGCCTTTTGGCTTCTGTACCTCCTCTCAGACGGTTACAATGAGAAGAGTGCATGTCCTGGTTAATGGGGGTCCTTAATGATGCACAAGGCCTTTCTGAGACATTGCTCCTTGAAGATGTCTTGGATACGGTGGAGACTAGTACCCAAGATGGAGTTGACTAATTTTACAACTTTCTGTAGCTTCTTTCGATCCTGTGTATCAGCCACCTCTCCTCCCCCATCCTAGACAGTGATGCAGACAGTCAGAATGCTCTCCACAGTACATCTGTAGAGGTCTTCAACTGTCTTAAGGTGACAAACCTAATCTCCTCAAACTCCAAATAAAATATAGCCGCTGTCTTGCCTTCTTCATAACTGTTGGGACCAGGTTAGATTCTCAGAAATCTTGACACCCAGGAACTAGAAATTGCTCACTTTCTCCATTTCTGATCCCTCTATGATAATTGGTTTGTGATCCCTCATTCTACCCTTTCTAAAGTCCACACTCAGCTCTTTGCTCTTACTGATGTTGAGTGCAAAGTTGTGCAGTATGTTTGAATGCACCCATATTGGACTTTTAAGCAAAAATCTTATGCAATAGTAAGGGGCCAGCTTGATAATCAGCCATCTCTCATTTATGCTCTGCTATGGCTTCCATCAAATATCCAAAAAATTCAGAATTATCCCCCACCACTGAGCGCAAGTATTATAGTCATAGTTATACTTTATTGATCCCAGGGGAAATTGGTTTTCGTTACAGTTGCACCATAAATAATAAATAGTAATAGAACCATAAATAGTTATCCTGTGTACATATGTAAATTATGCCAGTAAATTATGAAGTAAGTCCAGGACCAGCCTATTGGCTCAGGGTGTCTGACCCTCCAAGGGAGGAATTGTAAAGCTTGATGGCCACAGGCAGGAATGACTTCATATGACGCTCTGTGTTGCATCTCAGATCTCCATTTAATTATACATTGGTCAAATACAAATGGTGATAGTAATTCATAAAACTGGATCCAGTGGATACATATAGGAAAAGCCAATCAAGTGCTTTCTGGACATTAAATTGTAATAACAAGGAGGAAAGCACAATTTTTGTATGCACCTGGCACTGAGCACAGGTTAATTGCTATCACAATCCCAGAGCATGCTTTCCACACCTTTTCAATTCAGTTCCTGCAGATTAACTCCAAAATCAAACGACATAAATTACATTAAATGATCTCAGCAACTGCAACTTTAAATATGTGCCAACTTTTTATTTAAACATTACAGCAATATTAGATGCTCCTTTGTAGAAAATTAATTTAAATGAACCTAATATCAGTTTTGCAGCAATATTTGATGAGGTAGTAATTGCTTATAAAAACAACTACGCATACATGGAAAATTGCCAAGAACCAGTTTCACTGATGTTCTATTTTACCTTCCAGAAATGGCTTTTCACTTCACGCTTATGAAATTAAACAAATGATGCCAATTATTAAAATTCACCAACTAAACCATCAGTCCGCCTAATTTGCTTAAATATATTTTTCAATGCTTACTTATATACACAAGAATGAAAATACGCGGAAGAGTATTTTCCACATAGCTTGAGCTTCATATATATTTTTTAAAAATGTAAATGAAGAAAGATTTAATCAAAGGCCTATTTTACAATACTTACTAATTTTGCAGTTTCCTGTTGAAGAAGCTTTTGCTTATTCAAGTCTTCTTTGAGGTTTATTCCAATTGTTTTGTGTTCTTGCACTTTGCTACGAGTATTCTGTAATTCACTGATAGTTAAATCCAAAGAATTTTGCAGCAAAATGCTTTTCTGTGACCATCGTTCTAAGTCATCAGTGTAAGATTGCTTTGAGACATCTAAATCTTTGTGCAACTGAACTATTTTCATTTCTTTGGTTTGGATCTATAAGTAAAACACACAAATTTTGCCAAATTGATAAATCTATATAGAATTCTACAATTAAAACAACTGAATTGTTGATTCAGTTGGCATCATTTCCAAACTCTATTTAGCATCTTGGTTGGAAAAAGGAAGATCAGTTCCTCCAAATGTTTCCCAGACTTCTGTTGATAGTGTTTGCACCTCGATGTCGATTTAGGCTTGCCCACCATTTTGTTGTGTTCAATAGGCAAACGACTTCAACAGACAAGGTTCCCAGCTGAATGATGTGCATCTAAGGGAGCTTTTGAAGGACTGGCTTTATATGGAACTTAATAGCCACAGGCAGCCAGTAGAATAGTAAAGTATATTAGAAGGTATAGTCAATTATATCCAGTGATTTTTCATAGAAAGACAAATATTATAAAATATTTTATGAATAACTGGTTAAAATCACCATTACACTCAGTATTTAAATTTGGGAGACTCATTTTCCCCTCTACTAACCTCCTCCATGAGCATTTTCCGTTCATGTTCAAATTCCTGAATTGACTTTCCAGCTTCGTTCAGCTGTTCTTGCTGTACGTCACCAATGTTCCTTAGCTTGCAAACTTCATGCTGCAGATTTGTTAATTTTTCAGCAAGTCTGTTGAGCTCAGCTGTTTGAACTCCAATCTGTTTATTAGAAGAAGGAATTTCCATGACTTACATTTTGTCCCTGCCATCTGAAGGCGAGAATGCTTAAATATTCATCGTTGTACTTCCTTATAAGTCAAATCAAAGATGAATCCAGAGAACTGTAGTATCGATTTTGAAACTAGTATAGGCATAAATAAAAATCCTCCTGATTTTACCAGTGATTTATGCCCAGGGACGGGTGGAATATCCTCACCCCAACCACATTAGGAGCCTCTATTTCTGCTGCATATGGATATGACTGAAGGCTGCATTGATGGAGGCATTTTAACCATGGAAGAGGAGGTCAACAACTAGAATATGAAACTTATGTTACACAAGCCTGAACTTTTATTTACTGTTGTAATGATTCCGGATACATGTCCTCTTCAGGTTATGAGAGGGTTCCATTCTTGGGAACTGTTTGCAACCTTAAAAATTGACATCCATGGACCATACAGTAGAAGGTGCATGTGGCCTTGCAGCAGTCAGAAAATCCATCCACTGGTTTCCCAAATGCTTGTTCATGTGTGTGTAAGTTGGGCATTTGTAAACTGGGGTGGACTGGTACAATGTTTAAAGAGACTTTGAGGATCCCATAGTTTTCCAGCAGCCTATTGTCCTACAGATATTAAGATGATTCAGGTATCCCTCTAAAATAGGGCCAGTGGCTCAGAGGAGAGAGAACTGACTCTCCTCTCCAAGGGTGATTAAAAATGTGATTAACCACTGGAGAGTTTCCCTCTTGATTTCACTCACTTTATTTATCATGGTCGCACTGCCATTCTACAACCCTGTTAGCAAATTTGCTGTCACCAGTCGGGCAACTAGCCAAGAATGTATAGGTTACAGGTAAGCAGTGAGAGATTTTGGAGGATGCTTGAGAAAACTGGAACTCACATACTGAGGGGTTGGCCGAGGCAAGCGCTCTTACAATATTTAAGTACTTAGATAAGGACTTAAAATGCCATGACAAACCAAGTGCTAGAAAATGTGATTAACCACTGGAGAGTTTCCCTCTTGATTTCACTCACTTTATTTTTGGATTCTACTCAGTCAAATGGTTCCTTGATTCCAAGGATCACCATTCTTATTTCACCTCTGAAAATTACCTCTTTTGATCTACTTTGAATCAGAGGTACAATAGGGTCTGGAGGTGAGTCGTTCTTGCAAACCCCAAATTGAACATCAGTCAGCAAGTTATTGGTCAATTCTTTTTCTTGGGCAGTCCAGTCTACACCTTTTTTTAAATTTTCACTAATTAGACCATAATTGAGTTACAGAGTATAGTTCTGGTCACCAAATTTAAGGGTGTGATAGCATTAGTAACAAAGTTGGATAATTTCAGTCACAAGACATTATGATCACAAATAATATTATCCTGAGAGCTGAAAACCAGCTCAACTCCACTGAACCACTGCTGAGGAGGACACCTCAATCTTTCTAGTTGTTTGAAAATGGGTTGCTTTCTCTGGATTGAAAGAGACTAGGTTTAAATAGGGTTATATAAAATCATAAGAGCTTTGGACACAATGAAATAGGAAGACAGATTTCATTTAACGAGGAAATCAAAAATCTGTTTTCCACTGAAGAATGATAGGGTCAGAGTCTGCTGAAAGTTGGTGCAGACAGAAATTAGATTCAGATTTACTTAGCACATGATATAGAAACTTACAGTGAAATTTGTGTCATTTGTTTTAACAACCAACACAACCAAGGGTGGGCTGCAAACAGCCCTCAGGTGTCACCACACATTTTGGCACCAACACAGCATGTCCGTAATGTTCCATCAATTTAAGAATTTTCTTAATAAGTATACGATGTGCCACGATTAAATGAGGGAATACCCAATTATCCTTTACCGACTGGCATGAACATATGTGGTGGTCTTTCTCTATCCCTCAAGTCTCTGTGATCATTCTTAAGTACCTTGGAGATGGATACAAGGGAGCTCCTTAACCTGCTAACAATAAAAGTCCCTCCAGAATGCTGTAAAGAGGGTGTCTGCAGAATCTTGACACAGTGGCTTACAGATATAATTTCAATTCAGGATATGTTTATGACCTGCAGGCCATCTTGCTGATGGTGTTGCATTCTTGCAATTGCTGCTTTCATTAGACCATAAGACATAAGACAAAGGAGCAGAAGTCAGCCATTCGGCCCATCGAGTCTGCTCCACCATTTTATCATGAGCTGATCCATTCTCCCATTTAGTCCCACTCCCGCGTCTTCTCACCATAACCTTTGATGCCCTGGCTACTCAGATACCTGTCAATCTCTGCCTTAAATACACCCAATGACTTGGCCTCCACTGCCACCAGTGGCAACAAATTCCATAGATTCACCACCCCCTGGCTAAAAAAATTTCTTCGCATCTCTGTTCTGAATGAGCGCCCTTCAATCCTTAAGTCATGCCCTCTCGTACTAGACTCCCCCATCATGGGAAACAACTTTGCCACATCCACTCTGTCCATGCCTTTCAACATTCGAAATGTTTCTATGAGGCCCCCCCCCATTCTTCTAAACTCCAAGGAATGCAGTCCAAGAGCGGACAAATGTTCCTCATATGTTAACCCTCTCATTCCCAGAATCATTCTAGTGATTCTTCTCTGTACCCTCTCCAACGTCAGCACATCCTTTCTTAAATAAGGAGACCAAAACTGCCCACAGTACTCCAAGTGAGGTCTTACCAGTGCCTTATAGAGCCTCAACATCACATCCCTGCTCCTATACTCTATTCCTCTAGAAATGAATGCCAACATTGTATTCACCTTCTTCACCACCGACTCAACCTGGAGGTTAACCTTAAGGATATCCTATACGAGGACCCCCAAGTCCCGCTGCATCTCAGAACTTCGAATTCTCTCCCCATTTAAATAACAGTCTGCCCGTTTATTTCTTCTGTCCAAGTGTATAACCATACACTTTCCAACATTGTATTTCATTTGCCACTTCTTTGCTCATTCTTCTAATCTATCCAAGTCTCTCTGCAGACCCTCTGTTTCTTCAGCACTACTGACCCCTCCACCTATCTTTGTACCATCAGCAAACTTAGCCACAAAGCCATCTATTGCATATTGTTCCATGTAGTAGAGATCGTTGGTTTTCCAAGGAAGCTTAAAAAAGTTGCTATTGTGCATTTTGTAGATGACATACACGATCATTGAAATTCATTGTTAAGAAGGATGCCATTTCACCCATCATATCTGGACTGTCAAAGGAAAGCTAGTTTTTTTTTATTTATTCATTCACAAATTGCAGATTAGTTGTTAATGGCAGCATTCATTGTCCTCAATTGCCTTGAACAAAAGAGACAGTTTAAATTCAACCAAATTTATCTACAGCCACAGTAGCACACCTGGTAGAGATGCCGCCTCATTGCTCCAGTTTCCGCCCACAAAGGAGTACAGGATAATGGCTTATTTGTTCACCACAAATTCCCCCAAGCATATGGTTGACTAGTAGAATCCAAGGGGTCATATGAGAAAGGTAAGGAAAATGAAATGGGTCACAGTAGGATTACTGTGAAAGTGTGCATGATGGTTGATACATTGTTGGTGAGCTGAAGAGCCTGTTTCTGTGCTGTATCAAAATGACTCTATCCTACTTTTTGGTATGATTTTGTAGGTTACACTACATCACATATCCTCTACGTCGAGGGTTCCCAACCTGGGATTCATGAACCTCTCGGTTAATGTTTGGGGTTCGTGGCACTAAAAAGTTGGGAACTTCTGATCTAAGTGCTCTTTGGTGTTTTCTGTCTCAACCGCCTTTTAAGATGGAAAATTCTAGACTCCCTCAGTTAATGATGAAAAATTAATCAGCTGCTCCCTCATTCATTTATTAAATATATTTAATTTATGCACCTAAGTTAGAGTCATACAGCACAGAAATAGGCTCTTTAGTCCAACTAGTTTATGCCAACCAAGATGCTCCATCCAAGTTAGTCCTAACATAAATGATACATTTCAGATGACAAATAAAGCTACTTGTTAATCTTTAAATCCATTTGTCAGCATTTGGCCCAAAGTCTTTTAAACCTTTCCCATCCATGTACCTGTCCATTTGTCTTTTTAAAGTTGTTATTGTACCTGCCTCAAACACTTCTTCTGGCAGCTGATTCCACATAGATATAATCCTTTGTGTAAAAAATTTCACCGTCAAATTCTTCTTAAATCTTTCCCCCCTCGCTTTAAACCTATGCCCTCTAGTTCTTGATATGCCAATTCTGAGGAAAAGACTGAGTATATTCACCTTGTCTATGCTGCTCTATAAGCTCTCCTCGCAGTTTCTTACATTTTCAGAAACAAAGTCCTAGCCTGTCCAACCTCTCCTTACAACTCAGTTCCTCAAGTTCTGGCAGCATTCTTGTAAATCTTTTCTGCTATTCTAACTATGAACCACTCTGCTAAAGGCAACAGGTCTTTACTAAGTATAGCATAACCCCATATCAGGGACAATCCTTTACTAACAATTAAAATTTTCTGTCCTTTGCAACAATGGTGAGAAATCCCTTTTAACCCTATCTAATGCAATTACGTTTGTACATGATGACTAAATCTGAATGTAGTTCTCCAGCCATGGCTTAAATAGCCTTTTTTGCAGCCTGAGGAAAACTAAAGAAAGAATTAAGGAAAATATACAACTGCCTATTTTAACCTACTTATCTGTCTGATTCAAGAACCTCCAGGAACCTGTAAACATACATCAATTTTTCTTGAGCAACACACATAAAATGCTGGCAGCAACTATGGAGGGTAATAAACAGTCATCATTTCAGACTGAAACCCTTCATCAAGACTAGAAAAGAAGGGGGAAGAAGCCGGAAGTTTAGGGGAAGTGAAATACAAGCTGGCAGTTAATTTCTGGTCTTCTACACTTCTCAGCATCCTGCTATTCATTATGCATTCTTTTGCCTTATGTGTCCTCCCCAAACTCATCACGTCACTCTTCCCCACACTAAATTCCATTTGCCACTTTTTAAACTTCTTACTTATTGAACGGATTAGATATGGCAAAGTTATTTCCCAAGGTAGGGGAGTCTAGGACACGAGGGCACAACTTCAGGACTGAAGGACGTCCATTTAGAACTGAGAAGAAGAGAAATTACTTTAGTCAGAGGGTGGTAAATCTGTGGAATTTGTTGCCACGAGCAGCTGTGGAAGCCAAGTCATTGGTGCATTTAAGGCAGAGATAGATAATTTCTTGATTAGCCAGGGCATCAAAGGGTATGGGGAGAAAGCAGGGGAGTGGGAATGACTGGAAGAAATGGATCAGTCCATGATTGAATGGCAGAGCAGATTTGATGGGCCAAATGCCCTACTTCTGCTCCTACATCTTATGGTCTTATTAAGACACGGCGCGGAATAGACCCTTTCAGCCCTTCGAGCCATGACATCCAGCAATCCCCCGATTTAATGCTAGCCTAATCACAGGACAACTTACAATGACGAATTAACCTACGAACCTGTACATCTTTGGACTGTGGGAGGAAACTGGAGCACCCAGACAAAACCCACTAGGTCACGGAAGAATGTACAAACTCCTTACAGGCAGTACCAGGTCACTGGTACTACGGTAAAGCATTGCGCTAATCACTACACTACCCCACTTTTCTGTCCACTTGATCAGCCCATTGGTACCGTGCTGAGAACTTCAGATTTCTTCATTATCATCCATATGGCCAATTTTTGAATTAAGTGCAAACCTCTGAGCACAGTCCCATTATTTAAAAATAAATAATTTTTAAGGGTCACACAATTACTCAAGCTCTTACTGATTTTAACTTTTGCTTCCTAGCACAGAAATAATTTTACATTCATCTCTCCACTTTCCTTTGGATCCCCTGGAATGATATTTTCTAATTAGCCTGCCTTGTAAGAGCTTATGTTTGCTACATCCATGTACACACCACATCAAATGTTCCACAAATGTACCAGAAATGAGCTAAGAGTGGAAGAAGTGAAGTTTTAGGGTGATGGACACAGTATCGACTAAACAGGCTAGTAAGCAGTGCATTATGTCAAGCTTGTTCAGTTTAGTTGCGGTTACACTAGTCAAGCAAGAAGACTATTCCACATATAATTCTTACATTGGTTCTCCCCTTCTCTTTTCTGCTCATCATATCCTTAAAGAACTGCAACAGATTCTTCAAACATAATTTTCCTTTTATAAATCTACGTCATCTCTGATCAGTCATAGTAACATTACATGTTTGTAATCCCTTTTTTATTCACTGTCTTCTTCTTTCTTAAATAATGGGTTACATTTGATACCATTCAATCCACAGGAATAACTCCAGAATATACAGAATTTTGGAAAATGATAACCAGAATATGCACTAACTTTATGACAACCTCCTTCTGAACTCTGCAGGGTAGATCATTAGATCTCTGGGATTGTGGTTTCTGGACCGCACCAACTTCTCAGTTTATATTTTTATACAATTACTTATTCCCTTCGGTTCCTTATTCTTGCCCTTGATTCCTTGATATTTCAGGCAGATTTTGGTGCCTTCATTGGCAAAGACAGATGCAAATTAATTGTTTCACTTGTTTGTTATTTCTGTTTCCAATCAGAGGTACTCCAGTGCTGTTTGTAAGGGTGTTATACATGATCCATTATTATTTATTTTTACATACTTATGGAAATTATTACATTACACTTACTTCTGTCCCAGTCTAGCCTCATGTTGGCTTTATTTACCAATTGTTTGGTCCTCCTGTAGTGAGTTCTAAATCACTCACAATCCTTAAACTACTTCTGGCAACTTTTTAACCCTCTCCCTTGGATTTAATCTTCAAATTCCTTTGTCAGCTATGGACGAATCACTTTTCTGTTGGGTTCTTATGCCTTATAGGAATTCTTTTTTGAAACTGACAGTAGCTATTATTATTTTAAATGCTAAGCATTGCCTGTCCTCTGTACAATGCTCAAGGATGGAATGAATTTTATAGAACTTGCTTAGAATATAGAATAGGGCATGTCATGAAAGTCCTTCAGCTTCTATAAATGCAAAATTACACTGTGATCTTGAACTTACAAACGGCGTGATATAAAAAAGCAAAATGTTATATATGAACAAAAAGTACCCTTGATTAACTATCCAGTGAAGCTCAAAAGACAATTGCACCAAGTGTTAGAATAAAAGAAAATCCATTTATATAGCACCTTTCATATCTGGCAAAAGCATTTTAAAGGATCAAAGTTAATCAATTAATTTTGAGTTGGTCACTTTGGTTATGTGTAAAGCTGATCGGTGCAGAACGAAGTCCCAAAAATAGCATTGGGAATAAATGTGTAGTGAATTTATGTTTGGAGGGACAGTTAAAAGCATAAATGCTGGTCCTTGTAGCTCACTGGATAATGGCGTATTACAAACAGTTGAATCATATTTCACTCAGATGAAACCAAACACACAAGGTCCTGGATTAAGTCATAAAAGATAAAAAGTCACATCCAAACGATTAGGCCACTCGGCCCTAAGTCACCCACTGTGCTTTAACAAGATCATGGTTAAATTGATTGTAATCTTAACTATATATTCCCAACAGGGGAACTTTTAATTCCCTTGCTCATTAATAATTTTTCAACTTTGCCTTAATAATATTCAAAGTCAATTCCATCAATATTTTGAGGGGAAGAGTGCCAAAGATGCACATTCCTCTGATAGAAAAAAATGCCTAATCTGTCTTAAACGCACAACTTAAAGGCAGTCTTCAGTTCTGGCATGTTCTACAATATTTTTTTCTCCAAATTTTATCAAGGCTCTCCAGCATTCTATATACTTCCTTCATTTCTTCCCACTTTTCTAATTTCAGTGGGTAAAACCCAGCCTGTTCAATATTTCCTCATAAGACAACCAACCCATTCCTCAATTAGTCCAGTAACCTTCCCCAAACTGTTTATAATACACTAATATTTTTAAAGAAAACAATACTGTACATTTCAGATGTGGTTGCACCAATGTCCTAAATACAGTGGTGTAGTGGTTTGCGCAATGCTTTACATTATCAGTGACCCAGATTCAATTCCCGGAGGTGTCTGTAAGGAGTTTGTATGTCCTTTCCATGACCGCATGGGTTTCCTCCAGGTGCTCCAGCTATCTTTGCATGAGGTTCACACTTACATTTGCTACTCTAAGTAACATCTTCCACATACTTTGACTAAAGGCTGAACTACCATACATGTGTTATCCTCCTCCTGAGTAAAGTGTTTACGGAGTAGTACTCCCCTAAGTGTTTAACAGTCTTCAGCTGAGACTAATGCATATTTTCTAATTTTTATGTGTCAACTGTAGGAACCAACAGAGAACATTAAGAAATTGCTTTAAATCAATAAATGATATCTAATAAACTCAAATTAGGGACCTTCATTTTGGCAGTCCCTCATAATAAAGAATAAATTGCTTCCACTCTGGTTTTGCAGAATATGAAGTAGTTAAATAGAAAATACAAATGCCTGAAAGCATGTACCACCAAGCTCAAGGATAAGTTTTATCCCACTGTTTTCAGACTCTTGAACAGACCTCTTATACAATAAATTGAACTCTTGGCCTTACAAGCTGCTTCGTTAGGATGTTGCACTTTATCACTTACCTGCACTGCACTTTTTCAGGAGATTTGACAATTTATTCTACATTGTTACTGTTTTACTTGATTCTACTTTAATGCACAATGTAATGGTAACAGTATGCAAGACAAGGGTTTTCACTGTTCCTTGATACATGTGACAATACTAAACTAATACCAATGTTTAGATTTGGGTTCTCAATACCGTTCTGTATGTTTCTTCTCCACTTTGAATGGCCATGGGCCAGAGATTCCCACAGATGGTGGGGAGCACAAAAGAAAACATTCACTTCGAGATTCTAGTATTGGACATATGAACAGCATGGCCTGTCTAATATAGCCAACTAAGTGTGGTTATTGATTTGGCCTGGTAAGGGGCACTGTTACAGATCTATTTATCATATGGTTCAATGCACATGTGATTAAATAAATCTGAATCTGACATTGGTCGGGTTAATCTGGAAGATTTATGGAGTGCGGATGATAATTTTGAATTTGTTGAAGTTGCATGATCTAGGTAGTCAATGTCTCAGGAGCATATATAGTAGAAGACAGTGATCACTGTTGTTTGCTAGACCACGAGTGTTACATAGGGTCTAAGATCCTAAACTTCAAATACCCATTCCCTCAATTGACCAAAGGCTGTACTGGCAAACTGAAGAAACTAAAGACTTTCATCATGAGAAATGACTCCCTCATTACTGGAAGTGGTCCACATTTTCCAGTGTCACACTGTGAACCTTTATCATTGGATTTCTGTGTGGTGCATTGGAGGGCCAGTTGGTAGAGTGCATTGGATTTAGAGTGTTGAGTCTTAGGTCTTCTCAAATGCCTTAGTGAATAAGACGGCCTCAGAATGTATGGAAACACAAGCAATGTTTGCATACTGGAGCACAATTACTGATGCTGTGGTAACCATAGCTTGGGATATACGAAAGTTAAAGGATGTAAAGCTTAGGAAGCTTCAATCAAACAGAGCCCTTCAGGATTATACAGAAGCCAGACAAAAGTTCAAGAAGGGAATTAGGAAAGCCAGGAGGTGCCATGAAAAGTCCTTGGTAAGTAGGATTAAAGGGAATCCCAAGGTATTCTATGCATACTTCAGGAACAAGAGGATAACTAGGGAGTGGGTGGGACCACTCAAAGATGAAGGCGGAACATGTGAGTGTCAGTAAGACGAAAGAGCTGACTGTGGACTTCAGGAAGGGTAAGACAAAGGAACACATCATGTATTACATTGAACTGCTGCTGCTAAATTAACAAATTTTACGTCACATGCCAGTGATAATAAACCTGATTCTGATTCTGATTGGGTGAGGTTCTTAATGAGCAATTTACGTCAGTATTTACCAAGGAGGATGTGGATTATAGGCAGATCTGTGTGGAGGGTATTATTATGCCAGGCCATTTCGAGATAAAGCAGCAGGTAGTATTGGGTCACTTAAAGAGTATTAAGCTGGCAAGTCCCCAGAGCCTGACGAGGCAAACTCCAGGTTATTGTGAGAGGCAAGTGAAGAGACTGCTGGGTCCTTGACCAATATCTTTGTGTCCTTTCTAGTCACAGGTGTGGTCCCAGAAGACTGGCAAGTAGATAAAGCTGTTCCATTATTCAAGAAGTGAACCAGGGAACCATAGACTGGTGAGTCCCATGTCAGTTGTAGGGAAGTTACTGGAGAATATTCTTAGGGATAGGATTCATGAACATTTGGAAAATCATGGCCTAATTAGGGAGTGCCAGCGTTGCTTTATGTGGGTCAGGTCATATCTTACTAACTTGATTGAGTTTTTTGATGAGGTGACATGGGTAATTGATGAAGATGGAGCTGCGGATGCTGTCTACATGGATGTTAGCAAGGCATTTGACAAAATTCCACACGTGAGGCTCATCCAGAAGATTAGGATGCATAGGATCCATGGTGAATTGGCTATCTGGATTCAGAAGAGGCTTGCTAAAGAAGACTAGGGTGGTGGTTGAAGGGACTTATTCAAGCTGGAGGTCTGTGATTAATGGTGTTCTACAGGGATCTGCTGTTTGTGCTGTATACAAATCACCTGGATGAAAAGGTAGGTTAGAAAGTTTGCAGCTGTTATGAAGATTGGTGGTGTTGTGGATAACATAGGTAACTGTCAAAGGATACAGCGGGATATAGATCCATTACAGATACGGGTGGAGAAATAGCAGATGGAGTTTAAACTGGCCAGATATGAAGTGTTGCACCATGAGAGGTCAAATGTAAAGAGAAAGTACAATGTTAAGGACAAAGGTACTTAACAGTGTTGATGAGCTGAGGGATCTTGGGGACAAGATCATAGATCCCTGAAAGTGGCCACACAAGTTTATAGGGTGGTTAAGGAGGCATATGACACTAATATGGCACTGCCTTTATTAGTTAAGGCAATGAATTCAAAAGTCAAGAGTTATATGGCAGCTTTATAAAACTTTAGCTAGGCTGCATCTGGAGTACTGCACACAGTTCTGGTTGCCCCATTATAGGAAGGATGGTGAGGTTTAGAAGAGAGGATGCAGAAGATATTTAACATGATATTGCGTGGATTAAAGGACAAACTTGGGTTGTTTTCTCTGGAGCAACAGAGGCTGGGGAGAGATCTGATAGAGGTTTATAAGATTACAAGAGGCATAGATAGAGTAGGCAGACAATTTCTTTTATCCCAGGGTTGATATGTCTAATACCAGAGATCATGCAGTTAAGGTAAGAATGGGTAATTTCAAAGGATATGTGAGGGGCAAGTCACATAGAGAGTGGTGGGTAACTGGAATGCACTGGCTGAAGTGGTGGTAGAAGTAGATACATTACAGATTTTTAAGAGACGTTTAGATAGGCACGTGAATGTGAGGAAAATGGAAGGATATGGATATTGTGCAGCCATAGGGGATTAGGTTAGTAGCCCATTTTATTACAGATTTATTTGGTTAGGCACAACACTGTGGGCTGCAGGGTTTATTGTACTGTTTGATGTTGAACAGTTTCCTATTAGCTCTGAATTACAACTTCACTCCAAAGGAAGTTTGTTAGAGGTGAGATGAGCTGCAACATATTGGCAAAAACATTGAGAAGTATTGGTGTTATGATGCTTAATTGTTTGATACCAATGTTAGCTGGTAGACCAGTAGGTTAGTGTCAGGGCTTTCATGCAATCATGTGCCAGCATAAATTGGACTCTAATTTAACTGGCCAGACAAGTTTGGATTAATGAAGCAAAATGCTCCAGGGGTTGTGAATGTGTGATGACGCATGGCTGAAGCCAGGAAGTGGCAACATATTTACGTATGTGCTCTGAGCAAAAGGTTGGAAACACATCGAAGGAGTGAAAGTAGCACTACAGGGTTGAGGTGAGGTGAGGTTGGAGAGAACCATGGTATTCAGCCGCAGCCAGAAGTTGGGAGAAGTCAAGCCGCAAACAGTTGAAGATAATTTTTGTTTTTTTCATTTTGTAAATAGAGATATTTCTATTGACAATGAAAGACTTGCACTTCTGTAGCATGTCTTTCATAGGCTTTTCAAAATGCTCTAAAGTAATTAATAAGCAAAGATACTTTTTTAAAAGATTTGTAGACAATCCTGTAACATAGGAAACAAAGCAGCTAGTTTATATATAATAAGCTCCCACACGTACTAATATGATAATAAACAAATTATGTTTTTTTAAATGAATGTGGAGTGATGGATAGGTTTTGACCAGGGGTTCTAAGATATCTCACTTGTTCTATTTTCTTCAGAGTAGTGCTACGGGATTTTTTCTGTCAATCTTAAAAGTCTTAAAGGAAATCTATTTAATATCTGAATCTCAAAGCAGCACCCTAGATAATTCGGCCTCTTCCCCGAATCAATGGATTTGCTCATGTCAATTTTTTGGGGCTTACGTCCCCCAAGCTTCTCTTCAGTGGGCCTCTGTATTCGATCTGGGCAACTGCAGCTTTCCCTGTCATCTGTTGTGGAGAAATTCAAGGTGGCAAAATGCAGAGCCTTATTAAGCTTGAGAGATTTTAATGAGGAAAAGAAGCAGATGTCAAAGGCAGTGAAACAAGGGTCCCAGGGTGCCTGGACAAAATGGGATCTGCCCAAGCGCAAGATCTCATGGGCAGAGTTATGGAGACTGGAACCCTTCTGTATTTCCTTCCTCTTGCGATCTGTGTATGACACCCTTCCTGCGCCATTACATCTGTACACATGGGGGATGAGAGAGGACCCAAACTGTAAGCTCTGTGGTCAAAAGGGGACACTGGCTCATATACTGTCCAGGTGTAAAAAAGCTCTAACTCAAGGACGGTACAGGTGGTGCCATGATAAGGTGCTTCTGGCTCTTGCTGACACACTAGAGTGAGAGAGATGCAAGTAGAGGACGGCTGGCACAGATTTGAGGAAGGCCAACACCTTCATCAAAGAGGGAGCCAGGCCTTTCGTAACTAAACAACCAAAGCCCAATCTGCTGCTAACGGCCAGGTCCTGGGAGATGAGGGTCGATGTGGGAAGGAGGTTACAGTTCCTGGATATGGTGCACACAACCTACGCCTGGATATTGTACTGTGGTCAACTGAAGACAGGAAAATAATTCTGGTTGAGCTGACTGTGCCATAGGAGGAGGGATGGGAAGAGGCCCATGAGAGAAAACCTTGAAGTACCAGCCCTTAGTGCACGAGTGTAAAGACAAGGGATGGCAGGCATGGTTGTTCCCTGTGGAGATCGGCTGTAGAGGTTTCCCAGCCAAATCAGCATGGCGGTTGTTGTCAGATCTGGGCCTGGACGAAAGGAGCAAAAAACAAGCAGCTCATAGGATGGGGGAAGAGGCAGAGTGAGCCCCTTGTTGGATTTGGAGTAGGTGAGAGGAGGGAAACTGGAAGCCAGGAGCAGATGGGCAGTGATTTGGCCACCACTGCCGGCCCACCAACTGGAGAGTGTCGTGGTTAAGGATCGAAACACTCTGTGAAGGTTGGGAACCACCTGATGACATCTGCTCCTGGCTGAAGGCTATGGTTACCTTATAAGGTATCTGGAGAATGCACCCTAACAGGTGTATGTAACAAGTAAATAAGGATCTTGAATTCAAGGTCTCTTGGCTTTTGTGTAAAGGTTATTATGTGAGACAAAGCTTACACTAACCGATAAACCAAAAGGTTTCAGAATGGTTGTGGAATGTCTTTATATACACGTGAAAATGGAGTAACAGAACAAAATTATATTGGTTAGCTTAATGCTTTACAGCAACAGCAAAGAGGGATCAATTCTTGCTGCTGTCTGTGAAGAATTTGTACATTCTCTCCGTGACTGTGAGAACTTCCTCTGAGTGCTCTGGTTTTCTCCCGCATGCTAAAGATCAAGAGAATAAGATGAGTATATTGTGGGCATTCTATCTTGACACCGGAGGCACAATGACACTTGCAGGCTGTCGGGAAACGTAGAGGAGACTTGTCCCAAACTCACAGCAGTGGAGATAATTTAGTGGTGAACAATAACTTCAATAATAAACAACAAAATAACAAGCCACAAGGGGCCACAAAACATGCAAGAACAGATACTTAACATGACAAGGCAACACGGTAAGTGAAGGCTAGGAGCAACTGTTTGAGGCTAGCTGGTTCACATCAGTGAACAAGGATTGTTGATGAGGGCTCGATTTAAATAGGCTGCAGGTAATGAGTTGTAAACGAGTGGCAGGAGACTCCTGTTAGCAGGGTAGAGACTGGGAGGAGCTCGCATGTGCACGCCTGACAGAGGCTGCCCCCAGCACAGACATGGATTGTGTAGCTCGTTGATGCGAATAATGCATTTCACTGTATGTTTCAATTTTTTGATGTACATGTGACAAATAAATCTTACCTTACTGTACCTTACTCTGCATTGCAGAAAGTATAATAACACCACAGAGTAAGGGGGCATAATTAAGGTAAAAATAGGATAATAATTTATAAGAGGAAATTAAACAGTTGAAAAGCAATCAATATTTGTAAAACTAAATCAAAATCTAAATCAAAAAGTGGATACATACATCTTTTTGTGCTCCCCCATATTTTTCTCTTGCAGTTTTCAAATCGGTCTTTAGTTTTAGAATAATCTCATCTTGTCTGCTGACCTGGATTTCAAATAACACAGCACAAATGTAAATATGCAGGTGCTTATAAACTGAATAATTCCATCTGAAGTTATGCAATGAGGATTATTAAATAATTATTGACATCATTGACCACCAGAATTCAGGAGAGAGATTCAATCAAATTCAGCAGAAAACTCATGCCGATTTCCATTACTTTGTTTAACATATTAAAAAGTGCAACAATAAGCACTAATCCACAAAATATATTAGTGCCCACAACAGAAAGTAGAAAATAATTAGAAATGGGCACTACAAAGGTCATGAGTACAGTACATTGTAAAATTAATTCCACTGTTGTTTAAATTTCTTCTTGTGTATTGAATTGTGTTATACTGTTCTATGCCTAAGTTCTATATTCGGTATTTAGCATCCGCTACATGTAACAAGTCTTGTTTGTTAAACTGAATTCTTCTGCATATTTTCCCAAAGGTTGTCAAGTTCCATACAGCTGTATGAATGGAAGTAATAATGAATCTGAACAAAATTTCCCCATTTACCATTTTAACTTTGATTTTAAAATGTTATGCTTACAAAAAATACATCTAACTAGAACTGATTATCTCTTGCTCTTTGAAACACCAGTGATGTGCTTTAAATAAATTGCCAAGAATTGCGCTATGTCCTGAACAAGCACGATCTGCCAAAAACCATGAAAACTGATCATAGAAACAATAGCTGAATTGTAATGTTGACACGAATGCAAAGAATATGGTGAATGCTGGATTCTGCCATAAAAAATAATTAGACATGAAGAACTCAGGAGCATCTGTGGAGGCAAAAGGTGGAAATTAATGATTCACATTGAGAACCTAGAACAGAACAGAGAAGGAACAATACAAAGAGGAGTATGAAAGAATGTAGGTGGGAAGAGGACATTGGGCAGATAGAACCATGTTGGGGATTGGAGGAGAGATAGGTGATAAGTGGAACTGGAAGAGGAAGTGATGGAAGGTGGACAGAAGGGATGAACAAAGGGAGAAACAAACTAGGTGGATGTGTAAGTACGTGCGAGGAAAGAACAGCGAGTGTGGGTTACTTGAAATTAGAAAATACAATGTTCATACCATAGCAATCCAAGTGGAATACAAGGTATCATACGAAGCAATTTGCACTTGGCCTCTCTGTAGCAACTGGATGAGCAACTCTGTAGATCCCTGGATGGTGATGAGGAGGGAGATATAGGGACAGGTGTTACAACTCCTTCAGTTACAGGGACAGGAAGGGCTGGAAAGGGGCAAGTATGACCAGACCATTAATTCACAAAGACAGTGATGCCAGTGGAAAATAGGGGTGGTGGGGAGATATAACTGGCAGTGGGATCATATTGATGCTGGCAGAAATGGCAGAGGAGAATATGTTTGATGCAGAGCCTGATAGAGTGAAAGGTGAGAACCAAGGGAACTCTATCATTTTTGACAGGTTTCAGGATGAAGGAGAGGGTTCTCAGAGCAGACATATGGGAAAATGGGGAAATATGTGAGGGGTTTTCATAAATAAACTGTATGCATATAACTTTATATAAAAATGCATACTTATTTCTTGTCCCTTGTTCATCCTTCCAGCCCCTTCCCCCTACTTTGTTCCATCTACCCACAATCGACCAGACTGTGCAACACTTTCTTCCCCAAGCCATCAGACTCCTCAATACTCAGAGTCTACACTGACATCTACATCATTTATTATTATATTGTAATTTGTCCTCTACTGTGCCAATTGTCTTGTTTATTAATTATTGTACTGCCCTGCACTGTTTTGTGCACTTTATGTAATCCTGTGCAGGTCTGTAGTCTAGTGCAGTTTTTATGTTGTTTTACGTAGTCTAGTGTAGCCTTGTGCTGTCTCACATAGTCTAGTGTAGTCTTGTGTTGTTTCATGTAGCACCAGGGTCCTAGAGGAACTTTGTTTCGTTTTTACTGTGTACTGTACCAGCAGCTTATGGTTGAAATGACAATAAACTTGACTTGACTTAACTAATTGGTTCCATCTATCTCTCTCCAGCCTTTATCCCATCCTGCAATCCTGCCTGTTCCCTCTCAGTCCTTTTGCAAGGTCCCATCTTACACTTTTTGCCTCCATAACTGTTGTTTGACCCACTGAGTTCTTCTAGCATTCTGTTCTTTTTGTAATATTGGGAGAACAATGTAGAATTGATTATGACCATTTTAACCTCATTTCATTAGCAGCTACTTAAAATCTATTACATTTTAATAACAACACAACAATCTTAACTTACAGTTAATTTCAGTGTAGGAAATTCACTCTACCCAAATATTAATAAAAATATGGAGAGAGTGACAGCACAATTTATATTTTTTATTGACAAGTCTAATATACCTCTTGTTGAGCAGTTCTATACTTCTCAGTAATTACTGTCATCTCCAGTTCTATTTTCTGCTTCTCAGCACTGAGTGCACTGATATCCTGGGAATGCTTTTTTATTTGGTCTGTCAACTCTACAGTTTCTTCTTTTAACTTCTGCATGAATTTTTCTCTGTGGAGGAACTAAGATCAAAATTGAACGTTGCAGCCATTATTTCAAATCATATTCATTATGTTCTTGAATTCTAACAACTATTACAATTTTCAGCATGAATATATTCGAAGAACTCAGAGTTACAGTCATCCATAATACATTATTGACAGCAAATATAGCTATCCTTTTTCAAATGAAATATATTTAGTTCACAGACAGAATACAAACCTTGTACAATTTTCTGGAATGTTCTGCTGACACATTACAGCTCTGCATCATTGTACTGTCAAGTAAGTTTCTTCTTTGATGGCTCAATATATAATGACATAGATTATTTTTTACTGTTCTTCTAATTTAAAAAATAGAATAGGGCCAACACTCACTTCCAGTCACTTCCAACCAGTTAAGAAATACTTTCTGAAAGGTCAATTGCAAATAGCATTCAGTTCTCCAGTATATCTTATAACCAGCACCAGTTACAGTACCAAGATTGATCTGAGGTGTACAGTATATTAGTGTAATGAAAGTAAAATTGCGCAGGATTCAAATTTATACTGATGAGAATGTTTAAGGGAAAATATTACAAAACAATGGCACAAAAATATCAAAATACTTTTGAAGAGCCTCAAATGATTCTAACCCATATATAGATTATAGCAAGGCTAATGGGAGCTATGATTAAATGGAAGTATAAAGATAAGGATGGAGAATGCGAAGTGCCAGTGTGGTGGTGCAGGGCAGGACCTGATCCTCTGTTCTCTGGCTCCCAAAGTGGAATCAATGCTGCATCAATTACTTGATAAAGAGTTCTGTCCTTCCTACACTTCACAGTACTAATGCTATAGCTCACATCAACAACATGCCTGTCACAACGAGTCAACCACACTTCAAGCTGAAAAACCTTTGCAATTTCTCTGATGGGGACTGTAGTGGATGCCATTTTGGTAAAAGAAATTGTGTGCACACAGCCAGCATGGAGAGCAAGTCGTTTATAATGTCAATCAGTGTGCAACATTGATTTGACACCAGCATTGATATTTTCAAACAGCATGCTCCGGCCAGTGGCCTCTTTTAACCCCTCACAGTTTATCAAGTCTTCAACAGCATGAAGGACGTTAAGCTTACACTGACTCTGCCACCGCACCATGAGCCAGGTACACGTTAATACATGGATTATGGTGTTCTACACATTTTTGGATCTTACCTATATTTGTAAAGTTTCTTTAGTCTACAGGGAGTGGAATGGCTGATAAAAAATGGTTATGGAGGTTCAAAGGCTTTACCAAAATTAGTTCCTTCCAGACATGATGACACAGAAAAAGCCTTCTCACTAAGCTTGACTACAACCTACTGGAAGTTCCCAAGCATGATCGGATATTTATACAGGATGTTTAGGGATAAATTTTCTTAATCAAACTTCAAAACAGGAGAAATTCAGGGGGCTTCTTTAGTTTGTTACTGAAGTGTTAGTAAAACCTAACAATGCCAAATCTCAAAGGGCCTCGTAACCATTGCTTATCAAAACAAGTCCAGCTTTTAATTTAAGTATTTGTTTTTTTTCAATGATCACTGTAAGAAAAAACTTGTAGTCAGCCTGATGCAACAGTGTGGTGCCATCTGTATAAAGGGAGGTTATTTCAACTAATTTCCTCTTGCCACAGATTTGCAGAAAGAGTGAGCACAAAGTTTTGCTCAGATTGCAGTTTTCCCATAGTTCAGGGTGGTGTTGACCACACAAGCACTGCTTTGTATGTGCCTTACATCAACCCTGACTTTTTATTGAACCCCAAGTCAGGTAATTTCCACAGTGCCCAGCTATGTGCAACCATTAGCAGAATACTGTCATAGCCTGACAACAGTTATGGGATCCTCCCTTTGTAACAGTGCCAGATGCATTTGACTACAGTTACTGTGTAGTAATGTCTTGAGCTTGGTTCAGATGCACATACTTTATGCACATGTGTAGAAGGACACATAAGAGAACAACAAAAAGAGCTAGGCAGACTGAAAGGTCTTAAGGTGGATAAGTCACCTGGACTAGATGGACTACATCCCAGAGTCCTGAAAGAAGTTGCTGAAGAGATAACGGATGCATTGGACATGTTCTTTCAAGGGTCACTTGATTCTGGCATGGTCCTGGAGGACTGGAAAATTGCAAATGTCACTCCACTCTTTAAGAAGAGAGGAAGACAAAAGAGAGGAAATTATAGGCAAGTTAACCTAACTTCAGTGAATAGGAAAGTGTTGGAGTCCATTATTAAGGATGAGGTTTCAGGGTACTTGCAGACTTATGATAAAATAAGTCAAAGTCAGCATGCTTACTGTGAAAGGAAATCTTGCCTGACAAATCTGTTAGAATTCTTCGAGGAAGTAACGAGCAGGTTGGACAAAGGAGTAGCAGTGGATGTCACTTACTTGGATTTTCAGAAGGCACTTGATTAAGGTGCCTCACATGAGGCTGCTTAACAAGATAAAATCCTTTGTTGTTACAGGAAATATACTGGTATCGATAGAGGAATGGCTAACAGGTAGAAGGCAGCAAATGGGAATAAAGGGGGCCTTTTCTTGTTGGATGCTAGTCACTAGTGGTGTTCCTCAGAGGTCAGTATTGGGCCCACTACTTTTGTTTGTCAATGATTTAGATAGTGGAATCATTGTTTGTCAATGATTTAGATAGTGGAATTGATGGCTTTGTGGCAAAGTTTGCTGATGATATGAAGACATGTGGAGGGGGATGTAGTGCTGAGGAAGCAATGCAATTGGAGCAGGACTTAGACAAATTGGAAGAATGGGCAAAAATGTGGCAAATGGAATACAGTGTTGGGAAATGTATGATAATGCTTTTTAGTAAAAGGAACAATAATGTAGATTATTATCTAAATGGGGAGAAAATTCAAACATCAGAGGTGCAGAGGGATCTTCGAGTCCTTGTGAAAGACACCCAGAAGGTTAGTTCACAGGTTGAGTCTGTGGTAAAGAAGGCAAATGCAATGTTGGCATTTATTTCAAGGGAAACAGAATATAACAGCAAGGAGATAACACTGAAGATTTATAAGACATTAGTCATGCTACACTTGGATACTGTCAACAGTTTGGGGCCCCATATCTCAGAAGGGAGGTATCATCATTGGAGAGAGTCCAGAGGAGGTTCACAAGGATTATTCCTGGAATGAAGGAGTTAACGTATAAAGAGCGTTTGGCAGCTTTGGACCCTGTACTCACTGGAATTTAGAAAAATGCATGGGGATTTCATTGAAACCTACTAAATCTTGAATAACTAGATAAGGTGGATGTGGAGAGGATTTTTCCTCTATTGGAGGTATTCAGAACTAGAGGGCGCAAACTTTTAGAACAGAAGTAAAGAGGAATTTTTTTAGCAAAAAGTGGTGAATCTGTGGAATGCTTTGTCACAGACTGCGGTGGAGGGCTAGTCCGTGGGTATAGTCAAAGCAGAAGTTGACAGGTTCCTGATTGGTCAGGGCATCAAGGGATTTAGTGAGAGGGTGGTTTATGAGGTTGAATGGGATCCGAGATCAGCTATGATATAATGGTGGAGCTGACTTGATGGGCTGAATGGCCCAATTCTGCTCTTATATCTTATGGTCTTATGGTGTAACATCAGCATGCTCCTTCACAGAGACCTCTCTGAAATCATCAGTGAGAGAGATCAGCTAAAATAGAGATGAGGAAAAGAGGATTAAATAAGTATATACTCTGCTATCAATCACTCAGCATTACCATAACCCAAGTATTTCCCCTTGGTTAACATATTCCATTCTTTAGGTGCTATTGCTATTATGGTTGCATAGCCATCAATGTGCAAAAACTCCAGAAACACAAGAAAATCTGTAGGTGCTGGAAATCCAAAGCAGCACACATAAAATGCTGGAGGAACTCAGCAGGTCAGACAGCATCTATGGAAAAAGAGTCAACAGTCAGAATGAAGGGTCTCGGCCCAAAACGCCGAATGTTTACTCGTTTCCATAGATGCTGCCTGGCCTATTGAGTTCCTCCAGCATTTTGTGTGTGTTGCAATATGCAAAAGCTACATGTCATGAGTGTGAAACCGGCAACATTGCTAATGGGGTGAGAGCAAGTAAACCATGTGAATATCAGGATTGAATCCCGATTGAGAGATTAGTAGTAAGTGAGTGATGCGAGTCACGTGCGTTAAACAGTGGATGAAGTTAGTGGTGCAGATGACAGAGTATCCCATTTGAAGATAAATTCACTTTGACAATTCTTGTAAAATCATTTGTTACCACTATGCATTTGTGATTGATAAGCAACATGCTGGCATTAATATCATCGGTTGTTTTCTTTCCATTGCTTGCTTAACTCTGTATGTGCAGGATCTAACCCTTACTTTGCACCCCTACTAACAAGAATTATTTGAAATTCTTGGTGCATGTTCATATTTTCCTTAAATTATCAGAATATTACAATCCCTAAAAATTGTCTCACCATATGTTACAACCTCACTACATTTCTCCTCATGAAATGCAGACCTACCAGCCACACAAGAAAATCTAGACATCGGGCTTCTAGCTGCTGCAGGCACACAAACAGTGCAGCCTCTGCACAGAAATCAGTGAAAAAGACCAGATAAAATGAATTAAACATGGCTTCTCAAAGCTATGAATAGGCGTAAGTGACAATATCGGACTCTGTTTTCAGGTGTTTCCCACATTCTGCCCGATCAGTCTAATAAGAGAGGATTTCATGTAGCCCACAAGATAAATGGTCAGCAGTTAATGGGAATATGGTCAAATAACTAGATTGTGAGGGAACAATATGCACTTGGATAGTGCCAGAAAGAGAGTAGCTAAGAATAAAGTGCATTTTTTGGGCCTGAATGGAGTTAATGATGACTGTTGTCAAAAAACATTTTTAAGAAATGTTTATAAATTATCTTCAGTAAGAATTTGAAAATTGCTTAAAAGCAGGAGTAATCAAGTCAAAAAGGCACAGATGGAATAATATTGCACATGACAACCATCTTGGGGAAATACAGCAGTCAATGGTATAATCCAGCACAAATACACACAGTATACAGTATCTAAATTATCCTTATTTTAATGAAAGTTTATAAACACCACGTTCCACTTTTCAGGTTAGCTTCTGCAATTAGGATGGTCAACTCCTCTAAGGCATTTCAATAAAGAGGTATCTTCTCTTTAGGCAAGAAGAGTTCAAGAATGATTAACAGGGAAAATAATCAGAAAAAGTTGCATGATTGCCATACAAAGTTCTAGATAGACACAGTTTAGAACAGTAGCACTGGTTTACCAGCATGACATCTGGGCTCTCAGCGTAAATTAAGAAGGAAGGTAACACGTTAGGGTTGGATTGACTAAAAGTTAGAAGTTTAAGAGTTCGTTTGATGCTAAGGGATATAGTGTATAGGTTAAATTGTTTCCATTGGTTGTTGAGTCCAGGACAGTGCCAGCCTCCAATTTAGAATCAGAATCAGGTTTATTATCACTGATATATATTCTGAAATTTCATGTGTTTTGTAGCAGCAGGACAACGGAAGACAAAAAGAAACACCACTATAAGTTACAATAAAAAGCAAAACTAAAGAAATAATGCAAAAGAGTAATAGTGAAGTAGAGTTCATGGACCGTCAGTAATCTGATGGCAGAGGGGAAGACTGTTCCTAAAACGTTCCTGAAAGGTGGTCAGTAACCACCTTTTCTTGGAAAAGATGGATTTTGGAACCCCTTCTGCAAACAGCAACTAATGCTGCTAGATTCTATTACTGTTATGAGAAGATACAAGAGAGAGCATGCATTTGAAGTTCTGTCATGAATTATCCATCTGATTGACAAAACAGGTTCAAGAGCTAAATGGTCAACTCCTATTTGGTCCCATAATTGTTGTTGCAGCTTCACATATCCAACCTAGTAATAAGTATTCTGTTAATGTTGTGGAAGAATTTGTTTCCTAATTCAATCACAAGCAGCCATCCAGTTACTCTTAAAATGCTACAGCAGTCTGTCTCTTCAGCAGCAGGATTGTGTTATGTAATAAATCAGGAAGAGTTGTCAAAGTTCAGATTCTATGATGAAGAGTGTGCACCTGTTTGCTGCTTTACATCTCTATTAATAAGCAATTAGATTTGCTTGACGAAGTAGAAGCACCTTCCATGTCTTCAGATGGTAATATGCCAGAATATGAAAATAAAACCTTGTAAAGTGTCAGTTAAAGTGCTCCTGTTTCTGTAACAATGGAATGAATATTAAAGTGAGCTGAACTCTTACTTATGACATGCATATTTATGATTAGATGCTTTCAGACAAGCTGCATTTCTTGTGAAGTCACAAAGGATAAAAACTGCAGTTAACCAGTAAAGATAGCTTATGTACGATTACATAGAAAGCTCTTCAAATGTCAAAGAACTGTCAGTTAACTAACAACAAAGTTCACATTCAAGGTGGGAAATTTCTTTAAAGATGGCTACCTCAAGTCATGTATAAATAGTCCTAGAAATACTCAGCCAGTCAGGTAGCATCTGTGTAGAGAGATTTAATTACTTAATGTCCCAGGTTAAAAGTAGATTTATTATCTAAACATGTACGTAGTATACAACCCTTAGATTCATCTTCCGGCAGGCAGTTACAAAACAAAGAAACACCGTGGAACCCATTCAAAGAAAACATCAAACACCCAACACGCAAAAAAAAGAACAAGTCACGCAAAACAGCAGAAGAATGGCAAATAACGCACAGAAGATTAAACATTAAACCACAGAGTCCTTGAAACAGTCTAGAAATATTCAGTGTAGTTCAGTTCAGTTCAATTTAGCGCTATGTCACGCTTGACTGGAGGCCACAGATCCAGTCTGTGTCAAAGTACCCTGCTCAAATTTGTGCAAAATAACAATAGAACCACATGCAACATAAAATGCATAGTCCTCTAAAAATGAGACCAATTCACAAACCATGCCGATCAGACCTTGCCCAGGACTCAAGATTCCAGAACCTTGCTCAGGCAGCTGCTGGTGAGAAAGAGACAGAAACTGGTCAAACACAGGTAGATGCCACTGAACATCCTCTCCCCTTCTGCTCTTGTCCTCATTGATTTCAATCTTGCTCAATGCCTTAATCGGCGTGATTGTCAGGTAATGGAGTCAATCGTGGGCTCGCACTCCACCATCAGGTTGCACGCTCTGTTCTGAACTTCGCTCTCAACCACACTGCATTCCCTCAGAGACAGCAAAAGCATCAGATTCCTTAGTCGGACCAGAAACACATTATCAAAATGTGAACAACAGGAATTTGCAGATGCTGGAAATTCAAGCAGCACACATCAAAGTTGCTGGTGAACGCAGCAGGCCAGGCAGCATCTCTAGGAAGAAGTACAGTCGACATTTCAGGCCGAGACCCTTCGTCAGGACTAACTAAAGGAAGTTCAGTTAGTCCTGACGAAGGGTCTCGGCCTGAAACGTCGACTGTACCTCTTCCTAGAGATGCTGCCTGGCCTGCTGCGTTCACCAGCAACTTTGATGTGTGTTGATCAAAATGTAAATTACAGGCTCTAATCACCCACAGAGTAGTAGGTAGAAGTATGTTTAGGGGTAGAGGAGAAGAAGTAGTAGCTTCATGAACTGTATGCAGAATGTCGCCATTAGTTGTGTTGGTTACTGGCGCCATCTTGCTAGCATCCAACTTAAGTTGATAACGTTCTTGGAACTGGTAAAAGGACTATCAAGGAGAAAAACCTTGCATTGATCTAAAAAGTTAAGTCTATTTTTCCTCTAAGCAGGTTTTTGCACAAACTGCTGAATATTTCCAAATTTTTTTTTAATTTTTACTTTTCTTTTTCAGTTGATTGTTTAGGTTTCCCCCAGCACCCTAGTTTCTTCTTAAATCTTCAGAAGAGGACAAAAATGGGGAAGAATTCATGTTCAATACATGCTGTTAATGATGGGTTCAGTAATCGGATAGAATAATTCAGGATTGGGCGCATTTTTCCAACCTCTCAGAAGATAGAATCTAATCTGCCAAAAGGATTAAGTATGGACAGACTACTAAAAGTCAAAAAATCTTTGAGGTGGATCCTATCCTGCCCCTGGTTTCGCATCTAAATAAACTTGTGAAGATAATCAAGATTACTAAAACCTGTCATGAATCAGTTGCTCTGCTGCTGATTCGCAACCTAATTGACCCTGGTGGAGGCAAATTATTTCATCTGTTGCAGCTACTTGTTTATTTTATGTCATTGTTTTGTAATATTTACAGTAGCAGTAACCTCTGTGTGATCCGAAAATCTGCCTTATTCAGCAGTTGGAAAAATGATTTTTGTGAGATATGGAGTTTAAATATTATACTCCTCCCCTTCATAATATCCTTCTTTCAATCCTTTCTCTCTCCCACATCCTTCTTTCTTCCACCCTTCCCATAAAACTGATAATTTCATTGATGTTCCTGATGCCCCTAAGGAGTCTGAATCATTGTGTTCAATCCTAAAATTCATCCAGGAAGTTCAGGTGAAGTTAAGTGAAGACAAGAGGGTGCAGAAAAACATAATTCAAGACTTTGAAATACATAAATACTTATCCTATGCAACTGATGTACATTAATAAAAATTCTCCATCCTTGTTTCCATCACTGGCTTCAACAGGGTGCATATTCCCTCTATTCTGCTGGCTGAACCATAATATATAATCTACTTCTTTTTAGTCAGTCCAACTTTGAGCTTCACTCCTTTGAAGAAGCAGGAATGCATTAAGATACATATAACATTTAGCCATAAAACTCATTAATAATGTTTACATCCTACAGATCAAACTGGCAGCTATCAGCTACTCATGACCACATCCTGTACTCCTACAAATGTAGAGTGAAAGGCAACAAAGGCACTTCACATGCTCAGCTTTATGGCAGGAAGGGCTGATGTACAAACAGCAACCTACCCATTTGAATGAGGTCACCAAAGTCATGGAAAAGGTAAGCGCAAATATTTCCTTGACTGGTTTCACTATATTTCAATGCTTTAATTTTGTAGGTATTTATTGTATCAGTTTTGAAGTATTATTATTTCTAAACAAGTTTGTTCTGTAATGAATCTCTGTACATCCTCCCCATATAGAGTGTGAGTTTTCTTTGGGTGCTCCAGTTTCCTCCCATAACCAAAAGACGTACTGGGTAGGTTAATGGGTCATTGTAAATTGTTATTAGGTTAGGGTTAATCGGGATTGTGGGGTTGCTGGGGCAGCGTGGCTCAAAGGGCTGTAAGGGACTACTCTGTGCTGTATTGCTAAACAAATAAATGAAACATTATGAATAGATTTTAAATGTTTCTGTTGATCAAACATATTTAAAATAAATTTTAGAAGCCTATGGTAGAAAGCAGGCTGTCAAAGGTTCACAAGGCATTCCATTGCAGAATCTCACATTGCAACATCTTAAGGCCTACATGCTGTTCATAAACAATGCTATCTCAAGAGACACCCGTCAGTTTCAATGCAAGTGTCACCTCTGGCCCTGTACTTCTCTAAGAAGTAAGGGTGGATGGGCAGAGATTGTAGGTAATGAGACCAGACAGTGAATAAGTTCCAGGATTTTTCTCCATTCCTACCATCTGCACATTGAAGTGGCAGCCAAAAGGATTGTGACCGAGGCCTAGTAAATGGTCAGGCTAATGGTAAAATCCAATGTAAACAACATAATAGACTGCCTTTGGCGCAGATCAGAATACAACCTACAGTTTTGGGAAGAATAAGCCTCTGGCTAGGATCTTTATGTCCTCGTTGTCCACGGGAATGGTACCAGAGGATTGGAGGGAGGCGAATGTTGTTCCCTTGTTCAAAAAAGGTAGTAGGGATAGTCCGGGTAATTATAGACCAGTGAGCCTTACGTCGGTGGTGGGAAAGCTGTTGGAAAAGATTCTTAGAGATAGGATCTATAGGCATTTAGAGAATCATGGTCTGATCAGGGACAGTCAGCATGGCTTTGTGAAGGGCAGATCCTGTCTAACAAGCCTGATAGAGTTCTTTGAGGAGGTGACCAGGCATATAGATGAGGGTAGTGCAGTGGATGTGATCTATATGGATTTTATTAAGGCATTTGACAAGGTTCCACACGGTAGGCTTATTCAGAAAGTTAGAAGGCATGGGATCCAGGGAAGTTTGGCCAGGTGGATTCAGAATTGGCTTGCCTGCAGAAGGCAGAGGGTGGTGCTGGAGGAAGTACATTCAGATTGGAGGATTGTGACTAGTGGTGTCCCACAAGGATCTGTTCTGGGACCTCTACTTTTTGTGATTTTTATTAACGACCTGGATGTGGGGGTAGAAGGGTGGGTTAGCAAGTTTGCAGACGACACAAAGGTTGGTGGTGTTGTAGATAGTGTAGAGGATTGTCAAAGATTGCAGAGAGACATTGATAGGATGCAGAAGTGGGCTGAGAAGTGGCAGATGGAGTTCAACCCAGAGAAGTGTGAGGTGGTACACTTTGGAAGGACAAACTCCAAGGCAGAGTACAAAGTAAATGGCAGGATACTTGGTAGTGTGGAGGAACAGAGGGATCTCGGGGTACATGTCCACAGATCCCTGAAAGTTGCCTCACAGGTGGATAGGGTAGTTAAGAAAGCTTATGGGGTTATAGCTTTCATAAATCGAGGGATAGAGTTTAAGAGTCGCGATGTAATGATGCAGCTCTATAAAACTCTGGTTAGGCCACACTTGGAGTATTGTGTCCAGTTCTGGTCACCTCACTATAGGAAGGATGCGGAAGCATTGGAAAGGGTACAGAGGAGATTTACCAGGACGCTGCCTGGTTTAGAAGGTATGCATTATGATCAGAGATTAAGGGAGCTAGGGCTTTACTCTTTGGAGAGAAGGAGGATGAGAGGAGACATTATAGAGGTGTACAAGATAATAAGAGGAATAGATAGAGTGGATAGCCAGCGCCTCTTCCCCAGGGCACCACTGCTCAATACAAGAGGACATGGCTTTAAGGTAAGGGGTGGGAAGTTCAAGGGGGATATTAGAGGAAGGTTTTTTACTCAGAGAGTGGTTGGTGCGTGGAATGCACTGCCTGAGTCAGTGGTGGAGGCAGATACACTAGTGAAGTTTAAGAGACTACTAGACAGGTATATGGAGGAATCTAAGGTGGGGGCTTATATGGGAGGCAGGGTTTGAGGGTCGGCACAAAATTGTGGGCCGAAGGGCCTGTACTGTGCTGTACTATTCTATGTTTCTATGTTTCTATAATTATGGTACAAAGTGATGATTAAGATGCATCCTCTTTTATTTTGTCCTACAAAAATATTCATAGAAAATTTACTTATAAACTAGATCTTGGAATAACCATTAAAATATCTTGTCAGTAACCATTATTCAGCTTGTTAACATAACACAATAAGTATAACACACAATGAAAACCGAACAATGATGGAAATACTTAGCAGGAGAGGGAACATACATTGTATTGGAGAGAGAAACTTAAAAAGTTATCATTCCAAGTTGATGATCAGAATGATTTCTCATTTCAGATGTCCAGCTTTTGCTGTTTCTTGCTTTTACAGCATAATACTTTTTAATAGCATTTTACAAACTTGTAGGTATATATGCATTATCAAACAAATATGCAATCATTAGAGACAGGATGAGGAGTAGGAGTAGGCCAACTGAGTCCTGAACTTGTTCCAACCTTCAGTAAGATCATGGGCAACACACTTGGACATAACAGGCAAACAAGAAAGAAGCAAACTTTTCAGAGAAAAAAAAATCCTTCTCACCTCCATCTTAAACGGTAACTTCTTATTCTGCAACAAGCCCTCGGGTTCTAAATAAAATTCTCAGTAGGGAAAACATCGTTTCAGCATCTCCCTCTGAATCTTGCTTTTCGATATGGTCACCTCTCATTTTTTTTAAACTCCAATAGATATAGGGACAAAATGCTCAACTCCTCTTTGTACTTCAGCTTCCATAAGCCCAGAATCATACCAGTGAACCTTCTTTACACACCTCCAATGAAAGTATATTCATCTTAAAAAATGGAAGCCAAATCCCTGTGAAGTACTGTAGGATGGTACCATCCTGGAAAGTTGTATCAAATCCTTCCAATTGTTATATTCCATACTCCTTGCAGTAAAGGTCAATATTCCATTAAGCCCTGCTAAATTCACAACACGCTGGAGGAACTCAGCAGGTCGGGTAGCATCCGTGGAAACGATCAGTCAACGTTTCCACGGATGCTGCCCGACCTACTGAGTTCCTCCAGTGTGTTGTGAGTGTTGCTTTGACCCCAGCATCTGCAGAATATTTTGTGTTTATGAAGCACTGCTAATTACTTGCTGTACCTACATTGCAACCTTTTGTACTTCATGATTCTTTGTAGCACAACATTTTAAGTAATAATACCATTTAAGTAATAATTTATTTTATCACTTTTCCTTCCAGAGGAGATAGCTTTACATTTGTCCTATTGTATTCCATAAGGACCACACACTGGTGCAGCCAATAGAGCTGCTGCCTCACAGCTCCAACAATTTGGGTTCAATCCTTACCTGTGTGTGTAGAGTTTATATAGTTTTCTCCCATATTTAAAATCATGAGGGTTGCTAAGGTAATTGGCCAATGTAAATCGGCCAGGTATGTATACCAGTGGCAGGCTCTGGAGAAGGTTCATGTGACCGTAGGAAGAATTGGTTACAGGGAAATCTTTCTTTTCATAAAACCACGTTGACTGTTTGATTGCCCTGTGATTTTCTAAATGCCTTGCACTTACCACTTCAATAATGAACTGCAGCCTTTTTTTAAAAACCTTTGTTTTTTTGCTTTCTCTCTCATTTCTTTAACAGCTTTGTTATTTTTTTGTAGTTTTCCACAGGGGCCTCTCCAAAACCATGGAGTTTTGGTCATTACAGCAAAAAGCAACTTTTCCTTTAATATCTTGTGACGCTGGCCATCAGATCCAGTAGACTTGCATGCCTTTGGCCCCGTAAATTTGCCTAGTACTTTTTCTTGAATAAAATGAAATATTTTACATTCCTCCCTTCTTTGATACTCTTGACGTTTTTAGTATCTTCTACATGAAGGCTAGTCCAAAGTAATTATTTAGAATGTCTGCCTTTAATCTTTGCAACATTATGGGTTTTTTTCTTTCATTTGAACACTTTCCTTAACTTCCTTATTTGGCTGCAAATGCGTGCCCTTCCCGCACAGCCTTAATTTTTCATCAGAATATACCTTTCTGAGATTTATGAAATGTATCCTTAAATATCTGCTCTTGCAGGTCTCTCTAATTACCCTTTAAAGTATTTTTTTCAATCACTTTGGCCAACTATGCTAATGTCAGAGAAATGTATACAATATACATTGTAAATGGCTTTTGTTTAAATTTAAGACAACAGATCCAAGTTTCTCATTCTCAGACTGAATTTGAAATCCTGTCATTCTAAGGGATCCTTTCCTTTGAAGCCATTAATTAAACTGGTCTTGAATAAACACTTCTTTGGCTTCCAGCCAGGTACAGGTACCGATTATAACCGACGTTTCAATGACAAGCTCTGCCACCTTAATCAGGGATGATGTTTGGGAATGTCTAGTCCGGTGGTATTTCTATCCCAAGAGTTCATCCTTCCTGATTGGTTAGTCTTCACTCTGTTTCCACTTTCCCACCTTGTTTAAAATAGAATTCCAGTTCTTACTTAGAGTGAGACCTTCACCTTTGTTAAAATTCTTTTCCTCTAGTTTTCAAAGGTTTGAAAGGTACATTTTTTATAGGCATCCGTTAGTCTCATGAGACCATGGATTTGCGCATTGAAAGGTTTCCAGGTTGCAGGCCTGGGCAAGGTTGTATGGAAGACCAGCAGCTGCCCATGCTGCAAGTCTCCCCTCTCCACACCACCAATGTTGTCCAAGGGAAGGGCACTAAGACTCATACAGCTTGGCACCGGTATCCTCCCACAGCAATGTGTGGTTAAGTGCCTTGATCAAGGGGACACACGCTGCCTCAGCCAAGGCTCGAACTAGCGACCTTTAAATCACTAGACGAATGCCTTAACCACTTGGCCACGCACCAACACAAAAGTACATTTAATGTCGGAGAAATGTATACAATATACATCCTGAAATGTTTTTTTTCGCAACCATCCATGAAAAACAGTGGAGTTCCCCCAAAGAATGAATGACAGATAAACCCCAAGTCCCACACAGCTCCCCTCCCTGCCGCGCGTAAGCGGCAGCAAGCAACGATCACCCCTCCCCCCACCAACAAAAAAAAGCATCGGCACCCGCCACCGAGCACTCAAGTGTGAGCAAAGCAACAGCAAAGATACAGACTTGCAGTTAGCCCAAAGACTACTTGTTCACCCAATACTCAACATACCACAGGCTCGCTCTCTCCCTAATAAACGAAAAAGAGGTGTCGCCGTTTCAATGGTTTCCTTTACCAAGCAGTCCCAAAGGCCATTGGCACTGAATGGTAGTTTTGTGCTGTCAAGTCAAACCTATGGCCATTGCAAATGCTACCACGATTTCTCTGGGTAACCCAAACAGATACACCTCCTGTGCTCCTTGATTCAAGTTTCCACCATGCCTCATTGAAATAAATCCAGAGGAAACCTGATTGGATGAGGACTAACCAATCAGGAGGGATGGATTCTGGGATTGGAAATACCACTGGACTAGACATGCCCAGGCATCATCCCTGACAATGACAACAGAGTTTGTTATCGAATCATTGATTATAATCGATAAATGTACACAGCTGGAAGCACAAGAAAAGTTTATTCGTCATATACACTGGGAAAGTACTAGATCCTTTTTAAACTGGTTTTATTACACAAAACCTTAAATACTCATCTCCTTGACTGATACTTCAACGTTTTACTCCAAGAAACCATCATTGCAAATTTGATTTGTCTAATCTACATATATGATAGAAATAGTCAAAATTATTGCAGACACATTGTAATACCCCATTATTTCTTGTTTTCTTCTCTGTCCTATATAATCCTTTATAATTTCCATTTTGAAGCCTATATACGACCTCCACTTATAACCCCTTGTATGGCCTATCTCACCCAATTGTTTCTCCATCTTGAGCATCTGTCCTTGCACAGTGTGGTGAACTCAACACTTAATAACAGAGAAAATCTGCAGATGTTGGAAATCTGAGCAACACACACAAAATGCTGGAGGAACTCAGCAGGCCAGGCACCATCTATGGAAAAGAGCACAGTCGACCTTTCCGGCTGAAATATCGACTGTACCCTTTTCCATTTAATAACAGAACTACTTTATCCCTCAGTACTTTCAGAATATCTTTTCTATCCCTCATGTCTGGGAATCAGAGAGTTATGGACAATCATGATTCTACTGTTCTTAGAATTAGTTTACTATGGTGCATTAACATCATGACTCAAATGGCTCAGATATTGCTGTTAAGAAGCCCAGCAATTATTCAGCAACTAGTAATAAGAAATAAATATATTACGGATCATGGTATTTGCAGGTTTTTGAAAATATTTATTTCAGTCCTCAATCATTAATTAAGAGGTGCATTGTTTGTTCCATTGTTCACCAGAATCCAGCTGCTCTGTTACTCTACTTCACCTGACTTAGTTCATTTAAAGACAAACATTTTAAAATCTAAGCACACATAAACAAGTCCAACAGAGTATGTTGTAATATACTCTATGCCAGAAAATCGTCACACTTTATAATGTTGGCATTTATTTCAAAAAGAATAGAATATGAAAACAAGGAGATAATGCTGAGGCTTTATAAGATATTACTCAGGCTGCACTTGGAGTATTGTCAACAGTTTTCAGCCCCATATCTCAGAAAGGATGTGTTGTCATTGGAGAAAGTCCAAAGGAGGTTCATGAGGATGACTCTGGGAATTGAAGGGATTAACATATGAGGCACATTTGACAGTTTCTGGCCTGTACTCATTGGAATTTAGAACAATGTGTGGGGATCTCTTTTAAACCCACCAAATGTTGAAAGGTCTAGATAAGGAGGATGTGGAGAGGATATTTCCTCTGACGGGGGTATCCAGAACTAGAGGGTACAGCCTCAAAATTGAGGGGCGACATTTTAGAGCAGAGATAAGGAGGAATTTTTTGAGCCAGAGGGTGGTGAATCTGTGGAATGCTCTACCACAGACCACAGGTATATTTAAGGCAGAAGTTGATAATCTCCTGATTGGTCAGGGCATCAAGGGATATGGCGAGAAGGCAGATGTATGGGGTTGAGCGGAATCCGGGATCAGTCACGATGGAATCGTGGAACAGATTTGAAGGGCTGAATAGTCTCGTTCTACTCCTATGTCTTATGGTCTTATAAAACATCACGGATAATATCGTCTTATATTTTCTTCAGCATACAATCTGTCCAATTTAGCAAGCTATTATAAAAGATTAAAGCAGGAATCCTTACTAACTAGTAAGTCATTAAAAAGGTTGCAACATTTATTTATTCTTAAAATTAATACCTCTTCATAGTAAACAGAATATTGCTTTCGGGCATCCAACAGCTCTTCTTCCAAAACACAAATTTTGCTTTCTTTCTGATGAATCTACAAAATTAAAGCATAATAGTACAATTTTTTGAGGTCTTTATAATGCTAATCTACAAATATTTGCCCTCCTATACCCAGCTTAATACTGCATTTCTTTATGAAAATATTGAAAATAATTCACTGTTGAACATACAGACTGTATAATTTAATATTTCAATATAAGATAGAAATAAAAAAATACACAAATTCCCTGTTTCCATTTAGAATGATAAAATGCCCAATCTAGTGACTAATAACCTACTCTATATGCTGAAAGTTTACCTATGGTTTCAATAACAATTTTAGAAATTCAATTTTTCAGAATATGGCTCAGTCGGTGTAAATTAGATATTAGTTTGTATCAGCACACAGGGTGAATGAAGCGTTCAGAAGATCCTGCACCTTTAGCAGCATGAAAGTCTTTTATTTTCCCATTTTCTAAACACAGAAAAATGTATCCCCACAATTCAGAATATTGAATGTCTTATAGAAAGTGAAAGGTCATTTGTAACTGTCCACAGGATTGATGGAGTTAAGATAGCTCCTTGACCTTCACCCTGCACTTGTGAAGTATGGTCTCAGATGAGAGAACATGATGCAAGTTTTTGGAGACTGTCCTTTTTATTTCATTTCACGTTATGGGTCTGTTTCTATATATATTTCACAATCATATGCTAAGATGTAATTACCTCAGATTCCCTCTCAATAAATAATAAATAATTTTCTAAAACTGCTCACATCTAGAATTGTACCAATTCAAAATTACATGACCACTTTTTGTTACTTTTAAGATGATCCACTTGAATAATTGCTTTAGGGGCCTATATAACAGCAAGGTCATGCCAAATAAATTGGCACATTTTTTAAGATGATGAATTTAATCTACACTGGAAATAAGACTGCAACTTTTGTATTTCGACATAGCTACTACCTTACAAAACCTAATGTTACATAATTCAAGGAGAAATCTTGGTATATTAACAATTGCCAACCACAACAGAAACATTTAAATTTATGCTCACTTAGCAACATGTTATAAACAAGCATTTCCCTGATAACATCTATATTTTTTATGCTGAAATATAATACTGATAAAAGTAATGCACACACAAAACCATGTTTTGTCCAGTTTCTAAGTAAAATAATCCCTTATAATCAGGGACTTTTTATGCCTCACAAAATTCATGATTTTCATTTTGTCTCCTTCATGCATCTATTACCTTATGCATTAAAGACTTAGGAATTACATACACAGTAATATCCAACAAAGTGCAATGCACATTTCCAGCATTTTAATTCATAATGGAGTAAGCTATATGCAGTTACAGAGCTTGCTCTCGTCCCACATACCCATATCCTCGAGCAGGTCCCAACCTGACAATGGAACACAATGCTGGCACTTCTCTTCTTGTGGACACATGGATTTATTCTGGGTGTTCTGGTTTTCTCCTGTCTAGATAGCTTAATTGGCTACTGCAAATTGTGTATGTTGAAGGCAAAAGGAATCAAAGGGAATCAGATTTCTGAATGGCCCATGAACTCATGAACCCTACTTTGTTATCAGTCTTTTGCACTATTTTGTAACTCGCAGTATTTTTTCTGTCTTGCACTGTAATACTGCCAAAAAAAACATATTTCATGACATATGTAGGTGATAATAAACTTAATTCTGATTCAGAGTTGCAGAAGGTACAAAGAAACAGAAAAGAGGAATGGGATTAATGCAAGTGCTCTGCTCAGGATTGGCAAGGATGTGATAGACTGAATAGCATTTTTCTGTGGTGTTATGAATACAAGATAGGATTTATTCACTGACTTTTATTCAGCATCCAGCACACCATCACCTCTCCTTCCACATCCATTCTCCCCACTAGCTTGAAACTTTTGCCAGATCTATTCTCCTTTCAATCATCAATGGGGCCATAACCAAGATGGTTGTTGCTCCACTGCAAAGCAACCAAATAACTTCTAATTCTAGACCAGAGGTTCCCAACCTAGGGTCCACAGACCCCTTGCTTAATGGTATTGGCCCATGGCATATAAAAAGTTTGGAAACCCCTGTTCTAGACCTATTTTCCCTTGTTTTTGAGAAATATCCTTAAAGATAAAATGGAACCATACAGTACGTTATCTTCTACAATAAAATTTTACAGCTGAGGGATTATACTCTTTATATTGCTTTTTATCTTTCTAGATGCCTGAAAATACATCATTGACATTCAAGACAGGTATAGTTCCTTTCTTTGCTTTACTATGAATCAAAAATGTGTTCACCATCTGTAAAAACAAAATAAATTTGCATCAAAATAAATGATCTCATATATATAATAGTGTGAGATGTAAGGATAGCAATAATATTAACAAAATGGAAGTTAAACTATTTATGGTTAGGTAGTAAATCAGATATAATTATGTGGATATCTCCTTGGTGTGAAAGGTTTAGATGAGGCAAAAATTGTTAGGGGTGGTGAGGAAGGATTCCTGACACAACCTGTGGACACACTAACTAGAGGAGAGGCCATATTACTCAAAAGGAAGAAAGGATCAGACAGGGTTCTTAAGAAGTAAAAGGTAGCCAGAAGAAGCATAAGAAGGGACTTAGGAGAGCTAGAAGGGAATATGAGAAAATGAGTAGGATTAAGGAAAATCTCAAGGCATTCTACACATATGTGAAGAGTATGATGATAACTAGAGTGAGGTCAGGACTGATCAGGAATAAAAGAGAAAATATGTGCCTGGACTCAGAAGGTAGGGCAAACCCTTAATGAATATGTTATTTCAGTATTCACTAGTGATAAGGTAGGGCAAACCCTTAATGAATATGTTATTTCAGTATTCACTAGTGATAAGGCAGGGCAGACCCTTAATGAATATGTTATTTCCGTATTCACTAGTGATAAGGTAGGGCAAACCCTTAATGAATATGTTATTTCAGTATTTACTAGTGATAAGGCAGGGCAAACCCTTACTGAATATGTTATTTCAGTATTCACTAGTGATAAGGTAGGCAAACCCTTAATGAATATGTTATTTCAGTATTCACTAGTGATAAGGTAGGGCAAACCCTTAATGAATATGTTATTTCAGTATTCACTAGTGATAAGTGTGAGGTTAAGAAGGAGGATGTATTGGAACTTTAAAAAAAACATTAGGATAGATGAATCCCTGGGATGAAATGAGATTTAACTCAGGTTACTACCAGAAGTTAAGAAAGAGATTGTTGAACCTTTGGTAATGATCTTTGTGTCCTCATTGGACACAGGAATAGCACCAGAAGATTGGAAGGTGGCAAATGTTATTACTTTGTTCAAGAAAGGAAATAGGAATAGCCCAAGGAATTATAGACCACTGTCTATAAATAGTCTATAGACTATTTATCAGCCATGGGCAAACTATTGGACAGAAATTTTAGAGGCAGGATTTATAAGTGTTTGGAAAAACATAGTTTGATTAGAGATAGTTAGTACGGCCTTGTGAGGGGTAGGACATGCCTTTCGGGTCTGATTGACTTCTTCGAGAAAGTGAAAAACAGATTGATGAAGGTAGAGCAGTGGATGTGGTATTCATGGATTTTAGTAAGGTGTTGGACAAGGTTTCTCATGGTAGGCTCATGCAAAAAATCAGGAGGTACGGGATCCAGGGAAACATGGCTTATGTGGATTCAGAATTGACTCATCCACAAAAGGCAGAGGATGGTAGTAGATGGAGGTCAGTGACGAGTGGTGTTCTACAGGGATCTGTTCAGGGATTCTTACTCGTTGTGCTTTTTATGAATATTTTGGATGAAGAAGATATCCAATTTGCAAATGACATGAAAGCTGGTAATGTTGTGGATAGTGCAGAAGATTCTTGTGGGTTATAATAGGACATTGTTAGGATGCAGAGCTGGTCAGAGATGTGGCAAATTAAGTTAAATCTGGAGGAGTATGAAGTGATACATTTTGAAAGGTCAAACTTGAAGGCAGAGTACAAGGATAACGGCAGGAATCTTAGCAGTGTAGAGGGACAGAAGGATCCTGGGGTTCAAATCCATAGATTCCTCAAAGACACCATGTAAGTTGATAGGCTGATTAAGAAGACATATGGTGTGCTAGGCTTCATAGTTGGGGAACTGAGTTCAATCACGAGGTAATGTTGTAGTTCTGTAAAATTATACAATTGGAGTATTGTGTTCAGTTCTGCTTCCTTCGTTACAGTAAGGATATGGAAGCTTTAGAGAGAGTGTGCAGAGGAGATTTATCAGGATGCTGCATGTTTTATGAGGAAAAGTTAGTGAGCTGGGGATTTTAGCTTTGGAGCGAAGGACGATAACAGCCGATTTGATAGAGGTGTATAAGATGAAAGGAGGCATAAATAGAGAGAACAGTCAGCAACCTTTTCCCCAGAGACTCTTAGGCTACGTCCACACTAGACCGGATAATTTTGAAAACGCCAGTTGCGCGTAAAAACGACAGGCGTCCACACTAGGCATTTTTAAAGATACCCCTGTCCACATTAAAATGGATATTTGGGCGAATCTCCTCCTGCTGGGCTGCACAGGACACACAGAAAACAAGCAAAGAGGAAATGGTATACTTGGTGCACGTTTGTCTAGTTACAGACTAGAAAAACTTAAAAGGAAATTGCCAAACAAAAGACTTGGTATGCGTTTGTTCAGTTACACACTAGAAAAACTTAAAAGGAAATTGCCAAACGAAAGACTTGGTACACGTTTGTCCAGAAACATTTCCTACAGCCATGGTCCCTTCACCGATGAAAGGGATGACAGCTACAACTAAATGTAAAAAGGTTTGTTACTGGGCAAAAGTGAAATATGCTGTTACCTCATTTGTTTGCCTTTACTTTTGCCATGTCTTTGTGTGTTATTTTGCTGTATTTAACATGTGCAATAAAACGAGTTACTGGGCAAAAGTGACAAGTACATCTGTTGAATGTTTGCGCAAGCAATACATTAATAAAGCACCTTGTTAAATGTACAAAACATGACTGCGTCAGTGTTATCTTGTATTTCCACACAATGTTACATTAGGCTGTTACACATCTATTGTCAGATATTGTTGTGGTGCTGGAGGTTGCGTTCAAGAAAACAATGAAATGCCGCGCTGCCGCGACCATTTGTTTCGGCACGTCATGACAGCGGTTTTAAAAATAGTTGGTTACCCTGTACACACTACGCCGGATATTAAGCGTTTTCAGATTTATTCACTCTGGAGAGTGTTTCTGAAAATCTCTGTTTTCGGAGGAGGAAAATGCTATTTCAATGTGGACGGAGGGTCAAAACGAAGAGAAAAAGCTTTGGTTACAGATTTATCCGGTCTAGTGTGGACATAGCCTTAACTAGGCATATGGATGAAGGAAATGGAGGGGTATGTGACTGGGAGAGTTAGATTGATCTGAAGTGGGTTACAATGTCAGCACATCATCGGCTGAAGGGCCTGTATCGTGATATAATTATGTAATATATTCCATAATTATAGTTTGAGTATCTCCAACTTATTAATGAATAAGCTTTATTAGAAGACTATCAAATGTACAATATTTTATGAAAACTTTTAATGTTACTTCACCAAACAAGTCAAGTACAGTGCCTATAAAAAGTACTCATCACCTCTTGGAAGTTTTCATGTTTTATTGTTTTACAACATTGAATCACAGCGGATTTAACCTGGCTCTTTTGACAACTGATTAACAGAAAAGACTCTTTCATATCAAAGTGAAAATAAGTTTCTACAAATTGGTCTAAATTTATTACAATTATTAAACACAAAATAATTGATTCCTCTCCCCCTTCAAGTCAGTATTTAGTCAATGCACCTTTGGCAGCAATTACAGCCTTGAGTCTGTGTGGATAGGTCTCTATCAGCTTTGCACAATTAGACACTGCAATTTTTCCCCATTCTTTACAAAACTGCTCAAGCTCTCTCAGAGCATGGGGATGGATGCAACCAGCACTTTTCAAGTCCAGCCACAAATTCTCAGTAGGATTGAGGTCTGGACTCTGACTTGGCCATTCCAGGACATCAACTTTGTTGTTTTGAAGCCATTCCTGCGTAGCTTTGCCTTTATGCCAGGGGTCATTGTGTTGCGGGAAAACAACTCTTCTCTCAACTCGGAGTTCTTTTGTAAACTGCATCAGGTTTTCCTCCAGAATTTCCCTGTATTTTGCTACATTCATTTTACCCTCTAGCTTTACAAGCCTTCCAGGGCTTGTTGCAGCGAAGCATCTCCACAGCATGTTGCAGTCTCCACCATACTTCACTGTAGTGATGGTGCGTTTTTGATGATGTGCAGTTTTTGGCTTATGCCAAACATAGTATTTAGTCTGATGGCCAAAAAGCTCAATTTTGGTTTCATCAGACCATAGCACCTTCTTCCAGCTGTCTTCAGAGTCTCCTACATGCCTTCTGACAAACTCTAGCTGAGATCTCGTGAGTTTTTTTTCAACTATGGCTTTCTCTTTGCCACTCTCCCATAAAGCTGTGATTGCTGAAGCACCCAGGCAACAGTTGTTGTATATGCAGTCTCTCCCATTTGAGCAAACTCCACCAGGGTTGTCATTTATAAAACATAGAATCAATAAAGGGATCAATAAAGTATGACTATGACTACACGACGGGTGATTGATAAGTTCGTGGCCTAAGGTAGAAGGAGTCAATTTAGAAAACCTAGCACAATTATTTTTCAAAATAGTCCCCTCCTATATGTACACACTTAGTCCAGCAGTCCATATGGATCCTTCTTTGTAGAAGTGGTCCACAGCAGGGGTATTGATAAGTTTGTGGCCTAAGGTAGAAGGAGATGAGTTATTAACTTCAAACTTTCTGCATTATCACTCAAAGTGTTGAACGAGAGCGTCTTGGATCTCCAAGTGGTCCACAGCAGGGGTGATTGATAAGTTTGTGGCCTATGGTAGAAGGAGATGAGTTATACAGCTCTCATTCCATGCATGTGCAGTTCAACTCTTTTGAGTGATTATGCAGAAAGTTTGAATAACTCATCTCCTTCTACCTTAGGTCACGAACATATCAATCACCCCCTGCTGTGGACTACTTCTGGAGGTCCAAGACGCTGACTTCTACAAAGAAGGGATCCGAATGCTCCACAACCGCTGGACTAAGTGTATAAACATAGGAAAAATAAATGTGCTAGGTTTTCTAAAATTGACTCCCTCTGCCTTAGGCCACAAACTTATCAATCACCCCTCGCAGAAATCTATAGAACATTACAGGCCCTTCAGCCCACAATGTTGTGCTGACTATGTAACCTATTCTAGAAACTGCCTAGAATTTCCCTACTGCATAGTCCTCTATTTTTCTAAGCTCCATGTATCTATCTAAGAGCTTCTTAAAAGACCCTATTTTATCTGCCTCTACTACTGTCGCTGGCAGAGCATGCCACACACCCACCACTCTATGTGAAAAACTTACTTCTGACATCCCCCTTGTACCTACTTACAAGCACCTTAAAACTATGCCCCCTCGTGTTAGCCATTTCAGCCCTGGGAGAAAGCCTCTGGCTATCCACAATTCCTCTCATCATCTTATATACCTCTATCGGGTCACCTCTCATCCTCTGTCACTGTAAGGAGAAAAGGCCAAGTTCACTCAACCTATTCTCATAAGGCATGCTCTCTGATCCAGGCAACATCCTTTTCTTTTTCCAATATTTTTATTAATTTATAGATAGATAGATGGATATACTTTATTGATCCCAAGGGAAATTGGGTTTCGTTACAGCTGCACCAACCAAGAATAGAGCATAAATATAGCAATACAAAAACCGCAAACAATCAAACAACAATATGCAAACTATGCCAGATGGAAATAAGTCCAGGGCCAGCTTATTGGCTCAGGGTGTCTGATCCTCCACGGGAGGAGCTGCAAAGTTCGATGGCCAAAGGCAGGAACAACCTCCCATGACACCCAGTGTTGTATCTTGGTGGAATATGGCCGGAGTCCAACAGCAAAAAGTTCAATATCCGGTCTACAAACACGTTTCTCGATTGTAATATGACCAGGATTGCATCATTCGTTGTTAACCAGAACAGCAAGTCCCCAACTCCTATGCACTTACCGCTGTCAGTGCACTTCCAGTCAGCCGGAATGGTCTGGAAGCCCTCCATAGAAAAGTTTTGGTCAGGTATGTCCTCGTGCAGCCCCGGTTCAGTAAAACACATAACACTGCATTCCCAAAATGTTCTCTGACTCCTGGCTAGCCCTGTCAACTCGTCCATTTTATTACCCACCGAACTCCTCTTCTCCATAAGTCTCTGTTGTCTCGACCCGGTCCTCTTTCCTCAACTTTGTGATCCCCCTCTGCATCCTCTGTGTGTTTTCCTCCAGGTTTCAGTAGGGGTGTCTGCCGCTCTGCTCGCTAAACCGGCCGGTAGAAGCACAATCAGCTGGTCCCTGGAATAAACAATGCGACCATACTGCTGCCCCGCTAATGAGACATGTCCGAATGTAACTATTTCCAGCGCTCAAAACCCAGATAAAACTCCCTCCACCAGCATGTTAGAGAGGGTGCAGCTTCAACGTGTTACCGTGATAAAAAAACAACAAATAACGTAAATTAACAGGCTGCATGCATGACCGGTGCATGCACATAGGAGTTTATGTAAGAATACAGAGTACAGGAAAAAAAAATATGTCAATACATTAAACTAAATCACATATAAAGACTCCTTACCCTATATTTGTACAAGTCAATTAGTTCGTAACTTTGAAAAATAATAACTTTATTATTTTAAAAAAATCTAACCCACTACCAAGACCGAAGCTGATTAATAGAAAAAAAAGAAAAAAAGGTTATTAGTCAACATCTGTGCTTTAACAGCAAATCAAAGGCTTTGAAAATAATTCAGAAAAGGACCCCACAATGTTTGAAAGTCTTGATTAGATTCAAAGGTTGAATGTTGAATCTTCTCTAAATTTAAACATGACATCACATCACATAACCGTTGGCCATGAATAGGAGGAGCCACAGCTTTCCTTTTAAGCAAAAGCATCCTTCTGGCCATAAGACATAAAAGCCAAAATGTGCAAATCAGATGGCTCCAAAATAATATCCTTTCCTCCAACAATACCAAATAAAGCAGTCAAAGGAAGGCAACATCCTTTTGATAACCGACTTTATTTTTAGGGTTTGGGGAAAAAAGGATGTGAGGAAAGTACTGGAACTGTCACGGTCCCGGTTGTTCCTCCCGTTTATTCCTCATGTTCTCCTAATTCCCTTTTCCCTGTGTTGCTCCTGCTCCCCTGTGTGTGTGTGTGTGTGTGTGTGCGTGTGCGCGCGCGCGCGCACGCGCAGTGGGCATGGCCTTCCTTTTGTTCTCCCAGGCTTCCTGATTGCAGCGCACCTGAATCTCATCTGACCTGCAGCATAAATACCCCAGCTTTCCATCCACTCATCGCCAGATCGTTGCTTCAGCCAGTGTGGCAGTTCACGTTCTAGGCCACTTAGAATTGTGTATTCTAAGTTTTGTTTCTGCGCTGTTGTTTGCCTGTGTTAACTCTGTCTCTCTGTGTCAACAGGAGCATTGCATGCCGCCTGTCTTCCCGTTCATCCTCCTGCCTGCTGTTCTCCTCCGGCCACGCTCACACCTTAGTCTGCATTCCTGCTCTGCCTCGTCCCGCCGCCCACCTACACTCTCCACGGACTAAGTGGTTGAACACCACTCTGTCACCGCAGCGACCCTGGTTCAATCCCCAGTCAAGCCTTACTCTTTGGCTTTCCTCTGCCTAATTCTCACTACCCGGCCTTCCCTACAACCCTTAATAAACCCTCTTCAGAGTACTCTACCTCTGTGTCAGTGTCCTGTGTCTGGGTTCACCCATTCTTCGCAACAGAAAGATCTGGCCAACATGGACCCAGTGGACACAAACACCAACCTATAAGCCCTCGCCAGCCAGGGTCCCCTCCTGGGTCTACTCAACCAACTCCTCCGGGAGGTCATGGAGAACCTCCGTTCCCTGTCTGCTCACGTCGCACAGATCGGTAACCAGGAGGACCATGTCTCCACTCATATCACTCAACCCACACCTGAACCTCACCCAGACAGCCTCACGTACCACAGCCGGAGCACTACACTGGAAACCTGGGGAAGTGCTGGGGTTTCCTCCTTCAATGCTCCCTGGTGTTTGAGCAGCAGCTGTTGACCTACTCCACAGATAAGTCTAAAGTTCCTTATGTCATGGGGTCGCTAAGGTGGGACGCGTTAGCGTGGGCCACAGCAGTTTGGGACAACCAACCTGATATCTGCTCCTCTTTTGCCAGTTTCATTGTGGAGAAGAGAAGGATCTTCGATCACCCAGTCCGGGGTAAGGGTGCCGCTAAGTGCCTACTCGCTCTCCGCCAGGGCTCCCGCAGTGTTGCTGAATATTCAGTGGAGTTCCGGACATCAGCAGCCGACGCGGGGTGGAATGATGAGTCACTCCAGGGGGTATTTCTGAGTGGACTAGCGACCTCGTGAAGGACAAGTTGGCGGCGAGAGACTATTCTGACAGCCTGGATTCCCTGATCTCCCTGGCCACCAGGTTGGACAATCACCTCCGGGAGCACTGTAGAGAGATAATTGGTTGTCCACCACCTTTGGCCACTTCTCAGCTCTCTTTACCGCCTCCAGCCAGAACAAGCCTCTCTCCCCCTCCTGCACCCCAAGTAGCTCCCAGCCCTGCCGTTTGCACCGCCCCGGGAGAGGAACGCATACAGCTGGGGCGGGCCCACCTTTCTCCCGCTGAAAGTCTCCGGAGAGTGAGAGTAGGCGAGTGTCTATATTGCAGTCAGTCTGGCCACTTCCTTGCCACCTGTCCCCTTCGGCAGAGACTGGGGGTGCTCACCAGTAGCAGTGGGGACCCTGGTGAGCAGACAACCTTCCCTTTCGTCCCCTAACCCCGGATGCAGCTTCCAGCCATTCTGTGTCATAATCAACAGTCCTTGCCTCTGCTAGCGCTAGTGGACTCCGGCGCAGAGGGAAACATCCTGGACGAAAACCTTGCCCTGCAAGCCGGTATTTCTCGTGAGCCTCTGTGTACCGCCCTGGACGCCAATACACTAGACGGTAGACTCCTGGGCCGTGTCACGCACTGCACGGAACCCCTGCTTCTCCTTCTCTCCAGAAACCATCGGGAACAGATATGGTTCAATCTAATCTCCTCTCCTCAGGCCCCTTTAATTCTCGGCCACCCTTGGCTAAGCCATCATTACCCCCACATCGATTGGTCCACCAGGAAGATAGTCAGCTGGAGCTCGTTCTGCCATTCCTCTTGCCTGCAATCAGCCATTTCCCCAGTGGAGGTCACCGCGACCTCGTCTGCCTCTCAGCCCCCTGACTTGTCCACCATTCCCAGAGAATATCATGATCTTGGAGAGGTGTTTAGTAAGCAACAGGCCCTTTCTCTGCCTCCACATCGCCCTTACAACTGTGCGACTGACCTTCTCCCTGGAGCCTCATTACCCATAAGTCGGCTGTATAGCCTGTCCTGTCCAGAAAGCATGCAAGCAAAGTCCAAAGATAAAGCACAAGGTGGTGAGAAAAGATCTGAAAAGGGTAATTTTGAAACAATTCAGTCATGTTCTAAGGATAAAGTGCCAGCTTTGTAATGAGAAATTAGAAGAAAGCGAGATCAAGTTGCCAGCTGCTTTATCCAAGCCTAAAACAGATCATGAAAACGAACAAAGTAATAAGCTGAAAAATATGGCAGAGTATGTTGGGGAGGTGGAAATAACCAAAAGTAATGAAATGCAAGAGAGTCATAAGTGGAGTATGATCAGTCAGGATCTAAAGCTGACCTGCATACAGATATTAAAAATGAAGAAATTGTAGAAGGGAAAAAAGATATTCTACATTTCGAGTTAAAGGAATGGCATTTAGGAGAAAATGAAACAAACAGTACAGAAGAAAAATCTGAAAATACATTCTCAAAGTCAAGAGAAAAATTTGAAAATGATCAGTCTAATAATGAAGGAACTGATATAGAAAATTCCCAGTTGCATTTAAAAGAAAGCAGACTGGATACTAAGGAAATTGCACATGCTTCTCCAGGAAACATGGTGCAAATTGAAAATTTGATAAAATCTGAAGGCAAATTAGAGGAGAGAACAGAAGCCTTTGAAAGTAAAAGAGGCAAAGCTGAGCCTAGGGAGAATTTAAATTTGGGAGAAAAAGAGCTTGAAACTGAACAAAATGAGACTGGCAGATGTAAAGTATCTCTTTTGGTTAAAGAACAAACTGAAAAGCCAGCTCATGAACAGTTAGCAAAATCAAATGAGATAAATATTCATCCAAACTTGGAACAACATAGATCCTTACATATCCTGTATGTGGCAGCTTCTCCTGACAATCCAACTACAAAAGATTCTAGTCTTTTTCATCCAATTGCTGCTAAAGCCAGTTTGTTCATTATGATCCTTCTTCACCAGCTACTCCAACACCTGATGAAAATTTTAGCTACGAGGCACTTTCTAGTGTTTCAGACTCCAGTGTACCTCCTGTGGAAGGTCCTGGAAATCAAGAGGCTCACAGTTCAGAAAATGTTGCCCAGGAATTGTGTGCTAAAAACCAAGCTGAAGAAATGGACATCAAATGCGAGCCACCAAAAGTGGAGTTGCGAGAGTTGTCAGATCAGCAGGATATTGTGTCAGAAATAAACACAAGTGCCATAGGTGAATTGAAAGATGAAGATCAAACTGGAGAATCTGTCACAGGTGCTAGAGAGCAAAGTTCCACCAAAAACGAAAGAAAGCCCAAGCGCCCATACACTCCAGTAGAAAATCCTCCTAAAAGGAGATACCTTCATTCAGAAGAGAGATCTGCTGCAGTAGATGAACCTGTTGAAGTCATACCAGTTCAAGCTCAAGAGGAAGAAAGTCCAACACCATCGCAAGAAAAGACCACAAAGGTTGAAGATAAAGCAAGAAACCTGACCAGTGACGTAAGTAGCCAGAATAAACCAACCACTCATGCAGCTAAAAAAGTAAACAGTCCTGAGCATTTGTCTGTAACTGAGCAAGAAATGTGTTCACTGACTTCCACAAAAGAGAAACCAACAACTGATTTAAAGTTGGGAAAATCTCCAGCACCAGTATCAGTTACAAGATCAAAAGAATCAACCATCTCCTGTGCCTAAACAAGGGCGTAAAAGAGAAGCAAGTACAGAACGCAAAAGACGACCACATAGAACTCAAGCTACCCAGATCCATGCACATTCATCCCACCTTCCATGTCTCCCAACTGAAACCTGAGTCTGTCAGCCCTTTGTGCCCTCCTGCCGAACCCCCTCCACCTGCCCGAGTCGTCGACAATCACCCAGTTTACACCATCCTGTGGTGCGCCGCCGAGGCAGAGGTTTCCAGTACCTTGTCAATTGGGAGGGATACGGTCCTGAGGAGTGCACCTGGATCCCCCGCTCCTTCATCTTAGACCCTTCCCTCATCCGAGACTTCCATCACAACATTCCGGGCAAGCCTGGTGGTTCACCTGGAGGCTCCCATTGAGGGGGAATATTGTCACGGTCCCGGCTGTCCCTCCCATTTATTCCTCATGTTCTCCTAATTCCCTTTTCCCCGTGTTTCTCCTGCTCCCCTGTCTGTCTCTCTCTTTGTTTGTCTGTGTGTGTGTGTGTGTGGGCGAGGTGGGCACGGCTTTCCTTTTGTTCTCCCAGGCTTCCTGATTGCAGCGCACCTGAATCTCATCTAACCTGCAGCATAAATACCCCGGCTTTCCATCCACTCATCGCCAGATCGTTGCTTCAGCCAGTGTGGCAGTCCATGTTCTAAGCCGCTTAGAATTGTGTATTCTACGTTTTGTTTCTGGGCTGTTGTTTGCCTGAATTAACTCTGTCTCTCCAGGTTAACAGGAGCATTGCATGCCGCCTGTCTTCCTGTTCATCCTCCTGTCTGCCGTTCTCCTCCAGCCACGCTCACGTCCCTGCTCTGCCTCATCCCACCACCCGCCTACACTCGCCGCTGGCTCAGTGGTTAAATGCCGCGCTCTCACCACACCCGGTGAAGCCTTACTCACTCCTCGGCTTTCCTCTGCCTAATCCTCACTCCCCGGTCTTCCCTGCAACCCTTAATAAACCTTCTTCAGAGTACTCTACCTCCGTGTTAGTGTCCTGCATTTGGGTTCACCCGTTCTTCGCAACAAGAACAAAAAATAATTAAGCAATGTGGGGAAAAATAAGCATTTCCAAAATGCAAGAATTCTAGCAAGTACTTTTATCTAAAAATACAGTATTAGACCAATTTTTTCTCTCAAATTTAGAGTAAAGCTGGTGAATTTGTCATATCCAGCAACTTACTTGTCTCAATAATGGTAGGATCATGTAAACAGTTGCTTTTAGTAAACTATTTCTATTTATGAGACCCAAGCCAGCTTTTGATTGATGATCTTGTTATTTAGACAACTATTAGTGCAGTAATTTTGTCTGAGCAATACTATTCTTGATCTATTGCCAACTAGAAGTTAAGTCTGATACTTAAGTCAGCAGCAAGGTCATGCTCTCAGAAATATTTGATGAACAGTATCCATAGTATAAACATACATATTACAGAATCATTGGTTCTCTTTCTGAAGAAAATCATGTATACAAATACACACTCCTCAAAACTAACAGCAAGAACCATGCACTCAAGATGCATGACCCATGTTTTCAAATATTGATGATATCCATTATTTCCAAATTCCACTAAAATAAACAATTACACAATGAAAATTGATTGAAAATTATCTTTATTTATTTGTCAAATATTATTTTTATCATTTGAGTGCATTTGCTTAGTTTTAACTGGACTGTCTTTACTTCCTCAGTTCACTTGTCTAAGCAGAAGTCCTCTGGATGAAAAACAATTGATTTTGCCCAAACATTGAGTAGTGAGAGGGAAAATGATAATGCTTGGGCTGCCATTTTGAGGTTTGCCTATAAACGGCCAAAGAACAAGGCTCTCTTTTTCTGTTCTTCACTCGTTAAGGTAGCTATTCAAATATGCTGAGTGATCACCTGTATAATTATTAAAACAAAAATATACAATAGACAGGAATAATGTAATGGTGTGGCAGAAACTGTGTGGGCAATTGTTCATGCTCACATTTGAGACTAGATTCCAAAACCCATGTACATGGACTCCAGTGCCAAGCATGACCTGGCACACAACTCAGTGTTGTGACCATCTGGAGTCATGGTCCTTCCACAATCAGTGAGACAAAATACCATCTGAAAATTGTTTGTGGTTTGTAATACAAAGCTTGCGTGGGTGGCAAGGATCTTATCCCATCCTTTGTAAAGTTCATGTGCATTACAGTGAGCCAGGTAAACATTGTCCACCAAAGTGATAGGTTCATAGTGACAACACATTCAGTGAGACAAAACTCACGGTCAACTGAGAGGAGATGCCAGTAGTGAAGTCAAGGAGTCAGTAGTAAATATTAATGGATCATCTTTCTGCTGAAATGGAGACAAAGAGATCAAGAAAGGGGAGAAAGGTATCAGAAATGGATCAAGTAAATTTGAGGGCAGGGATGAAATTGGTAGCAGTTGATGAAGTTGATATGTTTTGCAGGCAGCACCCCAGTGCAGTTGTCAATTTAACAGTGGAGAGTACGGCAGTGATGCTGGACAAGGTTTGAAACATGACTCAGGTCTTGTTCCAGATTCCAGCATGTGAAGTCTATTACACTGCAACCCTTTTTGGCTATTTTCTGTACTTATTAATAACATTTTAATGATCTCTATAAATAGTCTTTTAGGACTTCTAAAATTTCCAGTGATTGTCCTATACATTTTAGGTCCAAAATGGCTAGCCTCATATATGCATGCACTGAAATCCATTTACTATGGCTCTGTTTATTTGTTTTGTATTTCTCTACATTGACAGCAGTGCTACCGGAATTAGTTTCATTAACAGACCCAAATACATGGCTTATCACAGCAAGCAACATAAGTGCAACACCTGCTCATTCACCTCTTCACTCACCTCCATTCAGAAATCCAAACAGTCCTTCCAGGTGAGGCAACACTTAACCTGCAAATCTGTTGGGGTTGCCTACTGTATCCAGTGATTCCGATGTAGCCTCCCCTATGTTGGTGAGACCTGACACCGATTGGGGAAACACTTTGTTAAGCACCCCTGCTCGATCCACAAAAAGCGTAATTTCATAATAGCCAAAAATTTAAATTCCTCTCCCCATTCCCGTATCAACATGTCAATTCAAGGCCTCCTCTTCTGCCACAATGAGGCCATGCTCAGTTTGGAGAAGCAACACCCCATATTCTGGCCAGTAGCCTCCAACTTGATGGCATGAACATCGATTTCTCCAACTTCTGATAAGTTTTCCCCTCCCCCTTCCCTCTTCTTCAATTCCCTAATTTGGTCTCTTACCTCTTCTCACATGCCTATCACCTCCTCCTGGTGTCCCTCCTACTTCTTTTTCTCTTGGCCCACTCACCTCTCCTATCAGATTCCTTCTTTTCCAGCCCGTTGCCTCTTCCACCTATCACCTTCCAGCTTGTTACTTCATCGTTCTCCCCCACCCACCTGATTTCACCGATAAATTTAGATGGAAATGTAACATAGGAAGATTTTTTTACTCTTCATGTATGTGAGAGAGATATAAGAAATAAACTCAATTCAATTCAATAAACTTCTAGTTTGTCCTCCTTTCCCATCCCCCCCACATTCTTATTCTGCTTTCCTTTCCAGTCCTGTTGAGGGGTCTCAGCCTGAAACATCAACAGTTCGTTCATTTCCATAGATGCTGCCTGTCCAGCTGAGTATCTCCAGCATTTTGTGTGTGTTGGTTTTGATTTCCAAAATCCGTAGAATCTCTTGTGTATATGGCTTATAAAACATAGAATATACAACATAGAAAACCTACAGCACAATACAGAATACAGGCCCTTCACCCCACAAAGCTGTGCCAAACATGTACGTACTTTAGAAATTACCTGAGGTTACCCACAGTCCTCTATTTTTCTAAGCTCCATTTACCTATCTAGGAGCCTCTTAAAAGATCCTATTGTACCAGCCTCCATCACCGTCACCCCATTCTACGCACTCACCACTCTGCGTAAAAAAACCTACCCTGACATCTCTTCTGTACCTACTTCCAAGCACCTTAAAACTGTCCTCCCATGTTAGCCATTTGAGCCCTAGGAAAAAGCCTCTGACTATCCACACGATCAATGCCTCTCATCATCTGCTCTGTCCGGTCACCTCTCATCCTATGTTGCTTCAAGGAGAAAAGGCCGAGTTCACTCAAACTATTCTCATAAGGTATGCTCGCCAACCCAGGCAACATCCTTGTATATCTGCTCTGCATCCTTTCTATAATTTCCACATCCTTCCTGTAGTAAGGTGACACGAACTGAGCACAATACTCCAAGTGGGGTCCTATGTAGCTGTAACATTATCTCTCCGCTCTTCAACTCAGTCCCATGGTAGATGAAGGCCAATACACCGTATGCCTTCTTAACACACAGTGAACCTTTGTAGCAGCTTTGAGTATCCTATGGATTCACGCTCCAAGAACCCTCTGATCCTCCACACTGCCAAGAGTCTTACCATTAGTACTATATTCTGCCATCATATTTAACCTACCAAAATGAACCACTTCACACTTATCTGGGTTGAACTTCATCTGCCATTTCTCAGCCCAGTTTTGCATCCTATCAATGTCCCGCTGTAACCTCTGACAGCCTTCCACACTATCCAAAACACACCCAACCTTTGTGTCATCAGCAAATTTACTAACCTATCCCTCCACTTCCTCATCCAGGTCATTTATAAAAATCACGAAGAGAAGGGGTCCCAGAACAGATCCCTACCATCCGTATTTCTTTCCTGCGTCCACAGAATCGCCTGTCTGCCCCCCTTCTGAGCCACAGGGCCAGACTCTGTGCCAGAGGCACGGCCACCGTTGCTTCCCCCAGGTAGATCATCCCCCCCCCACCCCCCCAGCAGTACTCAAACAGGAGTACTTATTGTTAAGCGGGACAGCCACAGGGGTACTCTCTAGTATCTCACTCTTGCCCTTACCTCTCCTGTTACCCACTTATCTGTTTCTTGAGGCCCTGGTCTGACAACTTGCCTATAGCTTCTCTCTATCACCTCCTCACTTTCCCTGACCAGGTCCCTAAGGAGCTGCAGCTCAATGCACCGGGCGCAGATGTGGCTATCCAGGAGGCTGGGAGACTCCCAGACATCCCACGTCTGACACCCAGTACAGAACATCGGCCTCACAAACATGTTTCCTATTCCTATTCTTCACAAGTAACTTACCTCAGCTCAACCCGTTATTGCTGAAGCCCCATTGAGCCAAAGCCCGCCTACTCTGACTCCCTCTACTGTGTCGCCCGTTCCTCTGACACCAACCCTATAAAGCTGCCTTCTTTTTAAATCCTTCCCGCCAGTCTAACTCACTAACGTCCACCTGCTTGCGCAGTTGTGCCTCGTTCAAACTGAAAAAAAAACTCATCTCCTTTTAAATCCTTCCCGGTGGTCTAACTCTCTGACGTTCACACGCTTACAGAGTCATGCCTCGATCAAACCCAATCTATTATCCCAATGCGCAGCCATTCCAAATGATATCGATATGTGTTAACTTGGACGCCATGTACAATCCTGATTTGATGGAGACAGCCATGAGAAGCACGGAGGAACACCTGGAGAAACTGCCGTTGCTACTGTGCGATTGAGAACCTCCGGAGGGGAAGGCCCCAAATCCTCGGCTTTGCCTATTGCCTGTTGCCGGGGTCGGGGTCGAAGCGCTTGGTAGAGATGGTGCTTGGTGCTCTGTGTCAGAGAGCTGGTCAGAGGCTCGGAGTTTGGACAGACTTGGAGTCGGACTGTGGTTGGATGCTTCCAAGATGCTGCATCGGCAAGTTTGCGGCACTGGAGGTTCACCATCTGCGAGAGAATGATGGGACTTTCGAGAGACTTTGAAACTTTTTACCGTGCCATGGTCTGTTCTTTATCAAATTATGGTATTGCTTTGCACTGTTGTAACTATATGTTATAATCACGTGGTTTTTGTCAGTTTTTCAGTCGGTTTGTCATTTGTTTCTGTGATATCATTCTGGAGAAACACTATATAATTTCTTAATGCATGCATTCCTAAATGACAATAAAAGAGGACTGCGTGTTCTCATAATCTAATCTATTCCAAAACCACCACTCATTATATCCTGCCAGCTACAAGGTCTGACAGACATCCCCCCACTAACTCCTGTCCTTTAGTAATCCCTAAGCCAATTCAATAATTCACCTTCAATTCTTTGAACATCAACTTTTGAAAAATTTTAACAAATGCCCTCTCTAAGCCTACAAAAATAGCTATCTGCTGATTTGTTGCCTCCTCAAAACGAGTAATTTTGGTTTGCCTGACAGAACCTACCTCTTCCAAATTCTGGAATGCTCCCTCTGATTAGTCAAGAATTTTGAAGATATTCAGGAGTCCTACCTTGCATTACAAATTCCAACAATTTGTCAACAATTAATTTTAGGGTAACCAGTTTATCTCTAACTTTACTAATTACCTGACATGCAGTTTTTAGACCATAGGCCATGAGCAATAGGAGCAAAATCAGGCTATTCAGCCCATTAAGTCTGCTCTGCTATTCCATCATGGCTGATCCCAGATCCCATTGAACCCCATACACCTGCCCTCTCACTATATCCCTTGATGCCCCAATCAATCAGGAATCTATCAACTTTTGCTTTAAATATACCCATGAACTTGGCATCCACCACAGTCTGCGGTAGAGCATTCCACAAATTCACACTTTTTGGCTAAAAATATTCCTCCTTACTTCTGTTCTAAAAGGTCATCCCTCAATTTTGAGGCTGTGCCCTCCAGTTCTGGAGACCTACATCAGAGGAAGCATCCTCTCCACATCCACCCTATCTTGTCATTTCAACATCCAGTAGGTTTCAAGAAGAACCCTACATAGTCTTCTGAATTCCAGTGAGTACAGACCCAAAGTTGCCAGAAGCTCCTCATATGTTAGCCCCTTCATTCCTGAAATCATTCTCGTGAACCTCCTCTGGACTCTCTCCAATGACAACATACAATTTCAACATAACATTCAATGCATGTACCCAGTACATTGATTTATGAAGACCAATGTGCCAAAAGATATATTTATGACCCTATCTACCTGTGATGCCACCTTCAAGGAATTATGGATCTGTATTCCTAGATCCCTCTGTTCTACTGCACTCCTCAATGCCCCACCTCTCATCATGTAAGACCTACCCTTGTAGGTCCTCCCAAAGTGCAACACCTTATATTTGTCTGCATTAAATTATATCTGCCATTTTTCAGTCCATTTTCCCAGCTGGTCCAGATCCTGATGCAGGCTTTAATAGTCTCTTTCACTGTCCACTATACCCCCATTCTTGGTGCCAGCCGCAAATTTGCTGATCCTGTTAACCACATTATCATCCAGATCATTGATATAAATGACAAACAATAATAAACACAGCACCATTCCCGCAGCACACCACTAGTCACAGGCCTCCAGTCAAAGGTAACCGTCTACTACCATTCTCTGGCATCTCCCACAAAGCCAACGTCAAACCCAATTTGCTAACTCATCTTGAATGTCAAGTGACTGAAACTTCTTGACTAACCTCCCATGCGGGACCTTGTTAAAGGTCTTGCTAAAGTCCATGTAGACAAAACCACTACCTTGCCATCATCAACCTTCCAGGTAACTTCTTCAAAAAACTCTATAAGATTGGTTAGACAAGACCTACCATGCACAAAGGCATCTTGGCTATCCCTATTGGTCCGTGTCTATCCAATACTTATATATCTGGTCTTTCCAATAACTTTCCCACTGGTGATGTCAGGCTCATCTGCCTATAATATGCTGGCTTATTCTTAGAGCCTTTCTAAAACAATGGAACATTAGTTATCCTACAAACCTCCAGCACCTCACCCATGGTTAAGGATGCTTTAAATATCTCTGCTAGGGCCCCTGCAATTTCTGCACTAGCCTCCTACAATGTCCGAGGGACATCTTGTCAGGCCTTGAGGATTTGTCCATCTTAATTTGCCTCAAGACAGCAAAACACCTCCTCCTCTGTAATCTGTATAGGGTCCATGATCTTGCTGCTGCTTTGCCATACTTCGATAGATTCTGTGTCCATGTCCCAAGTAAGTGCAAATGCAAAATAACTCATTTAAGTTCTCCCCAGTATCTTGCAGCTTCATGCATAGATTACCATTCCGATTTTACAGAGGAGCAATTTTGCCCCTTGCAATCCTTTTGCTCTTAGCATATCTGTAGAATCCCTTAGGATTCTCCTTCACCTTGTGTGCCAGAGCAACCTCATGCCTTCTTTTAGCCCCCCTGACTTCCTTCTTAAGTGTTCTCTTGCAGTTCCTATACTCCTCAAGTACCTTATTTATTCCTACCTGTCTATACTTGCTAGGCACCTCTTTCTCTTTCTTAATGAGGGCCTCAATATCTCTGGAAAACCAAGGTTCCCTAAATCTGTTTGTTGTGTATTTAATATTTCAGCAATGTTTGAGCAATATTGTAATATATTGTTTGATTAAGCACTCTTTGTTTAAGTAATTCATTACGGGTTATATGTAAAATTCACAGCTTCATAAATGGTGAGTGCCGGGTGATAATAATCATAATTTTTTTTTAAAAGCAGAAATAGTTCCCTACATCAGAAAGATAGACACATTTAATTGCACAAGATATAACCAGTTGTTCTAGACTGAGTGAATTGAGCAGTATTCTGAAGCAAATGAAATAGCCAGTGAAAAGTAAATGCCCATTTTGCTGCGTGCATTGGGTGGAAAGGCTTACCGTTTGCTGAGAAATTTGAGTGCTCCAACCAAACCAGCCAAAATAAGTTTTACTGCTATAACTGAAATGCAGTAGTTTCTCTGAGTTGAACAGTGACCAGTCAACAAGAGGCAGTGTGTAACAAGAGCTACCTTTCAGTCAGGTCAGAGCTTTGCGCCAGTTTTCTCTGAGTTGCACAATTCATGTCAGGGCTGCATAAAAAGAGTTACCTTTTAATCAGGAGGGCAATCGAGATTTCAAGGCAGAGTTTTGCCGCAGCTCCTCTGAGTTGAGGATCAAACAGTCCACGAGACGGATTAATTAGAAAGGACCAATAATTTTGAGCCAACAAACAACAACAAGGGTCTCGGCCTGAAACGTCGACTGTACCTCTTCCTAGAGATGCTGCCTGGCCTGCTGCGTTCACCAGCAACTTTGATGTGTGTTGCAATAATTTTGAGCCATTCATTTTGAGTGTGCCAGTGTTTAGAGTGGCTTTGGCTCATCAGGCTTTGGCAAGATCACGTCTGGGTGAGGAACATTGTCTTGAAAGATTCTGTCTCTCTGTCCTTATTTGTTCATTCCTCATCTGTTAGGGCATAGAAGATTAGGGAGAGTGGCTTCAGGGAAAGTGTTTTGTACTCTGTGTGGTATGTGGGAAGTCTCTAGTCTCCCAGATAAACACATCTACACCAGGCGCACCAAGTTGCAGCACCTGAGAGAACATATTAAGGAACTGGAGCTGCAGCTAGATAACTTTCGAATCATACAGGAGAATGAGGAGGTGACAAATAGAAGCTACAGGGAAGTAGTCACCCTTAGGTTGCAGGAGATAGGTAACTGTGTGACCGTCATGAGAAGGAGGCAAAGTGCGCAGCCAGTGCAGAGTACACCTGCAGCCGTTCCCCTCAATAATAAGTGTACAACTTTAGATACTTTTGAGGGAGACAACCTACAGCGGGGAGCCACAGTGACTGAGTTTCTGGCACTGAGTCTGTTGCTGTGGCACAGAAGAGCAGAGAGGTGAAGAGAACTGTAATGTTGATTCCTTAGTCAGGGAAAGAGAGTAAAGGTTCTGTGGGTGTGATATGGACATCTGGATGGTATGTTGCTCCCTGGTGTCAGAATTAGGGATGTCTCAGATTGGGTCCATGGCATTCTCAAGGCGAGCATAAGCAGCCAGGAGTCTTGGTCCAGAAGAGAGATTTTCGGAAGCCAGATAGAAAGCTGAGGAATAGGGCGTCTAGGGTAGCAATCTCTGCATTGCTGCCTGTGCCACACGCCAGTAAGGGTAAGAATAGAATGATTTGGTAGGTGAATACATGGCCGAAGAACGAGTGCAGGGATCATTGGGATCTCTTCTGGGGAAGGTATGACCTATACAAAAGGGATGGGTTATACCTGAACCCGAGGGGGTCCAATATCCATGCAGGCAGGTTGGGTAGAGTGCTACGGGTGGGTTTAGACTAATTTGACAGGGGGACAGGAACTGGAGTGATAGTGCTGAAGATGAAGCAGTTGGTTTACAAACAGAGGCAATGTGTAGCGAGCTTCTTAGCAAGGAGAGGCTGATGATAGGGTAAAAATTGCAGTCAGCAGGCTGAGTTGCAACATATAAAGTAGACAAAATCAAAAAGGGTGAATACAGGACTTAAGGTGTTATATTTGAATGCACACAGTATCTGGAATAAGGTAGATGAACTTGTAGCACAGCTAGAGATTGGAAGGTATTATGCTATAGGCATCACTGAATCATGCCTAAAAGAAGATTATATCTGGAGCTTAATGTTCAAAAAGGCAGAGGGGTGGTATTCCTCTGTTCATAAAATATGAAATCAAATCATTAGAAAGGGTTCGTCAGCCTCACCAGACAAGTTCTCCAGCGTGTCCTGGCTGAGCACTGCTGACTGGTAATGCCACCACTCCCCTTTAAATCCATTCTGGTTCTATAACACCTCAGAACACTGAGCTGCCAGGTCTGCCCTTCCTGTAATCAAATCTCACTAATGGTTACAATATCATAATTCCATACATGCTAATCTACGCCCTAAGCTCATCTACCTTTCCCACAATATTCCTTGCATTGAAATATATGCAGCTCAGAACATTAATCCTATCCTGCTCAATCTTTTGATTCCTGACTTTGCTTTGTATATCATTCACACAACCACTCCGCTATCTGTTCTGGCACACTTATTCCCAACTGCTGCAGCTCCGGTTTAAACTCACTCACCGCACCCACCCCCTCACCCCCCCAACTACCCATGCAGCACTAGCAAATCTTCCCAATAGAATATTAGTCATCCTGCAGTTCAGGTGCAAACTGTCCTTTCTGTACAGGTCCCACTTTTGCTGGAATAGAACTCAATGATCCAAAAGTCTGAAGCCCTCCCTCCTCCACTATTGCTTAGCATTCAAGATGATGTAGTAATTGTAACAAAAAGTTGCCTCTCTGACTGGAGGCCTGTGAGTAGTGATGTACCATGGGGTCGGTGCTGGGTCCTTTGTTGTTTGTCATCTATATCAACAATTTGGATGATAATGTGGTTAACTGGACCAGCAAATTTACAGATGACATCAAGATTGGGGATGTAATGGACAGCAAGGAAGGCTATCGTGGCTTGCAGAGGTATCTGCGTCAGCTGGCAAAATGGGCTGAAAAATGGCAGATGAAATTTAATGCAGACAAGTGCGAGGTATTGGTAGGACCAACCAGGGTAGGTTTTACACATTGAATGGTAGAGCACTGAGGAGTGTGGCAGAACAAAGGGATCTGAGAAAACAGGCCCAAATTCTGTTGAAAGTTGCGTCACAAGCAGATAGGGTTGTAAAGAAAGCTTTTGGCACATTGGCCTTCATAAATCAATCGAATAAAACAGATTCCATATTATGCTGAAGTTGCATAAGACATTGGTGAGGCTTGTGTGCAGTTTTGGTCATCTACCTACAGGAAAGATATAAATAAGGTTGAAAGAGTACAGAAAAAAAACTACAAAGTTGTTGCCAGGTCTAGAGGACCTAAGTTATAAGGAAAGATTGAATAGGTTAGAGCTTTATTCCTTCGAATATGGAAGATTGAGAGGAGAATTGATAGAGGTATTCAAAATTATGAGGGGTATAGATAGGGTAAATGCAAGCAGGCTTTTTCCATTGAGGATGGGTAGGACTACAATCAGAGGTCATGGGTTAAGGGTGAAAGGTGAAAAGTTTAAGGGGAACATGAGGGGAAACTTTGTCACTCAGATGGTTGTGAGAGTGTGGAATGAGTTGCCAGCAGAAGTGCTGCATGCAAGTTCGATTTCAACATTTAAGTGAAGTTTGGATAGATAGATGGTTTGGTAGGGGTATGGAGGGCAATGATCCTGATGCAGGTCAATGGGAGTAGGCAGTTTAAAGGTTTTGGCACGGACTAGATGGGCCAAAGGGCCTGCCTCTGTGCTGTACTTCTCTATGACTATCTCCTGTGCAATATGTTAAACTACATGATCTTCCTATTTCTGGCCTCAATAGCATGTGATACGGGAGACAATCCTGAGATTATAACCCTGGAGGTCCTGTCTTTTAACTTAGCACCTACCTCCCTGAACTCAACCATCCAACCTCTGTCATTGGTACCGACATTGACCACAACTTCTGGCTGCTCACCCTGCCACTTAAGAATGCTGTGGATGCAATCTGAGATGTTTCTGACCCTGGCACCCAGGAGGCAACATACCATCTGGAAGTCTCATTCTTGTCCACAGAACCTCTTTTCTGTTCCCCTAGCCAACAAATCCCCTATCACTACAGCTCGTACCCCCCACCCCTTCCCTTCTGAGCCACAGAGCCAGACTCAGTGCCAGAGATATGATCACAGTGGCTTTCCTCTGCAGGCTGATTGCTTCCCCCCCAACTCCGCCAACAGTATCCAAAATGTTATAGCTGCTGTTGAGGAGAACTGCCACAGGGGTACTCTACACCAGCTGCCTATCCCTGTTCTCCATCCTGACAGTCACCCAGTTTAATGTGTTGTGCACCTCGGGTATAACTACTTCCCTATATGTACTGTCCATCACCCCATCAGCCTCCCAATTGAATCAGAGTTCATCCAGTTCCAGCTCTAATTCCTTAACCTGGTCTATTAGAAGCTGCAGCCAGCTGTATTTGTTGCAGGTGTAGTCGTCAGGGATACTAGAGATCTCCCTGCCTTCCCACATCCTGCAAGAACAGCATTCCACTATCCTATCTGGTATCCCACTGCTCTAAATGTGCAACAGAAAAGAAAGGAAGACTAAAAAATGAAAAAAAAAATCTACAGTCTACACCTCTTTTCACCAAAGCAAAAAACATATTTGGATACAACTCCTTTCAAGGGACACCAGACCATGTATACATGAATTCCTCCTATCAACTTATTATACTTTCAAAATTATCAAAAACCCTTAGTAAATTTCTGAAGGGGAAATTCACAAATATATATTAGATTAGATTAGATTCAACTTTATCGTCGCTGTGCCGAATACAGATACAAAGTCAATGAAATGCATTTAGTATCTGACCAGAAATGCAAAGAATAGTGTTATTTACAAAATAACTGCGAATAAAAAAAAAGTGCTACAGCACACAAATCTAAAAGTACTGAGACAGTACAATACATATGCAATACTGCTTAGTGCTGTGATGAGAGGTTCAGCAGGGTCACAGCCTCAGGGAAGAAGCTCTTCCTGTGCCTGCTGTTGCGCCTTTTTGATCAGGATGGAGGAGTTCAGGGACAAGGTGAGATCCTCGGAAATGTGGACACCAAGGAATTTGAAGCTTGATACACGCTCCACTACAGTTCCGTTAATATAGATGGGGATGTGAGTGTGACTCCTGGCATGCCTGAAGTTCACAATGATCTCCTTGGTCTTCTGGGTGTTAAGGGCCAGATTGTCGTCGGCACACAACGCAGCCAGGTGCTGAACCTTGTCCCTGTAGGCCGTCTCGTCATCCCCTCTGATCAGACCCAACCACCATGGTGTTGTCTGCGAACTTGATTATGGAGTTAGAACCATGTACAGGAACGCAGTCACAGGTGAAAAGGGAGTACAGGTTCCCGAACCAGAGGAAAATCCTGCCTCTATTTACACTATATTTATGTTACATTTTGCTTGAATCAACTTAGAGCTTTCTCACAGATGCTGTCAAACCTGTTGGCATACCCAACATTTTCTGCAGTGTTTTTGTGGCATTTTAATATTTGAACTCGACTTAAAAATGAAAATAATTAGGCACAAGTAAACCTTGCTAAATACAGTAGTACCCTAGAAAAATAGACACTACGAAAAAAGTAGAAGTAACACAATTTATTTTTAGTTTCTAATAATTCAGAGTGTGCATTATGTTATGAAGTAAACTTGATTCATATGATCAAAAGGCCATCCATTCTCTCAACCCTAGTTTACCACTGAATGAGATCACTCTGTACTGTATCTTCATTCTATTTCCCAACTCTGCTACTAACTATTAGAATACAAAAAATAGGAGCAGCAGGCGAGCATCCTGTCAGTCAAGCCTGCTTCACGATTCAAAAAGATCATTGCTGACCTGATCTTGGTTTCACCTCCACTTTTCTGCATGCTCCCCATAACACATGACCCTGCCTGTATAGTCTTAAAATCTACCTTTTTTAGCTTTAGTGATATTCACTGACCTAGCTTTCACAATGTCCTGGGTAAATAATTCCATTGACTCGTGACCCTCAGGCAGAAAATTTCCTCCAAACCCCCATCTTAAATGGATGATCTCCTACTCTAAAACTGTGTAGATTAATTCTTAATTCTCCCATGGGATAGAGGAGAGGGGAAATCTTTATGACACCATAAAGCCCCTAGAATTTTCTGGGCCCGAGCTATTTAACCTATTCTACCTTCACATAACAGAGGTATCATCCCAGGCATCAACCTAGTGAATCTTCCTAGAACTACCTCGAATGTCAGCATAAAAGATGAAGTATAAAAGAGTCTTAAAAAATTAAAACTACGTGTAGAATTCCAGGAATGGTCTCACCAACAACCCATACAATTGAAGTCAAACCTATTACTTTTAATCGCCATCGACAGTATTTACTAATAAAGGCCAACACTCAATTGCATTCCTACTTCCTACAGTATATCTACATGCTAAATTCATGTGCTACATTTACAGGGATATCTAGCTCCCTCTGTACAGTTGTTCTGTACTCTCTCTCCAGTCATACAGAATTCTGATTTTCTGTTCTTCGTACAAAATAGACACTCTTATATCCTTACTTCATACTTCATTGGCCAAGCTATTGCCCACTTGCTCAACATATCTACATCACTTTCAAGATAGGGCATGCCCTCCTCACACTTGCTTTCCTAACTATCTGTATTAAAAGCAAATTTGGCTATACTGCAATCAGTCCCTTCAACTGTCATTGGTAGAAATCTTAAATAACCAGTGATCACTATAGCACATGAACAGTTACAACATATTATTTCAGTCATCTTTCATTAGAAGCTCTTTGTTGTGTCCACCCTCCATGATCCACTTGCTGCATTGAATCCAGAAGCAGCAAATGTCTGCGCTCCCTCCAGCTATGTTTCCATGGTGTTTCCAACTGGCTTCTCTCTCCCACTGCAAGGAGATATGATGCCATTAGGCATTCATGGAACACAATATCCTTTTTGATTTCCAAATAAAACATAGGGAGTTTGAAGTACAGTAGATATTGAGTTCAGACATCCCACCCTGCAAAAACTCATTTCGGGGAGGTAGCACCATCAACTTGCGGAAGACTTCAGGAACTTCTGGGAGAGGTGGGATGTCTGCAATACAGTAGCTCCTTAGCAGCTAGCCAGCTAGTTTAAATAACGTTAGCTATGTTAATGAATGAATGACACTTGTTAAACTCACCTCAACATGTCTTTTACAGTCTTAACCCACCATGGGCAATAGAAAAGTCACTGTTGCAAACAGTGCCGTGAGCAACACTGTCATTATTTTTGATCCCTATTAGGCAGGGGTACACTTTAGTGTAGTCTGGGGTGACGTACGTTTTATATTTTTTTTGGAACACTCTGCCATGGCGCGCTCTCACTCTCGCTCTCTCTCTCTCGTGGTCGCTCGCGCACTCTCAAGCGCTCTCGCTTGCTTTCTCTCTCGCTTGCTCTCTCGCTCTCTCTAGCTCTCTCGCTTGCTTGCTTGCACTCGCTCTCTCTCTTGCGCGTATGCTCTCTCTCGTGGTCGCTCTCGCGCTCTCTCTTACCTTCTCTCACTCGCTCTCAAAAAATTGATTTCCGTGATATTGTATATAATTTGCGGGCATCAGGGAGCCACTATGAATATGCGGGAGACTCACGGGACTTCCAGGAGAGGTGGAATGTCTGTGAGTTGACTTATACTACATTTTTCTTGGTAAAATCCATACAGCCATAAGACCATAGGAAAAAGATGCAGAACTAGGCCATTCAGCCTATTGAGTTTGTTCTGCCATTCCATCTTGGCTGATTATTATTCCTCTCAAACTCATTTTCCTGCCTTCATCCCGATTATCTCTGACACCGTAATTATTCAAGTAACAATCAAACTCTGCCTTATATATACCCAATGACTTGGCCTGTACAGCCATCTATGGGAAAGAAGTCCACAAATTCACCACCATCTGGTTAAAGAAATTTTTCCTTATCTCTGGTGTAAATGGACATCCCTCTGTTCTGAGGCAATGCCCTTTGATCCTAGACACCCCCACTATAGGAAACATCCTCTCTATATCCACTCTATCGAGGCTTTTCAATATTTGGTAGGTTTCAATGAGATCCCCTCATTCTTCTAAACTCTAGTGAGTACTGGCCCAGGGCCTTCAAACACTCCTCATATGATAACCCTTCCATTTCTGCGTCATTCACGTGAACTTTCTCTGGATCCTCTCCGATGCCAGCACAAATAAGGGACACAAACCAAATAAGTGTGGTCTGACCAGTGCCTTATAAAGCCTCAGCATTAACATCCTTGCACTTGAATTCTAATCCGCTCGAAATGAATGCTAACATTGCATTTGCCATCCTTACCAATGACTCAACCTACAAGTTAATCTTTAGGAAATCCTGCACAAACACTCCTAGGTCCCTTTGCACCTTTGATTTTTGAATTTTCTCCCCATTTAGAAAATAGTTCATGCTTTTATTTCTACTACCAAAGTGCATGGCCATGCACTTTGCTACACTGTTTTCCATTTGCCACTTCTTCTTTACCCATTCTCCCAATCTGTCTAAACTCTTTTGCAGCGACCCTGCTTGCACTACTTGCTCACCTATCTTTGAATTGTCCACAAACTTGGCCACAAAGCCATCAATTCTGATATCTAAATCACTGACGTATATCACGAAAAGAAGTGGTCCCAATACTGATCCCTGCAGAACACCACTAGTCACTGGGTGCCAACTGGAATAGGTCCCCTTTATTCCTATCCTTGCCACTTGCTAATCACCCAACCTTCTATCCATGCTAGTATATGCCCTGTAATACAGTGGGCTCTTATTAAGCAGCCTCATGTGTGGCACCTTGCCAAAGGCCTCCTGAAAATCCAAGTAAACAACATTCACTGACTCCTTTGTTGATCTTGTCTGGAATTTCCTCAAAGAAATCCAACTGATTTGTCAGGCAAGATTTCCCCTTAAGGAAACCATGCTGACTGGCTTATTTGGTCATGTGGCTCCAAGCACCCTGAAAGCTCATCCTTAATAATAGACGCCAATATCTTCCCAACCACCGAAGTCAGGCTAACTGGCCAATAAGTGCCTTTCTTCTGCCTCCCTCCCTTCTTAACAACTGGAGTGACATTTGCAATTTTCCAGTCCTCTGGAACTATCCCAGAATCTAGTGATTCTTGCAAGACCAGTACTAATCAGCCTCCTCTTTCAGAATCTTAGGATGTAGTACACCTGGTCCCGGTGACTTATCACCCTTCAGACTTTTCAGCTTATGAAGCAGCTATTCCTTAGTAATAGCAATGACACTCACTTCTACCCCCAACACTCTGGCATTTCTGGCATCCTGCTAGTGTCTTCCAAAGTGAAGACTAATGCAAATACTTATTCAGTTCGATATCCATTCCCTTCTCTCTTTTACTCTTTATATATGTGAAAAAACATTTTGTATCTTCTTTTACTTTATAAGCTTGCTTACCTTCATAGTTCTTCTATCTCTTTATGGCTGTTCAGTTGCCTTCTGTTGGCTTTTAAATGCTTCCCACTAATGTTTGGTATATTATGTCCTTTCTTTTGCTTTTATGCTTCTTTGACTTCCCTTGTCAGCCATGGTTGCTTCATCCTCCCTTTAGAATACTTCTTTATCTTAAATATGTATCTTTCTTCTGCCTTCTGAATTGCTCCCAGAAACGGCAGACATTGCTATTCTGCCATCATCCCTGCTAATGTCCCCTTCAATTCAACTTCGGCCAGCTCCTCTCTCATGCCTCTGTAATTCCCTTTACTGATACTGATACATCTCACTTTATCTTTTCCCTCTCACACTGCCGGGTGAATTATATCATATTATGCTCACCGCCTCCTCAGTCTGCACAATTAAGTACATACATCTTGTGCAATGATTTCAACTTCAGAGGAGCAATAATCACACAATTTTATGCAACAGTGCACAGTAACAGGAAATCATTTCAGCAGTCCCAGATGAAAGTCGTCTGAGTGATTCAAATTATGCCAGTGTCTCAAAAGACACAGCCTAAGATTGTCCAGACCAAACGTATTGAGGCTATCACATTTCCCAGAAATATTGTGAAGCACTCACTTAAATTCTACTATCTCTTGCAGAAAGCAGTGATGTACAACTGCTCCCAACTGGTACCATCTACACCATCTGTCAGTCAGAATGAAGAGGGTGTGGATGATTAGCCTTCAATTAAGACCTTGACCAACCAGCAGTTATCAAAAATTGTGAAAGACAATGTTTTGGTCATATATAGTGCTCAAAAAGAACATATGAACATAAAAGCATAAGAAATTAGGTGAAGTAATTTCTGAGCCCATCAAGTCTACCCATCATTCAATATGATTAAGGCTGACCTGCCTAGGGCTCATTTCATCTTCAGCGTTATTTCCCTATAATCCTCAATTCTCTGACTTTCAAAAATGTGTACACATCTTTTTTTAAAATACTCCTAATGACCCAGACTCCACAACCCTCTGGGGTACAGAAGTCCTGACGAAGGGTCCCGGCCCAAAACATCGACTGTACCTCTTCCTATAGATGCTGCCTGGCCTGTTGCGTTCACCAGCAATTTTTGTGTGTGTTGCTTGAATTTCCAGCATCTGCAGATTTCCTCGTGTCGGGGTACAGAATTCCAGGGATTCACCACCTCTGCGTGAAGATATTTTACACATCTTGGCTTCAAATAGCTACTCCCAATCTTGCAGATCATTGATAGATACCATTTTTCCTAATCCCACAATCTCTTCCACATTATAAGGTTTGGATGATACAAGCATACTTCTCTAACATACTCCTCACCTCACTGCAACCATCTCTCAACTTGGATGCACAAGGAATCCTGTAGGGATAAGCCCCCAGATGAAAGTCAATCCTCTGATAATTATAAATTCAGCTCAGCTGTTGGCATCCATCAATAGCAGACAGCAGATTAGAATTGAAATCTACATGGACAAGTCACCTGGCATAAGTAGACTTCAGCAAAGTACAGGGAAAAAAAAACAAGGAATGCTATTTCAACACCAGCTCTGCTCTGGAGTACTCTTCTGAAAACCATGATGGTGCTACCTATAGGAAGAGACTGGAAAGCATTCATGTTTAGTTGTTTAAGGTACTGTCAGGGTTGCTTTTAAGCTTGTGTGTCATGTCTTCAGTTCTAATCTTTCACATTAACTTTGTACTAAATGTAGCAGTGAAAATTATTGTTATCCAAGCAAAAACTGCTACTACCATGGCTTTGGACTCCAGGGTTCAAATAGACTTTAGAAGTGTGATAGTACTCCAAGAAATTGTTCTCTAGTAGATTCTGAGAATCATTAATATTCTGGCCCAGTGGAGTGGAGTAGAATGCTATCCACAGGATGATAACATTTATTTTGTGATCACTGCCTTTTTAATACTGCCTTTGGTGTTGCCAATCAGCAGACTATTGCCTCACATGGTGATGGAGTCCAATTCAAAGCAGAGCCAGCAGGACTAAAGATGCTCTGATAATCTTAATGGCTATCAGCATCGTCTTCCAAAGCAAATGAGCAACCATCTCTACTGAGGGAACATTTTGAAAAAGTAATGGGAATAGCAATAGCAAGCGGGAGATATGCATTATATAAATATACAAAGTTTATTAGCCAACAATTGTATGGCTTTGGCACTGATTGAATGCATGCATTGTTATGCTTAATTTTTGATCCTTACACTTATGAGTTGTGCTCAAGCAGACATTGAAATAATAAGCAAATGAGAGACAGTAAGATCTCTGAATGCACATGGAACCCATGGACACCACCTCACTACTTTTATTCTGCACTATCAGAATCAGAATCAGGTTTATTATCACCAGCATGTGACGTGAAATTTGTTAACTTAGCAGCAGCAGTTCAATGCAATACATAACCTAGCAGGGAAAAAAATCAATAAAAATAATAATAAACAAGTAAATCAATTACAGTATAGGTACAGCATGTTTGGATAGATTTTTTAAAAACTTGCAAAAACAGAAATACTATATATTAAAAAAGTGAGGTAGTGTCCAAACATTCAATGTCCATTTAGGAATCGGATGGCAGAGGGGAAGAAGCTGAGTGTTACTGAGTGTTTACTGAGTGTTTGGCTTCAGGCTTCTGTACCTCCTACCTGATGGTAACAGTGAGAAAAGGGCATGCCCTGGGTGCTGGAGGTCCTTAATAATGGATGCTGCCTTTCTGAGACACCGCTCCTTGAAGATGTCCTGGGAACTTTGTAGGCTAGTACCCAAGATGGAGCTGACTAGATTTACAACCTTCTGCAGCTTCTTTCGGTCCTGTGCAGTAGCACCCCGCCACCCCCCCCCGACATACCAAACAGTGATGCAGTCTGTCAGAATGCTCTTCACGGTAAATCTATAGAAGTTTTTGAGTGTATTTGTTGACATGCCAAATCTCTTCAAACTCCTGATGAAGTATAGTCTCTGTCTTGCCTTCTTTAAAACTACATCGATATGTTGGAACCAGGTTAGATCCTCAGAGGTCTTGATACCCAGGAACATAAAACTGCTCACTCTCTCCACTTCTGATCTGTCTATGTGGATTGGTATCTGTTTCTTCGTCTTACGCTTCCTGAAGTCCACAATCAACTCTTTCGTCTTACTGACGTTGAGTGCCAGGTTGTTGCTGCAGCACGACTCTGCTATTTGGCATATCCACTAATTATTTAAATATTATATATGTATATAATTTTTGTAATTCAGTTTTTAGTGTTATGTATTGCTCCCGCATAACAACAAATTACACAACATATGCTGGTGATATCAAACCTGATTCTGATTCTTTGCCACAGAAGGTGTCGCTTTATCTGAGACCATGAATCACAGATCTTTGCACCTTTCATTTTAATGCCATTTCGTAAGTTTGACAGAAAATAAAATATACACCAAGATATGTTTTTAAATGGTATGTATGAATAAAACTGTTAAAATTTGTCCTCATATTTTATCCCAGCAATTCAGAAAATAGCTGATAAGAAAAATCTACTAGAGGTGTGTTGACTTAAGGGCACTGCACATGCTGACAGATTAGAAATAATGCATGGTTCAGACTTGGGCAAAGTATATCAAGGTCCAGTTGAAATTTTAGAGTGAAGGTGGTGTCAAATAATGACTGTAATAAAAGCAGAAGAGTGAAGACACTTCATACATGTATATACATACAGGTTTCCCCCGCCATCCGAAGGTAGAGCGTTCCTATGAAACAGTTCGTAAGCCGAAATGTCGTAAATCGAAGAAGCAATTACCATTTATTTATATGGGAAAATTTTGTAAGCGTTCGCAGACCCAAAAATAACCTACCAAATCATGCCAAATAACACATAAAACCTAAAATAACAGTAATATATAGTAAAAGCAGGAATGATATGATAAATACACAGCCTATATAAAGTAGAAATACTTTTCCACAATCATTACTGAACTGTTCTCCATAGCGAAAATCTCACGCAAGCGCTGTTGGCAAGAACACTCTCTCCAGTGCCTGGGGGTTGGGGTGGTGGGACACTGGGGTGTCATCTCGTCGCCTGTTTCCATTAGAGCAGGCAGCTCATCTTCTCCTATGACTGCCCGCCTCGATGTTGAAGGTCGAGGTTCATCGTCTGCTGTGGCTGATGTGGAAGGCTTGCTTGACTGCTCAGCCTCGCACATTTTTCTATCACACAGTTCTTTAATAAGGACTCAAACCATCCTGCAAATATCCCCTAAACTGACGTACCCTTTCAAAATTAAAGTCGCACTTTATCATTACTCATTCGGTTTCAATTGTTATCCTTTTTTCTTCCAATTGCATCAGCTCTTCATCTGTCAGTTCTTGGTGATGGGATGCCAAAACCTCTTCAACATCATGTTCGTCATCTTCCACAAGCCAAACTCACGTTGTCCTTACTTCGTTCACCACGATCAAAACACTTAATTATGTCTAGTTTTACCGTAAGTGTAACACCCTTACGAGCTCTTTCAGGCTTTTCCGATACCATAGAACGCATCTTGCAAACGGCTGCTCACAGGCACATGTTAAAGCAAAGCAGTTCCAAATACAAGGGAGAGCGGCTGCTCGGGGCGCGCTGCCTTTTATCGCGCGCTGAATTTTTTTTTCGATAACAGTGAAAACACCTTCTGAAAGCGAAAACAGGGTACTAATGTAGGTCTTTCGTAACAGTGAGGTTTCATAAAGTGAACGTTCGAAAAGCGGGGGACACCTGTATACATGTAACTTTCCAATTGTGATAAGACTGCTGAACGGATCCTGACCTGGATCTGGGCCATACCCTTCAAATACCCGGACCTGCCTCTCGGTTATTTTGCACTACCTTACTTTCCCTTTTCTATTTTCTATTTGTGATTTATAATTTAAATCTTTAGTATTTACTATCGATTTGTACTCCAGGGAGTGTGAAGCGCAGAATCAAATATTGCTGTGACAATTGTACGCTCTAGTATTAATTGTTTGGCGACAATAAAGTATAAAGTATTGAACAAAAAATTGCTGATAGTTACCCAGGACATTATTAGCAGCTTTAACATTCTTGCATAAATGCATAGATCTTTGAATTGTGGTCAGCTACTATGATTTTTTTATATAATATTCTAAAGCTAGACTCATATAACAGCATCTTTGTAATTTTGCTCTGGTCTTCCACTTCTGATTCAAGATGAATATTTGAATTAATTTTGATGCAGAATGATAGCTGTGATGGCCAATGCATAAATTGGTATGCATACTTCTTGATTCTTACATTTATGAGTTGTGCTCAAGCAGGCACTGAAATGCAGGTAGTTCACCTGGAACTGTGCATGCTGTGAAAATAGAGGGCAAAACACAAGGCGTTTCCCAAAGCAACACCAAAGCAAAAAGGAAGGCTCAAACAGCAAATGCAGCACATCCCAAAGACGTCTCCTGCTTATGAAAAGTCTTGCAATAATAGTGGGAAGAAGAATCATTTTGGAAAGTGCTGCAAAGGTGGGACTACCAAGTGAAAGGTGCATCTGGTTGCTTAGGAAGTGGAAGAAGTCTTTGTAGATTCTCTGCCGACTGCTGGTGTTGGTAAAGCAGAATGGATTGTTTCAATGACTGTGAATGATTCAGTAATTCTATTCAAGCTTGACACTGGAGCCCAGGTAAATCTGTTATCCGTGGATGATTACAAGATGCTCTAAGTAAAGAGCAAGTTTTACCCAGTGAATGTAAAAGTAACTGGCTATACTTGAGAGTACATTCCAGTAAAAGGAGGCTGTGAGGCTGTACAGTGACCTTCAAGCATAAGGGCAGCACAAAAAGTCATAGTCATAGTCATACTTCATTGATCCCGGGGGAAATTGGTTTCCGTTACAGTTGCACCATAAATAATAAATAGTAATAGAAATAGTAATAGTAATACTACTATTAGGAAATAGTAAATAGTAATAGTCATAGAAATGATAAATAGTAATAGAATAGTAATAGAAAAATAGTAATAAATAGTTAAATAGTAATATGTAAATTATGCCAGTAAATTATGAAATAAGTCCAGGACCAGCCTATCGGCTCAGGGTGTCTGACCCTCCAAGGGAGGATTTGTAAAGTTTGATGGCCACAGGCAGGAATGACTTCCTATGACGCTCTGTGCTGCATCTCGGAGGAATGAGTCTCTGGCTGAATGTACTCCTGTGCCCACCCAGTACATTATGTAGTGGATGGGAGACATTTACCAAGATGGCATGCAACTTTGACAGCATCCCCTTTTCAGACACCACTGTGAGAGAGTCCAGTTCCATCCCCACAACATCACTGACCTTACGGATGAGTTTGTTGATTCTGTTGGTGTCTGCTACTCTCAGCCAGCTGCCAGAGCACACAACAGCAAACATGATCACACTGGCCACCACAGACTCGTAGAACATCCTCAGCATCGTCCAGCAAATGTTAAAGGACCTCAGGAAATAGAGACGGCTCTGACCCTTCTTGTAGATAGCCTCAGTGTTCCTAGATCAGTCCAGTTTATTGTCAATTCGTATCCCCAGGTATCTGTAATCCTCCACCATGTCCACACTGACCCGCTGGATGGAAACAGGGGTCACCGGTACCTTAGCTCTCCTCAGGTCTACCACCAGCTCCTTAGACTTTTTCACATTAAGCTGCAGATAATTCTGCTCACACCATGTGACAAAGTTTCCTACCGTAGCCCTGTACTCAACCTCATCTCCCTTGCTGATGCATCCAACTATGGCAGAGTCATCTGAAAACTTCTGAAGATGACAAGACTCTGTGCAGTAGTTGAAGTCCAAGGTGTAAATGGTGAAGAGAAAGGGAGACAAGACAGTCCCCTGTGGAGCTCCAGTGCTGCTGATCACTCTGTCGGACACACAGTGTTGCAAGCACACGTACTGTGGTCTGCCAGCTAGGTAATCGAGAATCCGTGATACCAGGGAAGCATCCACCTGCATCGCTGTCAGCTTCTCCCCCAGCAGAGCAGGGCGGATGGTATTGAATACACTGGAGAAGTCAAAAAACATGACCCTCATTGTGCTCGCTGGCTTGTCCAGGTGGGCGTAGACACGGTTCAGCAGGTAGACGATGGCATCCTCAACTCCTAGTCGGGGCTGGTAGGCGAACTGGAGGGGATCTAAGTGTGGCCTGACCATAGGCCGGAGCAGCTCCAGAACAAGTCTCTCCAGGGTCTTCATGATGTGGGAGGTCAATGCCACTGGTCTGTAGTCATTGAGGCCACTGGGGCGTGGAGTCTTCGGCACAGGGACGAGGCAGGACGACTTCCACAGTACAAACCCTCCAGAGCCTCAGGCTCATGTTGAATACATGGCGAAGTTCTCCACATAGCTGAGGGGCACAGGCTTTGAGCACCCTGGTACTGACACCATCCGGTCCTGCAGCCTTGCTTGGGTTGGGTTGGCACAGACACAGCTACTGATAGTAGTAAAGAAAGTACAGCCAATATTAGGTCTGAGTGCATGTGAAAAGCTCAACCTGTTGAAAAGAATTTTTGTAGTGGCTTCACAGACAGAAGATGACCACACTTCATAATGGAAGACCATGCAGATGTCTTTGAGGGGCTCAGATGTCTATCTGGTATGCACAGAATCCATACAGCTGAGACAGTAGCTTTTGTTGTCCATGCAAGCAGGAAAGATCCATTTGCACTTAGAGACACACTTAACTAAGAACTAAGCATGCATAGAATGGATAAATGACACACAGAAAATTGTTCATTGGGCAAAAGAAAAATGGAGCATTGTGAATATGTCTAGACCCAAGAGATCCCAATAAAGCCATCAAGACAGAGTATTTTTAATTGCCAATATATGAGGATATCATGTCCTGATTTGCAGGTGTCAATTGATTTAGCAAACTTAACGTGGCGTCTGGGTTTTGGCAGATGAAGCTGCATGAGGCAAGTTCAAGAAGTGTACTTTTGACACACCAAAGGGAAGATATTGCTTTCTTAGGTACGATATGGAATGTTGTTCACACCAGAATTCTACCATAAAACCATTCACATGATCTTTGAGGACATACTTGGTGTTCAGACCATGATGAATGACATAATCATCTGGAGATCAATTAAGGATGAACAGTATGCACGACTGACAGGTGCTTGACATGATACAGAATGTCAATTTGAAATTAAGAGAAATATGATTTCATAGCAAGTGTGATTTCATTGACTTAGATTTAGATTAGATTATGAGGTCACGCAGTCCTCTTTTATTGTCATTTAGTAATGCATGCATGAAGAAATGATACAATGTTCCTCCAGAATGATATCACAGAAACATAAGACAAATCAAGACTGAAAACCTGACAAAACCCATAATTATGACCTATAGTTACAACAGTGCAACAATACCATAACTTGATGAAGAAGTCCATGAGCACAGTAAAAGTTCAAAGTCTCTCAAATGTCCCACATCTCACGCAGACGGGAGAAGGAAGAACTCTCCCTGCCATGCAGACCGCAGTCCGATGCTGAGTCATACGAAAACTTCGAGCTCTGATCAGCTCTCCGACACCGAGTACTGAGCGCCATCTCTGTCCGAACGATTCGACCTCAACCTCCGTCGCCAACAGCAGGCTAAGCTGGGGATTTTGAGGCCTACCCTCCGAAAGATTCCCGACCACGCAGTAACGACAGCAGCGAACAAGCGTTTCAGAAATTTCTCCAGATGTTCCTCTGTGCTTTCACCTCTCCATCAAATCAGAATTGTCCACGGCCCCTATTTAACAAATATGATATCATTTTTCACCAGAGGGCTGCGCACGCGCGGTGTGCTGCTCTCTCCTCCCGCCAGTCGGGACTTTCATTGGAGAAGTCATAACAGAAGAAGGAATGAAGCCAAACCCAAGAAAGACGTCAGCCATTGAAGACATAGAGAGGCCCCAAAACAAAGAAGAGATGTGACATTTCTTGGGGATGGTGACTCACCTGGCTAAGTTCATCCCTCAACTGTCTACTGGTGTCAGCACCACCTAGGTCACTCCTTGAGCAGCAAAATGAGTGGATTTGGTCTCACGTCCAAGAAGAGTGTTTCCATTTGCTGAAAGGAGTCCTAATTGAAGAGTCTGTGCTGAAGTTTTATGATACAGAAAGGTGTACTAGGATCTCGGCTGATGTGTCCTGGTAAGGCCTTGGAGCAGTACTACTGCAGCAGCATGATGACACATGGCAACCTATGGCCTATGCATCAAGTGCAGAAGCCAACTACGCACGAATAAAGATAGAGCTTCTCGCCAGCACAGATGCATGCGAAAGTTCCATCAGTACATTCATGGACAGCGTTTGAAGTGGAGACAGACCAGAAACCACTGGTCTCAATTATGTGCAAACCACTAAATACTGCAAAGGACGGGCGAATCCAAACACAGGACACCGGCACGGAGATAGAGTTAGGATGCAGGCAAAGGTGTGAGCATGGCAGGAGCTGAATGGCAAACAGGAGGGTGAACGGAAAGGCAGGAGGCAGGCAAAACTTTTCTTGACACAGGGCATTGCTGGAGCTGAATGGCAAACAGGAGACAGGCGGCAGGCAACACTTATTTTGACACGGAGTAGCAAATGGAAAGACAAACGGCAGGCAATACTTATCTTGACTTGGAGAGACAAAGTTACACAGGTAAACCTCGGTACTGAAGTAAAACTTAGAATACACAATCCTAAGCGGCCGAGAACGTGAATTACCACACTGGCTGAAACAATGATCTGGCGATGAGTGGATGCAGAGCCGGGATATTTATGCTGCAGGTCTAGATGAGAATTAGGTGTGCTGCAATCAAAGGGAATTAGGAGAATATGGGGAATTAACAGCCAGGACCGTGACACTAAATGACTCCCACGAGGATACAGCACATGTTGATGAGGCTGCAAATGCATGACGTGAAAAAGATGTACACACAGGGAAAATTTATGTTTGCTGCTCAACAAGCAGTCAACAAGAAAGAAAAGAGTGACAAAGAGATATGCAGATATGTTGACATGATTATCTATCTCCCAATAGAACAGAGAAGTTTAGGACAGCAGTGAGGGACAGATGAAACAATGAAAGTACTCAAAGAGGCAATACAGAAAGGATAACTAGCAATTAAGAACAACTGTCCAATGTGTATTCAGGATTACTGGGCATGCAGAGCTGAACTGCCAGTAGTGGAAGATATAGTCATCAAAGGGAATAGGTTTGTGATTTCAGTGTTGCTACGCAAGAAAATGCTCCAGAAGATGCATGAAGGGCATCTTGGTGAGGAAAATTGTAAACAAAGCGCTCAAGGAGTAAACAACAGGGATTCCGCAGATGCTGGAAATTCAAGCAACGCACATCAAAGTTGCTGGTGAACGCAGCAGGCCAGGCAGCATCTCCTTGTACTGCCCAAGAATGAACCAAAGCATCAGCCAGACCACTGCTTCAAGTGAGATATGTCCTACCTACAGACCAAAGCAGCAAGTAGAATCGCTTACAACATATCCTGTACCAGCCAGGCCGTACTTCAAAGTTGGAGTAGATTTGTTTGAATGTAATGGGAGGAGTTACAATGTTGTAACAGACTACTTTTCCATTTACCAGAGGCTGCAGCACTCCAATCAGCATCCAGCAAAGTGGTCATCACCTTCCTAAAAGCTGTGTTTGCGAGGCATTGTCATGGCCGGTCCATGAAGTCCGCATTCTAGTTCACGGTCGGGTCTGTCGGTTCCTTATTCCAGGTTTTCCTGTTTTCCCTTGCCTTAATTGAGGCACCTGATTCTCGTTTTGGGATGGCACATAAATACGTCACAAACCAAGGATTCCCTGCTGGACTGTTCCCTTCCCCTTCCTTCTGAAGCCTCACCTGAATCCCCATCAAGTTCAACCACTAGAGTGAGACCGGAGCCTTGCCACGCCAAGATAAGGAACTATCTATCGTTGAGTTTGGAACTATTTCTGTGTCCCTGTGTTTAGTGTCCGTGTCAAAGAAGACTCTCGGCCCTAGGTCCTGTTCCCAAGGAGGGATCCTGACTCTGTGTAAAGCCCTGGCCCTAAGTCTCATTCCCAAGGAGGGGTCCCGGCTCTGTGTTCTGTGTTCCTGTGTTCCAAGTTCCAGGTGCCATGTTCCAGTCCTTTCCAAGTCAAGGCTTCATGTTCTCGTCCAGCCCTGGAGTCCCTCGGCAGTTTACCTCGGCAAGTGTCCTCAGCAGTCATCCCGGCCCTGCGCTCCAAGGAGGGGTCCCGGCCCCATACCCAAAAGCCTAACCAAGCCAAGTCCAAGAGCCGAGCCAAACCTAGTCCAAGAGTCTCGTCCTGCCCTGGAGTACCTTGTCCAGTCCACATCTAAGGCTCTGAGCATCCAGTCCATATCCAAGGCTCTGTGTTCCTGTGTTCCAAGACCAAGTCCAGGCACTGTGTTCCAGCCCTGTCCAAATCTGAGCTTCATGTCCTCATCTAGTTCCGATTCCTCGCCCAACCCAGGAGTTCCTCGTCCACCCTGGTGCTGGAGATTCTTCGTCCTGTAGCCGCATCCTGTCCTTGCCAAGATCCTAGTCCTGAGTCCTAGCCTAGACCTGGGTTCCGGTTCCGAGTCCCAACCAAGACCCAGGTTCCGGGTCCTTGTCCAGGCTCTGGGTCTGGAGTTCCATGTTCCTAGTCCAGGCTTCTCATTCCAAGTTCCCTGTCCAGGTCCCATGTCTCTAGTCCAAGTCCTAGCCCAGGCCCTGAATTTTAGTCCCATCCAGGGCCTGTGTCAATGTCCAACGTCCTTTCTTCCTTACTCACCTTGCTATCTCGATAACCCTGGTCTGTTCCTAGTACCTCAGTATCTGTGTCTTGCATTTGGGTCTGCCATCAACACCCACCATGTAACAGGCATGGAGTTCTATGTGAAGTGGTATTAGACAATGGTCCACAATTTTCAAGCTGTGAATTCAAATTCTTTGCCAACGATTGGGGGTTTCAACATATAACTTCAAGCCCATATCAACCAAAATCTAATGGCCTAGCAGGGAGTTCGGTCAAAGTTGTGAAGGGTCTCATGAAAAAAGCGGAAGATGGACGAGAGGATTTCTACAAAAGTCTAATGATTTACAGAAGTGTTCCACTGCAGAATAGACTTTCACCAGCCCAAGTGATGAAGGGTTGATGCATATGCACTGACCTTCCAGTGCATGAAAACCTGTTCACAGTTAAAGGAGCACACAAGGTTAAATTGGCTAAAGTGAAGAGGAAAGAGAAACAAAAATATTATCACGACAATACTGTGAAAAGCCTACCAAGCCTGGAGATCAAGCACAAATTCGAGATCACGATTCTGCTACATGATCCATGCAAAGACATGTACAAGAGGAAGTTGCTCTACATTCCAACTAGATCCAGATGGAGTGAGAAGCACCTATGAGAAGGAACCGTGTGAACCTATGATCACAAGGTCCAACCCATAGCTGTGACACATCACCAGTCAGTACTCCAAAGGGGCCAGCAGAAGTAAAAAATAAACTTGTTGATCAGAATTCTCTGAAAGACACAAATATCAATGCACCAAATATAAGCAATACACCAGTGAAACATGTAGAAGACCAAAAAGGATCATTAAATCTTCTCGGAGACTGATTGAAAGCTGCTAAGTGAAAAAGGAGACTGGCTACAGAATATAGATATATTTGTTGCAAAGGATTATTATTTCTTGCAGGTATATAGGGGCATAGTATTGTTTGTTTTTCATTAAAGGGAGAAGATCTATTACTTTGTGTATGCATAATTAATGTATACTTCAGTTCCCAGTGGGTAACGTGGGTAGTTCACCCGGAACTGGAAATGATGGAAGTGAGCTCATCACACGTGCTTGGACTGGAGCAAAAGCCATTGTGGTAAATCTGTAAATAAAATATTTCTATACACGCTGTTTGTCTTTACAAAGAACAAACATAACAGAAAGGTTGGTCATGGCTTGAAGCAACTCTTGCCGAGGTAAGGACCTAGACCCACAGCAATTTCCATATTGCCACAACAGGGCTACAGCAAATGCAATCTCACTGGCTCTCCACTTGGCCTTGGTTCAGCTAGAAAATAGCCTGCTGCTTACTGACATGCATTACATGAATATATAAGGTTCAGCATTCAACACAATCATACCCTCAGTTCAAATCAATAGGCTCCAAAAATTAGGTCTCTGTGCCCTTCTCTGCAACTAGATCTTTGACTTTCTCACCAGGTGACCATAGTCTGTGTGGAAAGAAAATGACATATCCTCTTTGCTGTCTATCAGTAGAGATACACATCACTGATGTGTGCTTAGCCCACTGCTCTACTTTCTTTAAACTTCACAACTGTGTGGCTAGGCACAGTTCAAACAGCATCTATAAAATTGCCAATGACACAACCATTTCAGATGGTAACGAAGAGTCGTATAGGAGAGAGATAGATCAGCTGGTTGAGTGGTGTCACAGAAACAACTGTGCACTCAGTGTCAGTGAGACCAAGGAATTGATTGTGGACTTCAGGAAGGGGATGACGAGAGAACACACACAAGTCCTCATTGAGGGATCAGAAGTGGAAAGGATGACCAGTTTCAAATTCCTGTGTGTTAACATTTCGGATGATTTATCCTGGGCCCAACACATTTATACAACTAATAAGAAGGCACAACAGTGACTATATTTCATTAGGAGTTTGAGGAGAATTGGTATGCCACTGCCAAATTTCTACAAATGTACCATGGAGAACATTCAACTGGTTGCATCACCATCTGGTATCAAGGGGCCACTGCACAGGATCAGAAAAAGCTGCAGAAAGTTGTAAACTCAGCCAATTCCATATTGGCTCTCGCCTCCGCAGCCTCCAGGACACTTCAAAAAGTGATACCTCAAAGAGAGTGGCATCCATCATTAAGGATCCCCATCACCCAGGTCATGCCCTCTTCTCATTGCTGCCATCAAGGAAGAAGTACAGCAGCCTGAAGACACAAACTCAAAGTTTCAGGAATACAGTAGTTTATTTGCCCCTCCACCAGAAGATTTCTGAATAGACAATGAAATAAGGTGGATGATCTTGTTGCACTCTTACAGTTTATCAGGTATGATATTGTGGCCATCGCTGAATCATAGATGAAGGATGGTTGTATTTGGGAACTGAATGTCCAAGGTTACACGTTGTATTGGAAGGATTGGAAGGATAGGAAGGAAGGCAGAGGGGGTGGCATGGCTCTGTTAGTAAAAAATTACATCAAATCAGTGGAAAGATGTGACATAGGATCAGAAGACGGTGAATCCTTGTGGGCTGAGTTAAGAAACTGCAAGGGTAAATGGACCCTCATGGCAGTTATATACAGGCCTCCCAACAGTAGCTGGAACATGGACCACAGATTACAATAGGAAATAGAAAAGGCATATTAAAAGGGCAATGTTATGATAGTCATGGGAGATTTGAACATGCAGGTTGATTGGGAAAATCAGGTTGGTAATGGATCTCAAGAGAGTGAGTTTGTTGAATGCCCACAAGATGGCTTTTAAGAGCAGTTTCTCGTTGAGCCTACTAGGCGATCACCTATACTGGAATGAGTGTTATGTCATGAACCAGAGGCGACTAAGGAGCTATTGACTGAGTTCAACATGAAATTTGATAGGGAGAAAGTAAAGTCTGACGTAGCAGTATTTCTGCTGAGTAAAGGAAATTACAGTGGTAAAAGAGAGGAGATGGCCAAAATAAATTGGAAGGAGCTGCTGGCAGGGATGACAGCAGGGCAGCAATGCTGTGAGGTTCTGGGAAAAATGAGGAAGGAGCAGGAAAGATGTACTCCAAAAACAAAGAAATACTCAAATGGCAAAATAGTGCCACTGTGGCTGACAAGGGAAGCCAAAGGTAATCTAAGAACAAAAGAGGGGGCATACAACAATGCAAAACTTAGGGGGAGATAGAGGATTGGGAAGCTTTTTAAAACCCAGAGACAGCAACTAAAAGAATCCTTAGAAGGGAAAAGATGAAATGTGAAAGTAAGCTCGCAAACAATATCAAAGTGGATAGAGGAAGCTTTTTCAAATATGTGAAAAATAAAAGAAGAGATGAGAGTGGATATAGGACCATAAGACCGCTAGAAAAAGAGGCCGGAGAAATAATAATGGGAGACAAGGAGATGGCAGATGAACTAAATAAGAATTTTGCATCAGTCTTCACTGTTGAAGATTCTAGCAGTGTGTCAGATGTTGTAGTGTATGATAGAAGAGAAGTGAGTGCAGTTACTATTACACGGGAGAAGAACTGTACCCTAGGGTTCTGAAAGAGGTACTGTTAGAGATTATGGCAGCATTAGCAATGATGTTTCAAAGAACATTGGACTCTGATATGGTGCCAGAGGACTGTGGTTGGGAAGATGTTAGAGTCAATTGTTAAGGATGAGGTTATGGAGGAACAGGGGTCAGTGTTGGGATTGCTTCTTTTTATGCTCTATATCAATGATCTAGATGATGGAATAGATGGCTTTGTTGCCAAGTTTGCAGATGATACAAAGATTGGTGGAGGGGCAGGTAGTGTTGAGGAAACAGCTAGGCTGCAGAAGGACTTAGACAGATTAGGTGAGTGGGCAAGAAAGTGGCAAATGAAATACAATGTTGGAAAATGCATGGTCATACACTTTGGTAGTTGAAATAAATGTGCAGACTATTTTCTAAATGGGGAGAAAATCCAAAACTCTGAGATGCAAAGGGATTTGGAAGTCCTTGTGCAGAACACTGTAAAGGTTAATTTGCAGGTTGAGTCAGTGGTGAGGAAGGCAAATGCAATGTTAGCATTCATTTCAAGAGGACTTGATTACAAGTGCAAGGATGTGATTCTGAGCCCTTATAAGGCACTGGTAAGGCCTCACCTTGAGTATTGTGAACAGTTTTTGGCTCCTTATCTAAGAAAGGATGAGGAACGAGTCCAGCAGCAGAATGAAAGGGTTATCATACGAGGAATGTTTGATGGCTCTGGGTCTGTACTCGCTGGAATTTAAAGGGATGAGGGGGAGTTCTCATTGAAACCTTTCAAACATTGAAAGGCCTAGACAGAGTCAATGTGGAAAGGACATTTCCCATGGTGGGGGGAGTTTAGGCCAAGAGGGCACAGCCTCAGGATAGAGGGCCATTCATTTAAAACAGAGATGTGGAGAAATTTCCTTAGCCAGAGGGTGATGAATTTGTGGAACTTGTTACCGCAGGCAGCTGTGGTGGCCAGGCCGTTGGGTGTATAAAAGCCAGAGATTGATAGGTTCTTGATTGGACATGGCATCGAAGGTTACGAGGAGAAGGCTGGGGAATGGGGTTGAGGAGAGGGAAAAAGGTTCAGCCATGATTGAATGGTGGAGCAGACTCAATGGGTCAAGTGGCCTAATTCTGCTCCTATATCTTATGGAACCCATGAACATTACCTCAGTACTTTTACCTCTCTTTTTCCACTACTTATTTAATTTAATTTTCTTTTTATATGTATACAACTTATTGTAATTTATAGTTTTTGTTATTATGTATTGCAATGTACTGCTGCGCAAAACAACAAATTTCATGATATACAGCAGTTACATTAAACCTGATTCTGATTCACTGTCAAGCATTATTCTAGTTAGTCCTTTTTAATTGCTTGGTTGTGTTTAAGTATTTCTGTGTGCTTCACATTTCAATGTTCGAAGTAGCTCAAAACAAGTATACTGTACCCACTGGTTTAGTGAACTGCTTGCAAAATGTTGCCATTGCCAGTACCATGTTGATCTCACATTTTTAAAAATGAATCTTTACAAATTATTTTAATAGTTTGAATAGTCTTTAAAAGCTTCTAATGTTTACCTAAATATCAGAAATATATGCTATATTTTGACAAATAGATAAGGTTGTGTTACCTATGAAATGTCATTTCAACTGCTTTGGGATGGGCCTTCATCCAGGCTGCCTGAAAACTGTAAATGTCACAAAAGACCCAGTGCTGGTGACAAAAGTGGATGAACAAGGTCAGAATTTTCTAGAGATCAGCAGTGAACACAAATTTTCGACCATAATAAATTTCTGACCAGGAGGAATCGTGCAGAAACTTCAGTTCAGAAAATATTTTGAGTTCTTTACAGGGGGAAAAAAAGTCAGATTTGTTGTCTGTAGTCAGAAACAGTCTGTTGTCAGATTTGGTCCTGTTGTACCACAGTAACTCTGTGGTAGAAATATCATTTGTATGTGTAATAAGGTTTACTGTAGTTTCTGTACATGATGTAGCAGAGAAACAATAGCTGATCTTATGAGATTCTCAATCACAGTGGCTAATAAAGTCATAGAAAATTACAGCACAGAAACAGGCCTTTTGGCCATCTCATCATGCCGAACTATTTAAACTGCCTAGCCTGATAGCAGTTAGCATGTGTTTGGAGTTTTGAGTTCAATTCCGGTGCCATCTGTGAGGATTCTGTATGTCCTCTCCATAGAGTGTGTGAGTTTTCCTTGGGTGCTCCAGTTTCCTCCCACAGTCCAAAGACACACTGGGTAGGGTAATTGGTCATTGTAAGTTGTCCCATGATTATGTTAGAGTTTATCAGGTTTGTCAAGGGTTGCTGGGGCAGTGTGACTCAAAGGATCAGGCCTACCCCACGCTGTATCACTAAATAAGTAAAAATAAAATAGAACTCGGCAGGAAGTGTGGAATTAAAAGTTAAACATTACAAAGGATGGCACAGAAAGGTATAGGACAATTTCAGCACAAGAAGGTAAACCTTGTTATCAGGGAAAACACATGCTATATTTTATTTTAACATGGATATAGATATAACTAAAGTAATATAAATAATCACTAAATATCATTTACCTTGCAAAGGGCTTCTTTCAATTTCTGCTTCAGTGAATTGCTTTCTTGGTGTAGCTCATGAATAACCTGCTTCTTTTGGGTAATGGTCTTATTGTCCAATTCTTGTGCTGAATGTAATGAAGATAATTCCATTTCCAAATGTTTAATGGTTTCTTCACACTCAGCCACCTATATGAAGAAAAATGACAGCCAACTTTCACTATAAAAATAATTTACAAGCTAACATGGATCTCAAAGGGATAACTCTGATGCAAAAAATGGTATTTTTGCATGCAATATATCAAGAACTTTGTCAATGATCACAAATAAAGAGAGAAAAATGAAAATATAGTGTAAAGTTCAAATCATTCTGCTGGCATGTACCCATTTAAGCCCTGATTTACTCAGATCTTGGCATAGTTTAATCAATAATTAGTTTTAGCTGAACATATATATTTATTATATATGACTTTTAACAAAGAGGTTTCATATTTGGAAAGCAGCATATATGCATGTTAATATTGTGCATCAAATGTAAATCATTCTAAATGTGTGCCAGTAAATTGGTTATAGTACTAAACTGTCAACGTAGAGGTCAAAAGTTCACTTTGCTTCACAGCAAATTATGAGATAATGCAGATCTGTAGGCAAGCACAGGAATATACTCAAAAGCTGCTGGATTAGTATTATAAAAACAAGTCCTTCACTTACATCTGAGAGGCAAGGATGTGACTAACTTGTGGAATTGCCTAATATTGTACTCAAAACTTAAACAAAAATTAAGTATATGAAAGAACCCTAATGTGAGATCTCAACAGTCTGCTTTTCATGGAACAGACAAACTCCACTGATCACCAGACAAAATTCCATAAGTATAAACAAATATATCTTGTTCTGACCTCATGGAAGAGGGGAGTACACTGTACTTTCCTTGCAGTTTGAATGAAATCAATAGGTTATTTATACAGCTACAGTATACACAAGAGATCCTGAAGATCCTGGAAATTCAGAGTAACAACTACAAAGTGCTAGAGAAATTCAGCAGGTCAGGCAGTGTCTGTGGAAAGGAATAAACTGTTGATGGTTTGAGTCAAGACCCTTCTTCAGGACTGGAAAGGAAGGGGGAAGAAGCCAGAATAAGAAGGTGGGGGGAGGAGAAGAAGTACAAGCTAGGAGGTGATGGGCGAAGTCAGCTTGTTGGGGCAGGGGGAATGAAATGAGAAGCTGGAAAGTGATAGGTGGGAGAGGTAAAGGGCTGAAGAAGAAGGAATGTGATAGGAGAGAAGAATGGACCATGGGAGAAAGGGAAGGAGGAGAAGCTTCCTTGTTAAGCGGGAAGATGGGGTGAGTGTGGACGTCTGGGAAATGGAAGCGATGCAGTAGGAGCAGCATCAATGGTGGAGGAAGGGAATCCCAATTCTTTGAAGAAGGAGGACATCTCTGAATTTCTAAAAAGGAAACCTCACTCTGGAAACTGATGCACCAGAGACAAAAGACTGAGAAAAAGGAATGGCATTTTTTTTTACAGGTAACTGTGTGGGTTTCTTCCCCCCTTCTTCTATATCCTGGTGAAAGGTCTCAGCCCAAAATGTTGACTGTTTATTCCTTTCCATAGATGCTGTATGATGGCAACTTAAGACACAATTCCACTAATGTGTTCATTATTCTACTTCAATAAAAGTATACACAATACCACAAAATTAAGACATAGAGATTGTAATCGGCAGTGAAAGGGCAAAAGAGCACATGGCTGTTTATTTTTTCATTTCTATAATTCCTGTGCTTGCACACTTGGGAGATGGGAAAATTATGTTATTATCTATAATCCAGACAAAACTGATGACAAGTTAAACTGATCACATTTATTTGATAATTGCTATTTTATTTAATTATTACAAATCAACAGAAAGTATAACTGCATTTTCTGAAGGTGCAGTTCATTTTTGCCATCTATATTCTGTCCACGAACTTTCAAATTGTCCACGTAAAGCAAACAAGAAGGAAAAACAATCAGAAAAATACAATCAAATTTAAGATATTTTTTGAAGAGCACAAATTATTTAAGAATTTATTTAAATTTAATTAATTACAAATTATCACACTGCCCTATTAAAATTGTGGATTTATCAATCATTAATAAGAGTGCTCAGTAAACCTTTGGCATTTTAAGACCATGTTGACTCCTGGCAAAGCAGGCTTGTAAATGTCAATCCCACATCTTTTCTTGAAGCAAAACCAAAATTTTACTCTTGAATATTGATTTAATTCCTCATTGAAAACCACAATTGAAGCTGCATCAATCACACTTTGAAGCCATGGGTTCCAAATTACAATAGAGTAGAGTTGATGGGCCAAATGGCCTAATTCTGTTCCTAGGTCACCAACTGCATGAAAAGATTCTTCATATGCCATTCCTAGTTTGTTTGTCAATCACATTAAATCTTTGCCACACACATTAAAGTTGCTGGTGAACGCAGCAGGCCAGGCAGCATCTCTAGGAAGAGGTACAGTTGATGTTTTGGGCCGAGACCATCTGCAGATTTCCTCGTGTTTGCGACATTAAATCTTTGACCCCTTCTCTAATGAGAATGATTTCTTTCTAGATGTTTTATCCCATCCAAACTTATCAAGATTTTGTAACCTTGTATGAAATTTCTCTCAGCTTTTTTTGTTGGAAGTAGATCAGAAATCTGATAAAGGTGATATGGAGAGTTGGACCAAACTGAGAGCCAGAAAATAGAGATTTGGTGTTAAGATAAAAAGCTTAGAAGTACTACAGACTGAAGTGAGAGCCATCGCCATGTAGAGTTTTTGTTTTGTCTGAAATATAGCAGATTTAATCTTTTAAACATCACTACATCAGGCGTGGCGGGATGGGGTGATAATCAGATGGAAAAGAGCAACCACTTGACAGTCCTTGTCTTACTGAATAGTAGAGCAGCCTCAATAAGCCATCTGTTTTAAACCTGCTTCTTCCATTCTTAACATCGGATATCTAAGCAGCAAGTTTGGACCATAAATCAAAAAAAACTAGAAAACGCTTCCTCCCTCATCATCCCAAATAAATCTAAACCCATTAAAACATCTTCCATTCACAAGAAATGGAAGATCACTTTCCAAAGAAATTTTAAATGTAAAATAAGAAAATATAATGTATAATTTATATTATGTTTTTGAAGATTTGATAATAGAATTAAATAAATAGAACTCAAGGAAACAGTTTTACAAAATCTGTTGTGCCCAATTTTTCCTGATGCAATTATTTTTGATATAATTAGAGTTATGACATGAAATTGCATTTATTGGCTTGGCATTACCCTCAGTAACAAAGAGAAGCTATAACCCCTGTATAAAAAAAGTTATTAATTTACCCCAGTGGCCATTTCCTTTTCAGCAAGCATGGCAGTTTGAAGATCCTGTTCCAAAGAATGAATCATCCGTTGTTGGTTTTCAACTACATTAACTGCAGTTAAATACTTCTGACGTAGTTGATTCAGCAGCATCTCCTGATGCTGGATCTAAAAGAAATTTTAGATAATAAGATCTGCTTAATTACAAGTGTTATATTTACACAATCTTGTCAACTCAAAAACATGAAGCACGTACATCCTATCCAGCAGGATGACTGAACCAAATTAATAATTTACGGCATTTGACTTATTGAGCATAAATACCTGTACAAGCTTATTGTGTTAACCATACAGTTTCAGAATTGCACCCCCTCTCCTTCACCATTCCCTATTCATGTTTCACTCGCTCTCGTATCTCCTTACCTGCCCATCACCTCCCTCTGGCGCTCCTCTTCCCTCCCTTTCTTCCATGACCTTCTATCCTCTCCTATCAGATCCCTCCTCCTCTAGTCCTTTATCTCTTTCACCAGTCAATCTCACAACTCTTTACTTCTCCCCTCCCTCTCTTCTGGTTTCCCTTATCACCTACTACCTTGTACTTCTTCCTCCCCTCCTCCCATCTTCTTACTCTAATTTTTCATCTTCTTTTTCCTGAAAAAGGGTCTCAGCCCAAAAATGTCGACCCTCCATAGACACTGCCTGACCTGCTGAGTTCCTCCAGCATTTTGTGTGTGCGACCATACAGTACCCAGGGGCTCCCTAGATTACAGAAGATCTGATTTATGGAAATCAAAGTTTATGCAAACTCCCCCACAATATTTTCAAGGCAGAAAAATTAGTTACAGAAACGTAAGCATCTTCAGAACAAGGGATGGCAGCTAGTTAAATCTAAAGATGGCCAATCTTCAAAACAAATTGTTTTCATGTAACCTCAAACAAATACATTATCTTTATGAATGCATCGGCTGTTTGCAGCGGGAGAGATTTCCTAATGAAAATGACAAGACAAAACCTGCACACATGGGGCAAGGCAGAGTTATCTGCGTGCCCACTGTGCTCCAAGCGAGGAACCCAGGAGCACATCCTCAGCGGCTGTGCAAGGGCACTTGGTGAGGGACGATACAGGTGGAGGCATGATCACGTCCTGAAGACCATCGCTGAAGCTGTCAGCGCAGGAGTTGAGTGGGCGATGCAGTCCTGACCCTCCAAGCAGACCATTGCCTTTGTCAGAGCTGGGGAGCAGCCAGTACCCGCCAAAAGAATATCTGCAGGCATCCTGACCTCTGCAAGGGACTGGCAGCTGTTGGTGGACCTCGAACGGCAGCTGAAGTTCCCCAAGCATATCGCAGCCACCACCCTGCTACCAGACATTGTCCTAGTGTCTGAGTCTACTAAACAAGTGGTGCTGCTGGAGCTGACAGTCCCATGGGAAGATAGCTTGGAAGAGGCCTTTGAAAGGAAGCTCTCCAGGTACACAGGACTGGTCAGCAACTGTCAGCAGGCTGGATGGAGGGCGAGATGTCTCCCAGTGGAGGTTGATTGTACGGGATTCGTAGTCCGTTCTTTAGTTAGAGCCTTCAGCATTTTGGGCATCGAGGGAGAGAGGAAGAGGAGAGCCATCCGCAGTACCACCAATGCGGCAGAAAGGGCCTCAAGATGGCTGTGGCTCAAAAGAGGGGAGCCATGGAGTCATAAGTAGCTAGCCATCTGGACACAAGCTGGGGTGCGATCAGCCCCGGCTGGGTCACCTGGAGGAGGTTGTATGATGTTGAAAGACCCGAAACACCCGATGATTCCAGGAACATCACTGAAGATGTGTCCAGAAGCATCAATAGATGTATGTACACAGCGACACTTGTAAAATAGTTCATCAAACAACGGAACACCCATTGATACCTCAAAGCCATGGAAGATAGCCATTGGATGTGGGACAAACTGATTCTGCACCATTGTAAATATACAGGGGAAAATATCAAATAGATGTTCATATGAATTGACCCTCACTGTTAATTTCAGACTTAGAGAAAAATTGGTTTACAGGCAATTCCCAGAAAGGAACCATTGCATAACCCAGAGACTGCTGGTATTCTATCATTTAATGTTATTTACAATCTGAATAATACAAAATATGTGCTTCAAGGGAACACGTAAGAAGTTTTATTACTTTGTTTTGAATGAAATATTATCATTTGAATTAAACCATAACTGATTTTTAAAAAGGTAGAAGTAGCTTAGTTTTGATCTTAACAAGAAAACTTTGAATGAAATGCTAATTGCCTTCATGTCACAGCCAGTGTTTGGACTAAACTGTAAAACAGGTAGGGATCTTCCATCAGGCTGCACATAACTTGGAATGCAACTTGCCTAAAATCGACAAAACACAATGCAAAAAGTCCAGGAATTTCAAGTACAAATTTATGTGTACTACAGTTTTCATTCCAGATTTTTTTTTGCATTGGTTGGAAAGAAACCTCATTAGAGCCAGCCCTGCCCAAATATTCCACTGGCAATATTTCATAATCAATTAATAACCAAGGTAAAATTATACCAACTACATCTATTTAAGGACATGTGAGAAGGCTCTAGGGCAATAACAGGCTCATCTTAGAAGAGTTTAAACATTTTTCTAATTCACTGACAACTAACTGCATATAAGTGCAGCACAAACAATTCTATTTTAAAGATAATTTCAGTTACTAAAAATCAGGTCATTGAGATGTGTTTATTTTTGTGATAAAATCTTTTTTCTCCATATAATAAATATATATCCGATAGACATACTATTACTCCTTCAGGAAGCAGAATATATTCCATCACACTCGCAAGTACTGCACTGTAGAGATGTAAAGGCTTTGTGCATCCACAAATGAATCACTTGCCACAGTATATCCACCCTCTGACTTGCTCTTTCAGCCATTGCATTTACATAGCTAGTCTCATTGAGTTTCTAATAAAAAATAACCTCACTTTGGAAATTTAAGTCTTTGGCCCATCCTTGGATCAAATCTATGATGAGGTTCTCCAAAAACCATTTTGTCCATTGGTTGCATGATAATTCAGTCGCAGCCAATGCTAATGGTCTTTGCACATTCCATCGCACCTATGGCTCACAATACCATGGGAATGGATTTCAATGGAGAGCAAACTAAATAATGTAATGCAGGTTGCTTCTCTAAAGGACACTGGTGAACCAGCTGGTTCAATTTGAACATATATACACTAAGTAACAAAATTTAAATTTTCCAATTGAGAAGATAGGATTTCCATTCAGTTCTCAAAACTGTAATCTGGATTGCTAGTTAGATAACAACTACTGTATCACCATTTCAAGCAGCTTTTCTGTTTCCTTCTGGTACTTAATCCTATACACTGAGAATCCATTCCCAACAGAAGTTCTGAACCCCATCTGTTTCTTTTTTCTTCCCTATCTATCTCCTCTGAAAGTAGCACAACCATGGATATTAGAAATTAAGCTGGTCTTTTGCCAATAGCACAAAATGAATTCAAAGAAAATAGGCAGCCTGTTTTACAATGAATCCAATTATATTTTCTACTGACATTAATGGAAAGGGATATAAGAATTATGTATAAGAGGCTACTGATTCCTCATGAACTATATACAATACTGGCAAGTCCCAATTCCATCTTCAATTAAGTCCTACCTCAGCTAAGAAAAAGTTGTATAAAGGCTGTCAAACTGTATACTTCCTCAATAAATTAAGGCAGCTATATCTTTAAAAAAACTTTTAAGTATTTTGTATATACACACACACACATCATTCTTGGCTCAAATGTTCTGGAAATATATTTGTTTCCAATTTATCCTTCTTTTTATCCTTTTCTTACACTCCTAACAATGGAGAAAAGAACATAAAACAGACTGAAAGTAGAAAATGCAATAAGATGCTATTTTGTCAATGCCAAAGAACAGCAAGGATGAAAAACAGATGCAACTTCTGTTATTTTTAGACAATGCAGGTTTCATTTACATAACATGATAGAATCCAATGCACATGTGCACAGTTGTTGAAAAACATAGTAGACGACATCAACAAGGTCATCAGCAAACAGGTATTTATTAGCTATCAGAAGCTGGCAAATGTAAATTAGAATGAAGTGATAATGCAATTTTGAAGCATTGCATTCCAGTTAACTTGTTTTCTGAGCAGAAATGATGTTGACCAGTGTTAATGAAAGAGATTATAATTTACTTTAAAGTTAGTTACTGACTGACTTCAACTGAATGGAGTGTTTAGGCTGATTCATACTTGTGCATACTAACTTACGCCGTAGCCTACGCAAGCGGGCTACGCCGTTGTGAGCATTTATACTTGTGCGTTGGTGTGTTTGCATTGCTCTGCAATTCACTGCCAAAACACTAGTTGGCGGTGGGGTTTCTAGGCCACTGTGTTGAGTTTCTTCGTGTTGAAACTCAACACGAAGGAACTCAAACTTCAAACAATGGTGACTGAAACTGAAGGAGGGTGAATTTTCTGTGCTTGTCCGGCCACTGAGAGACACGGACAAGGAAATGCATTTCAAATATTTTCGGATGCCGGCAGGTAGATTTGACAATTTGCTTAATCGTCTCCAACCATTTATTTCGCATCAGTGTACGCACAGTATACTCAGAGACTGGCAATCACCATTCAAGTTTTAGCTTCAGGTGGAAGCCAACAGGCTGTAGCAGCTAACTACAAACTGGTGTCAAGCACAGGGTCCTCCATAATTTCGGAGGTCTGTAAAGCTTTATGGAAAGCATTGCAGCCAGAGTTCCTTCCCTGCCATTCGGTCGCCCAATGAGAAGCTATTGCAGCGTAGGAGGAAATGCGATGCTACCAAGCGGACCAATCACAGTTGTCTCGGTCTGCGTCACCGCGACGCATAGTTACATTTTGGGAGGGGTGTGCGTTAGGCTACGGCGTAGGGTTGGCGTAGAATACAGCATAGGGTACGTTGCTACGCAGTACCTACGGCATACATTTGACGCACAAGTATAAATCAGCCTTTTGTTGTGTAAGCAGCATTTTAGTAAGGCTGCAAAAGTCTACAAGGATTATTGGAGGCACAGAAAGGCAGTATCTGACTTAAAGTCTTCTGCAAAAAAATGTTGCCTCCAGGTGAGAAGACCAGTTGGAAAATGAGGAGTCTCAGCAAAAAATGAGAGGAAAAATGAACTCAGTAGTACCTCAACATGCAAAAAGAGAGGTACAACTAGATGAGGAGAAATGGGGAATGAGAGGGTCGGTAGAAGAATTCAAGGAACAATTATTTCAGCTTTTCTCGTAGTGAAGATTTCTGTGTGGAGGTTATCTTCACTTTATCAAACGTGTTCTCAGTAATATCTTCCAACTACGACAACTATAATTGCAACCTTAGAGAAGTATAAGTAGTACCACTGGCTTTCAAGATATTTATGGTAATGAATGACTATGTATCTGACTACAGGCTAGGTGTGGGGATCCGAAGATCATTAATATTCCCTATTCTAAGTGCGATAACTATACTTCATTTTCACTTGATAGGTTACATTGCTTTGAAAGAAATACAGCAACCTCAGGATGTAGGATATCATTAACTCCACAAATGCAGAACCTAAAGGGATTCCACTCTTTCGATGTCCAGCTCTGATATGACCAAAGACAGTGAATCCTACAAGTCAAAACTCCACAGTGACAATTTGCTAGGTCACTGGCTTTTAAGTCTAAATGACAAACCAAAGGGTGATTAGCGAGTGACAAGGTCTGTCCACAGATGACATGGTTCATGACTCTAGCTGGTCATATGTGTACATACACATGGATATGAGGCATGCTACAAAACCTATTCTGTCCCATTATATGGGATAAGATGGAGGAAGGAGGGAATAAACAATCTAGGCAACCAGGTTCCTCTTGGCTTTCCATGAACAACTCATCAAACTTAGGCACTAGTAAATGTAACTCCCAATCCCCATTCACTGGGGGCATTACAGTGCACCCTCCCACTTCTACTGACTATCCCAGCATCCACACGGACACAAAGGAATAACAGAAAACTTACAAAATAAACATTCCAAACCAAAGCATGTCACATTACATAGGATTGTTAAGGAATTATATTTCGACATTCCCCATAGACATAGTTTCAATGTGTTTTTCTGTCCTGTTGTTACTGCTGATAAAGAGTAAACTGACCTTCAGTGGAAATGATTGCAGGTAACTTCAGACGTAGAAGTTGCAGTTCAATTGCTGGAAGTAATTAGAAATGGCTGAAACAGGCAGTTTCACAGCACAGGGTAGCAGTGAGAAGATAACCAGTGTTTTCCTAAGAAAGGACAATAGGCGTGTGCTCCATAGTACCACTACTAATTTACCCAGCAAGGTACCTTTACGATCTGCTAGAAAACAAATTCCTGGAGAGTTGTAACATCCTGCATAAACACTCTGTAGCGGTGAGACAGCTGCTACATGTGAGGAACAATGGAATCCCCAAGAAGATGGGTGACAATAAATATGCTGCACTGGAGGCTAAGAAATAATCTATTGGAAATGCATGAATGGAATTGTCCATCACCTACAGCTGAAAAAGATGGACCCAGGCTTACTGGAAAGACAAATGCAAGGTTGGTCCTCCATGCTGCTGGACAACAGACGCAGATTCTCTTCCAGACATGCTAATATATCAAGGTTAAAACCATTTCTGCAGCCTGCCCTAGTGAAGTTCTCATCTGAGTCCTTTGTCACAGAAATTGTTTGTGACCTTGAGCTGTGAAAAACTGGAATCTGCATCAATTTATCTGTGGTCCAGCAGTGGACCAGTCATGTTTAGTGTCACACTATGTGCAGATCATGTCCCTAATTTGTCTGCAAAATTATTATCTATCACTATCTGAGCTAGCTGCTATGAATGCAATGCTGAGGGAAGATATTTATTCTTGCTATGGAGCCTTTTGTTTCCCTACCATTGTTGGGTTGAAGTGATTGAAGTCCTGAAAAAGAGAAAGGCATAAGGTAGACGGGTAATGAGGAAGGGTTGGGTACAGGCTGCAAGCAGAGTATGAATCCATGCTACTGTCTCCGTTCTTTTCTGCAAGTGAGGGGTCGGGAATTTTTATGTGCAGGGGGTCAGTGATTGTTGTCGTAGCTTGTTTTTGCTCAGGGCAGGGAGAGATTTTAGGGTCTGAGAGTTCTGTTTCTTCTATTTTTCATGCTGGGATGGGGGGAATTGATGTCTTTTCTTTCATCAACATCCATGGTCTTTCTATATTTAATGGCTATCTGGTGTAGACAAGTATCAAAGTTGTATTGTACATGCATTATTTGACAATAAAATGAACCTATGAATCTTTGACCAATGTTTACATATATTAGGCTTCTAAATCAGAAGAAATGTGTGGGATAAGGAAGGGATAAAATGAGAGGATTTAACAGTGAAGGCGTAAGATTTTCTATCCTTTAGCATCATTACTGGCCAGATCTCTTCAAGACCAACGGTGACGATGAGCACTGTGATGGCAATCATTGTCTTTTAAAAGTGGCAATATCACGCAGCTATGACTTTTGCCCCTCATCCCTGTACAATGCATTGTCCCGCTAGAAAGGAGAATGGTGCAATGAGTACTTGGCATGTATGTGTGCCATTGCTCAATAGTTGCCTCTGTGTACAAGCTATGAAATGTACACATGCAGATATGACATAAAGTTCAAAGTTCAATGTACATTTATTATCAAAGTAGGCATGCATTATTCAATCTTGAGATCTGTTCCATAAAAGGCAGCCATGAAACAAAGAAACCCAAGGAGGCATTAAAAAAAAGACCATCAAACACCCAGTGTACAGACAGAAAAAAAACAAATCATGCAAACAATAAACACAAGCAAATGGCATTCTGAACTGAAGTCCACAAAGACAGTCCTGTCCACAGACCCTTAGTTCAGCACAGAGTGGAACAGCAAACTGAACCGGCTCATCCCTTGCCTCGGGTCCAGTTACCTTCACCATTTCAATCTGGCCCAGCGCTAAATGGCGCAAACATCAGGTTCAGGCTCTTCAGTACGCTCAGGGGCCTGTACCTGACCTTTCTAATTCAGCCTTGCGCTCAAATCATCATCCAAACATTGGGTTCAGTCACTTCGATATGCTCTGATGCCTGGACTCCACCTCCTCGATTCGGCCTGTACCCAACCTTTCCAATTTGGCCCAGTGTTTAAATCGATCGAACCTTGGGTCTTCCTCGCTCTTGGCAACAGGCCTGCTGACTTGCCTCAGCTCGGTTCTGCCCAGTCCAAAGGGAAGTTACAGGCTATTGTTTGTGGTGATCATTTACCAGAAAAAGGGTGATTAACAAAGTATTTAGTTGTTTTCTTTGTTTCATTAACCACCAGCCAGAAGTCGCTGATACTCATCAGCGCCATCTTAAACCGGAAATCACAGACGTATATGTGAAGGGAAGGGTAATCTATATGCTGTAGATTAAATATGAATTCAAACTGCAGGAGATTGTAGGAAGGTATGTAATGGGGAATGGTGTGCACAGCATTTACTGAGAATATTAAGAACAAAAATATGTTCAGAACTTAGGCCATTCGTCTATTGAGTCTTCCCTACCATTTAATCATGGCTGATTTTTCTTTCAACTGTAATCTCCCTTTTCCCCATAACCCTCAATCCCTTTTTCAATTAAGAACATTTCAACTCATCTTAGATAAACCCAATAACTTGGACTCCACAGCCCTCTGCGGCAACAAATTACAGTCACTAGCTTCTAGCTGAACAAATTCCTCCTCATCTTAATTTTAAAGGGACATCTCTTTATTCTGAGGTTGTATCCTTAGATCCTAGACTCTCTAGCTAATAGAAACATCCTCTCTAAATCCACTCTTTCCTGGCCTAAGATCAATGAGATCCCTCCTAGACACTCCCCAGCACCAGCATATCTTTCCTCATATATAGGTCGAACATTTGTCACAATATTCCAACTGTGGTCTGACCAACACTTTATAAAGCCAAATGGTTCTGCTGGAAGTGCACCCAACTCAACTGCTGACAGACAAGGTCAAGCAACTAAAACTGAAGCTGGATTTTCTCAGGACCTTCCAGGAGGCTGGAAAACTCGTAGATGAAACTTTTACTGAGGTGGTCACACCCAGGGTGCAGGTGTCAAACAGTGGACGAGTGATCACCAGATGAAGTATGGGGAGTCAGCAGTCAGCGCAGGGTTTCCCTGTAGCCATTCCCTTCAGCAACACGTATACCCTTCGGATACTGCTGGACGGGGTGGGGGCAGGAGCAGGGGAGAATGACCTATTTGAGTACAGCAGCAGCAGCTAGGCCAGTGGCTCTTGGCTGTCTCTGAGGCTCAGCAGTAAAGTCAGTCAGATAGTGATAGGAGTCTCGATAGTTAAGAGGCTTTCAACTGTATACATACATCAAGAACAAGAGGATAACTAAGAAGTGAGAAACACTTGCTTGGATTCAGAGGATTCTTAATGAGTACTTTCAATCCGAAGTATATGGAGGATGAGGAGAACATGGCCGAGTGTATTGATATGGTAGAGCATTTTAAGGTAAAGGAGGAGGAAATCTGGCTGGAAGCATTAAGATGGATAAGTCTCCAGGGCCTGATGAACTATACCCCAGGTTATTGAGAAAGACAAGAGTAGAGATTGCTGGGGCCTTGACCAATATCTTCGTGTCCTCTCTAGCCACAGGTGAGATCCCAGCGGACTGTTCCAGATGTTGTTCCATTATTCAAGAAGACAATCAGGAATGATCCTGGAAACTACAGACCAGTGAGTCACTTCTCAGTGGTAGTGAAATTACTGAAGAGAATTCTTAGGGATAGGATTTATGATTTATGAGTTGGAAAACCATGGTTAAATTACGGACAGCCAGCATAGCTTTGTGCATTTCTTACTAACTTGATAGAGTTTTATGATGAGGCGATAAGGGTGATTGATGAAAGTAGAGCTGTGGATGCTGTCTACAAGGCATTTGACAAGGTTTCTCATGAGAGACTCATCCAGAAGATGAATCATGGGATCCATGATGAATTGGCAGTTTAGATTTAGAAGACAGAGGGTAATGGTTGAAGGGACTTATTCTAGCTGGAGGTCTGTTACTAATAGTGTTCCACAGGGATCTGTACTGGTATCTCTGCTGTTTGTAATGTACGTATATAAATAGCCTAGATAAGGATATAGATGGGTGGCTTAGCAAGTTTGCAGATGGTATGAAGATTGGTGGTATTGAAGATAGTATAAAAGACTGGCAAGGAATACAGCAGGATATCGATCAGTTGCAGATATGGATGGAGAAGTGGTCGACGGAGTTAAACACGGCTAAATATGAAGTGTTGCGCCTTGATAGGTCAAATGTAAAGAGACAGCACACTGTTAACGGCAAGACACTTAACAATGACTATGGGCAGACAGATTTTGGGGTCCAAATTCATTGCTCTCTGAAAGTGGCTACACAGGTCGATAGGGTGGTTAAAAAGGCATACGGCATGCTTGCCATTATCAGTCGAGGCATTGAGTCCTAAAGTCAGGAAGCTATGGTGCAGCTTTATGAAACTCTAATTAAGCTGCATTGGGAGTATTGCATACAGTTCTGGTCACCTCATTCAAGGAAGGATATTGAGGTTTTGGAGAGGGTGCAGAAGACATCCACCAGGATGCTGCCTGGTTTAGAGGGCATGTGCTTAGTGAGAGGTTAGACAAACTTGTGTTAATTTCTTTGGAGCGGTGGAGGCTGAGGGGTGTTCTGGTAGAGATTTATAGGATTATGAAAGGCATAGATAGAGTAGACAGACAGTACCTTTCTCCCAGGGTTGAATGTCTAGTACCCAAGGGCATGCATTTAAGATGAGAGAGCGTAATTTCAAAGCAGATATGAGGGGCAAGTTTTTTTTACACGAAGAGTGGTGGATGCCTGGAATGTACTGCTGTGGTCATGGTAGAGGCATATATATTAGGAACATTTAAGAGACATTTAGATAGATACACAAATTGAGGAAAATAGAGGATATGGATATTGTGTAGGCAGAAGAGATTAGTTTAGTTGGCCATTTGATTATTAATTTAGTTGGTTTGGCAACAGTTTGTAAGCCGAAGCGCCTGTTCCTGTGCTGTACTGTCCTATGTAGCCACTAGCGGTCTGTAGTTTTTGCTGATCCACTCACTATTTGACCATAAGCATGAAGTCATTCACTTGTGACTTTACTTTCAGGTAATTGGAGCTTCATTACAGATATTGACTATCATTGCAAAATGGCCCATAGTCTTAGTCTACCAGGTAGTTAAAACACATCTCTCCTACTCATCCAGGATTCCCAGACATGGCAACATCTCCTCCAGTCAATTGCCTGCTGGCATCATCCTATCACTGGAAACAATGGAAACAGGTTAATTAGTATCATAACCTAATCAAGCTTGTTCCAGCCCCAACAATACTTCTGTATTTATCTTACTTCAAGTATCATTTTTTCCAAAAATATCCAGCACCTTCTCTTGAAGAAGTGAAGAACGCTGAATGAGGAAACATACCACAGATATTTTGGTGGAACACAAAAACATTGGCTAATTTTGATTAGGATATATGAATTTGCATTCTATCATTGCACAAGTTTAAAATATAATTAACATTTGATATATGTATATGTGTTTTGTCTGAAAATAACTAAAACCATTAAAGTTGTCTGGATGAGAACAATAGGAACGTAAAAAAAGGAAGCTTGCCTTTTCTTCCGCTGTATTGCATTTTTCATCTTGACTTAATTGCTTCATTCGTAGTTTATGGATGATGTCTTCCTTACAAAGCACCTGTAGATTTACAAATTGAATATGCTAAAAAGATCCTTAGATAGATTTATTTGAATGTTTGTTAAACAATTTAATAAATTACCTCTTTTGATAGAATCTCGTGTTCACTCTGAGCAGTGATCATCCAAGCTTCAAGCCGGGCTTGTAAACGTCCATTTTCTTCTAATGTTTCATTGTATTGCTGTTGAAGTTGTCTCATTTCATCTTTCAGTTCAATAAAGGTGTTTTTCTTGTTTAGAACCTTCAGTTAGGAAATAAATGTCCAATAATACTCTTTAACAATACTTATAAATCTGCATTGTGTAAACATTTCTAATGTGCCTGATGTAATCATAACACAATAATGAACTTTCTTTACAATTCTGAAAAAAAATTACAAACTTTATCTGTTTCAATGTTTAAATAACTATTTGTCATAAGACCCTTGTCATAATAACCTAGAAAGCCAAAATATTCTATTACTAGAACTGAACAGAGCTCATATTTAAGCTGATTATGAATGCAGAAGTAAAAAAATAAGAAAAATTTGGTTAAAACTTATGATTAAGTTTTTCAAGATTGTTTGGTGTCATTTCCAGCATAGAAGTGTAAAGGAGAACAAAGTAATTGTTTCTCTGGATCTGATGCAGCATTTAAAAAAACTCACCAAGGTAAAGAACAAAATAATTTAAAAATCACAATAAATACAAAAAGATAACTTATAAACTGTACACAGATTGCTTATATGTGCATAAAGTGATGGTAGGTACAAGAATGTCTAGACATAAGATGACTGAAAGGACATGATAAAGTATTGGTGGTGGAGGTTGAAGTGGTGTGGGTTAATGGGTGGAGGTGTTAATCAGCTTCACTGCTTCGGAAAAGTAACTGGTTTCAAATCTAGTGGCCCTGGCATGGATGCTACGTTACCTCCTCCCAGATGGGAGTCAGACATTCGATGAGCAGGCCGGCTGGGATCCTTCATGATTTGCTGGCCTCTTATCCAGCACCTATATGTTCCTGATGGTGGGTAGGCCGGTTCTACACAATGTAGAGCCTTCCTGTCTGCCACAGTGCAGTTTCTGTACCATGCGATGACACAGCATGTTAGGATGTCTCTACTGTATATCTGTAAGAGGTCGTAAGTATCAATGCACATTCTCCAGATCTCTTAAGAAAGTAGAAAGTAGAGATGCGGGTGAGCGTTCTTGATTGTGTAGGATGTGTTCTGGGATCCTGAGAAATTGTGCGACATGTGCACTCCCAGAAATTTGAAACTTCTCGCAGTTTCCACTGCTGTGCTGCCAATGTAAAGAGGGGTTTGAATGGTGCGAGTTCTGTTAAAGTCAATAATCATCTTCTTTGTCTTGTTGACACTGAGGAAGAGGTTATTTATTTGCCTGGTACCAGGCCTTAAGCTCTTCCACCTCCTCTCTAAAGGCTGTCTCATTGTTGTTGGTGGTGAGCCCCACCACTGTCGAGTCATTGACCAACTTGACAATGCAATGACTCAGGTATTTGACCATGCAGTCATGCATGACGAGAGAATACAGCAGTGGGCTCTGTATACAGCCCTCGGGAACACCTGTGTTGATGGGGAGAAAGGAGCACCTGTGCATCCTGACTATGTGAGGTCTGTTCATTAGGAAGTCCACAACTCAGTTGTACAGTGGTGTATTTAGACCAAGGGATAGGAACTTGTTTACTAAAGTCTGTGAGACAATAGTGATGAATGCCGAAATGAAATCCAGAAACATTATTCTGACATAAATGTCTTTGTTTTCGAGGTGCGTCAGGGCCAGTTGCTATAGTATCTGTCATAGAGCAGTACTGTCGGTAAGTATACTGGTGAGTGTCCAGTGTGACAGGAATGGAGCTTGTGATATGTGCCATTACCCATTTAAAGCACTTCATGATGATTAGTGTCAGTGCCACCAGGCAGAAGTCGTTTAGTTCTGAAGGTGTAGAGTTATTTGCTACAAGGATGATGATGGCTGATTTGAAGCACGTGAGGACAGCAGCCTGGATGAGTGAAGTGTTGAAGATAACCATAGAGGCATCAGTGAGCTGGTGTACACACTCCCTGAGTAGTGGGACCGGGATGTTGTCTGGCCCAGCAGCCTTATAGGGGTTAACTCTCTGCAGAGTCTTTCTCATGTCTGCTAATGTCACAGATAGTGGGTGCTTATGACTTATCAAAAACGTGCTGAAATTATAAATTTTAAAACTTAGTAATTTACTGTCTATAAATAGTTCAAGTATTTTAACATTTGAAGAGTTTGGTTCTTTATAGATAGCATTGGTTCTATGTAGATAACACTGTTCATGTTGCAAATTCACAGCATTTGTATCACCAAGTAAAAATGTCCTACATTATTAACCATTTTAATGTGGCAACAGGTATACAGTGTTTCACCATCCAAATACAATACTGTACAAAATTCTTAGGCACATATATAGCTAGGGTGCCTTAGACTTTTGCACGGTACTATATTTGTCAATGTAGAGTGGACAGCGGGTTTGTAAATCTGTGGAGCACTGCAGAGGGTTGTGGGACAGGTGGCAGAGGAGTGCCAAGGGCAGGAATAGCGCAGATACATACACACTCAGCCATGAGACACCAGGCAAGATCATTTGATGCCAAACAACTGGTTTATTGATCATTACAGAATGTCTCTCTGATGCTTCCCACTCCCCTCTCTCCGCCCCCTTCCCACTCTCAGTCCACAATACAGACCCATATCGGATTCAGGTTTATCAGCACTGACATAGGTCATGAAATTTACCTAAAACTTTTGCAGAGTACTGCACATCACAAATAATTTTCTTGTCACATTCCTATCGGCATTCATATCACAGCTCACAGCATCTTTCAATCCACCTCACCCACACTTGACCTGCTCCTTGGTGTTTTTATTGTTATCCCCACACTATTTGCTTATTGCTGCTAGTGGGCTTCAAAGTTATTCACTCACTTCTTGGGCAACAGAAAAGTGTGGCTACTCAACTAGCCTTAATTTAAGGGATTCATTAAAATACAAATATAGTTGTATGGTATATATCTTCCTTAATAGGATGTCCTTTTTTATCCTCATTGGAAATGAGAAGAAAGAAAACCATTGACAAGGACAGCGCCTGGACTTTACCAGAAAAGGTCCCTTTTATTCTCAATCTTTGCCTCCTACCAGTCAGCAAATCTTCTATTCATGCTTGTATCTTTCTTGTAATACCATGGACTTATACCTTGTTTAACAGTCTCATGTGCAGCATTTCATCAAAGGCCATCTGAAAACCCAAGTAAATCCAAAGACTGGCAGGTATGTCAAAGGATTTAAAATATTATTTCTAGTGTTTCTTATGAAAAAGGAATCTGAACTTCAGATGATCATACACGTAAACTAGCAACAAAATAGATGACTTGGTGTCCTTAAGCCCTCTCCACCATTTAATAAAATCATGGCTTATCTGAATGTGACCTCAACTCTTCTGCCTCTGCCTTAAAAATATTCAGATAGTTCTAAAGACTCACAATCCTTAGAGAGAGAAAACAAAATTAACTAATTTTTGTCTTAAAAGTTGAACAATTAATTGTAAACAGTGATTTCTGTTTCTAGATTATCCCATAAAATGAAGCATTCTCTCAAAATCTACTTCTTCAAGCCCCTCAGAATCCAAAATGTTTCACTCAATGCCAGTTTCACAATCCAATGCTCCAGCAGATATATAAGCCTGGCTGTCGAACCTTCTCCATAAAAGAACTTGCCATTTTTTCTTCATTGCTTATTTATGTATGGATGTTAATCCATTGAAAGTAATTCAAAAAAGGTTTACTGGGCAATAACATAAAAACAAGAGATTCTGCAGTTGCTGGAATGCACAGGAACACGCACAAAAGCTGGAGAAACTCACCAGGTTAGACAGCATCTATGAAAAGGAATAAACAGTCAACGTTAGCTGAGACCCTTCATCAGGACTCAAAAGACATAAGAGGAGAATAAGGCCAGTCAGGACATCGAATCTGCTCAGCCGTTTCATCATGGCTGATTTATTATCCCTCTCAACTCCATTCTCCTGCCTTTTCTTCATAAAATTTGATGCCCTGACAAATCAAGAACCTAACTAACTCTACATTAATTATACTCAATGACTTAGCCTCCACAGCCATTCGTGGCATTGAGTTCCACAGATTCACCACTCTCTGGCTAAAGCAACTCCTTTTCATATCTGTTCAAAACAGACACTGCTCTATTCTAAGTCAGTGCCATTTGGTTCAAGACTCACTTGCCATAGGAAACATCCACTCTATATCTACTCCATCTCAGCCTTTCAATATTCAATAGGTTTCAAGGAGATGCCCCCTCATTCTTCTAAACTCCAGCATGTACTGGCCCAGAGCCATCAAATGCTCCTCACACATTATACTTTTCATTCCTGAAGTAATTCTGGTGAACCTTCTCTTAGACAAGGGGCCCAAACCTGCTCACAGTAGTTCAAGTGCAGTCTTACCAATGCCTTATAAAACCCAAGTATCACATCGTTCCTCTTATATTCTAGTCCACTCAAAATGAATGTTAACGTCGCATTTTCCTTCCTTACCACCAACTCAACTGGAAGTTAACCTTTAAGGAATCCTGCATAAGTAATGCCAAAGTCCTTTGCACCTCTGATTTTTGAACTTACTCCCCATTTAGAAAATACTTTACACCATTATTCCTTCTACCAAAGTGCATAACCATACACTTCCATGCACTATATTCCATCTGCCACTTCTTTGACCAATCTCCCAATCGGTCCAGGTACTTCTTCAGAACACCCGCTTCCTCAACAGTACCTGGCTCTCTACCAATCTTTGTATTGTCCTCAAACTTGGCCACAAAGCTATCAATTTCATCATCCAAGTTATTGACCTATAGCAGGAAGAGAAGTGGTCCCAATACCGACACCCTGTGGAAGACCACTAATCACCGGCAGCCAAGCAGAATTGGCCTCCTGTCAGTCAGCTAATATTCTATGCATGCTGGTATTTTTCCTGTACTAAGATTGACTCTTATCTTGTTAAGCAGCCTTATGTGTGGCATCTTATCAAAAGTCCTCTGAAAATCCAAGTAAACAACATCCACTGATCTCCCTTTGACCATAAAACACAAAATAATCTGCAGATGCTGGGGTCAAAGCAACACTCACAACACGCTGGAGGAACTCAGCAGGTCGGGCAGCATCTGTGGAAAAGATCGGTCGACGTTTCGGGCCGGAACCCTTCGTCAGGACTCACCTGACGAAGGGTTCCGGCCCGAAACGTCGACCGATCTTTTCCACAGATGCTGCCCGACCTGCTGAGTTCCTTCGGCGTGTTGTGAGTCCTCCTTTGACTATCCTGTTTGTTCTTTCCTCAAAGAATTCCAACAATTTGTCAGGCAAGATTTTTCCTTAAGGAAACCATGCTGACTTTGACCTATTCGCCTCTAAGTACCCAAAAACTTAATAATGGGCTCCAATATCTTCGCAACCACTGAAGTCAGGCTAACTGGCCTATAATTTCTTTTCTTTTGCCTCATTCCCTTCTTAAAGAGTACAGTGCCATTTGCAAATTTTCAGTTCTCTGGAACCATTCCAGAATCAAGTGTCTCTTTAAGGATCATTACTAATGCCTTCACAACTCTTCAGTTACCTGTTTCAGAACCCTGGAGTGTAGTCCATCTCGTCTAAGTGACATATCTACCTTCAGACCTTTCTGCTTTCTGAGCACCTTCTCCTTAGTAACAGCAACTGCACTCAGTTCTGCCTCCTGACTCTCGAATTTCTTGCATACGGCGTAACTCCACGGTGAAAACTGACAAAAAATACCTATTAAGTTTGTTGACCATTTCTTTGTTCCTCCATTACTAGTTCTCCAGCAGTTCAATTTATACTCTCGTCTCTCTTTTACTCTTTATATATCTGAAAAATACTTTTGGTATCCTCTTTGATATTATTGGCAAGCTTACCAATAAAAAGGTAAGCCTGCTAATAATATCAAAGAAGATACCAGAAGTTTTTTTTCAGATATTGCATCTTTTCCCAATTTAAAACTTTTTTTAGTTTCCTTCTGTTGGATTTAAAAAGCTATCCTCCAAATTTCCATTAATTTTTGCTATACAGTGACTATAAAAAGTATTCACCGGCCCCCTTTGAAGTTTTCATGTTTTTTTGTTTTAAAACATTGAATCATGGTGGATTTAGTTTGTTTTTTTTGACATTGATCAACAGAAAAAGGCTCTTTTGTGTCAAAGTGAAAACAGATCTCTACAAAATGATCTAAATTAATTACAAATATAAAACACAAAATAATTGATTGTATAAGTATTCACTCCCTTTAATGTGACACACCAAATCATCACTGGTGCAGCCAATTGGTCTGAGTAGTCACATAATTAGTTAAATGGAGACTACTTGTGCGCAGACAAGGCGTTTCAATTGATTGTAGTAAAAATATCAGAAGGCACATGGGGGACTCTGAAATCAGCTGGAAGAAGGTTTTATGGTGTGATGAAACCTAAATTTAGCTTTTCGGCCATCTGACTAAATGCTGTTTGGTGTAAGCCAAACACAGCACATTATCAGAAACACACCATCCCTACCATGAAGCATTATGCTGGCTGCATCATGCTGTGGAGAAGCTTCACTACAGCAGGTCCTCCTGGAAGGTTTGTCAATGAATTGAATTGCATTGACTTTATTACTTATTCCTTCACATACATGAGTAAAAATCTTTATGTTATGTCTTTCTCTAAGTGTGCAATGTGCAATTATAGTAATTTGTAATAAATAGTATGTACAACAGGACAGTCAATATAACATAGAAATACAATTGTATCAGCGTGAATTAATCAGTCTGATGGCCTGGTGGAAAGAGCTGTCTTGGAGCATGTTGGTCCTGGCTTTTATGCCACAGTACCGTTTCCCGGATGGCAGCAGCTGGAACAGTTTGTGGTTGGGGGTGACTCAGGTCCCCAATGATCCGTTTTACACACCTGTCTTTATTAATGTCCTGAATAGTGGGAAGTTGACATCTAGAGATGTGGTGGGCTGTCCGTATGACTCGCTGCAGAGTCCTGCGAATGAGGTTCCCATAGCAGGCAGTAATGCTGCCAGTCAGGATGCTCTCAATTGTGCCCCTGTAGAAAGCAAAATACAGGGAAATCCTGGAGGAAAACCTGATGCAGTCTACAAGAGATCTGCAACCAGGAAGAAAATTTGTTTTCCAGTAATTCAACGACACGAAGTATAAAGCCAAAGCTACACAGCGATGGCTTCAAAACAACAAAGTTAATGTCCTGGAGTGGCCAAGTCAGAGTCTAAACCTCAATCCAATTAAGAATTTGTGGCTGTTCACTCACGATCCCATGCAATCTGACAGAGCTTGTGTAGTTTTGTAAAGAAGAAGAATGGGGAAAAATTGCTGTGTCCAGATGTGTGAAGCTGATAGAGACCTATCCACACAGACACAAGGCTGTAATTAGATTAGATTAGATTAGGTTATGAGGACACTCCGTCCTTGTTTAGTGTCATTTAGAAATGCATGTATTAAAAAATGATACAATGTTCCTCCAGAGAGATATCACAGAAACACAAAACAAACCAAGACTAAAACTGACAAAACCACATGTATCCTTGTATCCATGTATTCTTGTATCCTTGGATATTAAACTCCCAACTGAACTTCTTTCAGCCATTACTCAGTGACGCTGATAATGTTATACCTACCAATCTGTAGTGTTGGCATGTGGCCAAGTGGTTAAGGCATTCGTCTAGTGATTTGAAGGTCGCTAGTTTGAGCCTTGGCTGAGGCAGCGTGTGTGTCCTTGAGCAAGGCACTTAACCACACATTGCTTTGCGACGATACCGGTGCCAAGCTGTATGGGTCCTAATGCAACATCGGTGGCATGGAGAGGGGAAACTTGCAGCATGGCAACTGCTGGTCTTCCATACAACCTTGCGCAGGCCTGCACCCTGGAAACCTTCCAAGGTGCAAATCCATGGTCTCATGAGACTAACGGATGCCTATAAACCAATCTGTAACTGCACTACACAATCATCTACCTTATTCCGTATACTGCATGCATTCAAATATAACTCCTTCAGTCCTGTATTCATCACCCTTTTCAATTCTGCCCCATGTTACACTTCAACTCATTGCACTGACTGAAATTTTGTCCTATCATCTGCTTGTCCTTCCTCACAGTCTCACTAAACAGTGCATCAGCTTATATACCAAAAACCCCATCCTCAGCCCTACCATCTTGTTCCCTTTCCCCCTGCCAACTTAATTTAACTCCTCCCCAACAGCTCTAGCAAACCTCCCTGCAAGGAGATTGGTCCCAATTGGGTTCAGATGTAATCTGTCCATTTTGTACAGGTCATACTGTACCTTCCCCAGAAGAGATCCCAAAGATCCAGAATTCTGAAACCCTGCCCCTGCACCACTTCCTCATCCACTCATTCATTCATACTATCTTCCTATTTCTGCTCTAACAAGCATGTGAAGGGTGTAGGGTGTTGGCCCGAAACTTCGACTGTTTATTCCTTTCCATAGATGCTATTGACCTGCTGAGTTCCTTCAGCATTTTGTGTGTGCTACTGACCAAAACCTAGAAAGAATAAGGTTTATTATGTCAAAGCTAAGGTAACATCAAAGAAAATAACTGGGGAAATTCATTTTCTAAACTTACTAAAAAGAAATAACTTGCATTAGAAGACATAGCTCTGACTTCAGTTTGATGTATTAACCTGGATCGTTAAAATTTTTAAACAACTCATGGAGCCGTAGGCATTTTCAGTTAAAAAAATTAGAAATAGTTCACCAGTTAGAGGTTATATTTTCTGGTAACATCACAATCCCATACTCCTTTTCCTCAATAATTTCACTCTCACTCTTTTCCCTGACTCTATTCTCCACTCAATTTCTTCTCTTTCCCCATCCTTCATACATCCTCTTGATCATGCAATCATCTTTTAATATGCCAATATTAATTTTATTTTTATAATTCTAATGCTAAACTAGTAATGATATATCAAAGCAATTAAAATAACAAATATATTTTATTCTGAAAAAGCTATGAAATATCCTACCGAATGTATATCACAGCCACAAAGGTTGAGCTGTTGAGAGTCATACCGAGGCATAGCTGCACATATAATGATCTAGAATCACATGCTGCTATCATGAATGCCACAGATTTATAAACATGGAAAAGGATAATGATGTGATTCAACATCCCCAAAGAAAATAAAAGACTGAATATCATTCCTTTTGCTGAAGCACTTTTATAGATTTTGGTTAGCCATTGCAATATATTTATAATCACATATTGTACATATCCATGATGGTATTCTTTTATATATTGACTAAATTTTGAAAAGTTAAATCCTTTTGTAAAATTCAAACATACAAACTCATTCCATGAGATTCATTTTTAGCCTTAATGGGTGCATACAAACATAGACATAAATCACAGATCCAGGCCTTAATAGGTTAAAAATGTATTTCACAAATGTCCTTAGATACAGGATAAAGGCACAGCACATCAAATATAAATAAAATTATTATGCTGGCTACTGACCTAATTATGCTGGAAGACTGAAATCAAAGTATGATGAGACCAGCTTTTAAGTCTCCGTATAATACAAACCATATGTAGAACCTACTTTATCAGAAGTCAGAAGGGCAATATTTTCATGAAAATTACATATTCTCATGCAAAAACCGGATGGTCTTTATTGATGGACAATGTCGTAAAGCCATCACCGTGTTTATAGACATTTAATTGAAGACAGCATAAAACGATAAACTAAGAAACATGCATGGTTGATTCCTCCAATTCAAACCATAAATCATACTGATGTTCAGACAAGTCTCCCAGCCACAAATTCTGATGATAGATGAACCATTTAACTTTGATTTTTGAAAGCAATGAGCTTGCTAGCAATACCTCACACTGACTAATGCCACATATGGTCATGCAAGAACTCATCAGAAATACATTTTTTGTTTTGTAGATGCTAAAGGAACATAACATAATATATGAATGCAGTTAGGTAAATCCAATGTTTATGAATTTAAAATCATTTTACAAATAGAATACCAAATATTATTTGAGGGAAGACAAAAGACAGTTGTAGGTTTTTATCCTCATGCTAAACATATTTTTGTTATTGTTTATTTAAGTTGGCAAACTAAAGCATACTAATTTAAATACATGCTCAGGTGCTTTGTGAGTGTGCAGCAGAGCATTCATGGAGAATTTTGTGAAACATTTCAAGTAACCTAAAAATCCCTTTTATAGACCAGAGATTCCAGGCTGTGGCTCTCTCTCACAACCCCAGCCCTAAAACCAATAGGGGATTCAATTATAAAGCATTATAATGCAGGCCAAAAGCAGCTGCTTACCCTCTCTGGGGACTTATTTAGCAGTGCAATGTAATGCCTGACTTTGAGCCTTGTTAGTAGGCAGTTTGTGTGGCTTCACTTGCAGAACAAACACACAGCACTGAAATCATTAATTTAACCAGGTTTAATAGGATTTTTTAGAAATCCCTTTTTCCATTTCTAAAAATGTGTTTCCTTCCTCTCTAGCTTTAAAATATGTTTTCTAGCAGATAATTTACTGTGCTTTCTTTCAATTATTTCAGCAGTTTGTTTTTTTTTACATTTAACAAAGATTAGACGTAATTTTCAAATCTGGTTAATAAGAAGTGAATAGGTGTCAAAGAATAAGAACGTGTACTTGTTTAAAACTGGAATGGTATTAAAAATTATGTGGACAACACTAGAGAAATAATTCCGAAATTTAATGCACTGGCCATTTTTACAATGCACTATTATTCAGGTTCACTGTGTTACATGGTTAGCAATGTTCAAATCAGTTTGAATCCCCTCTAGTTATTGTTTGGTATCATCCAGCTATAATAAATGAAAAAGCAGTGATATTTAGATGGATGAGCTGTGCACCTGGAAGAGAAAACCACCAAACAACGACCTAAAGCGATCCCCTGTCTTCACATGCTTGATTTAATTCCTTAATTAGAGCCATTAATCAATGAGTATGAGATATAAGACTTCAGAAGGGCTGATGACATGACACCTTGCCACCTGTCAAAATTACAGCTTTCGTCATGCACCATCCCTCAAATAGTTACTTTCTACAAGCCTGGTTGCATTTCACAATTCATTATTTACAGTAGAGCCCTCTACCAACCTAAACCTTTCCTGATGAACCTATGTGCAACAAGCATTTCACTTATTATTCATTAAGTAGCTGTACCTCAAACTAAATTCCAGGATTTGTAAACTAAGTCTTTGCGTCTCTTCACGGAACATGATTTTGTTCCCGTGCCATACATTACATAAACATGACTGGCATTTTGAGTTGAGAGCTGCTCCCTGAGCACATTGCCTGGATAACCAAAATAGTCAAAGGTTCTTAATTATAAAACTAGTTTCAGTAGTGTAAAAATTTCAGCTTTTGCATCTTTAACAGTTTTGATACTTGGGATGTTAGTTTTTTTTCTAAGACAGCTGAGAAAAAGATATTCAATTAAGCAGTGATCATTTAAATTTGAAGGAAGTCAGCAAGTAAAAATAAAACTAAACCATGACGTTTTGAGTTCATTTTAATATGAATGTGTTCTCTTCAGTCATATACAATAAAAACAAATCCAAATTATGATTTTTTTGTACTATACACTCATGTTAAAATCCTGGTTAAACTACTGGCAGAAGGAATTAAACTTCCTTGGTGATTTTAATGTTATAATCTAATTTTCACTAAAATCTAGTCATAATCTCACTGTTGTTTTCAGAAACATGGCTGCTGTACTTATTACATCAAAACAGTGGTCAAGAGAAGTATTCAATGGCTGCAATGCAGTTCAGAATATTCGTCGATTATGATACACTACATAAATCAGGTCATGGAAGTTATTGGGGGAATATATTAGCATGGTCAGAGGATTGAATAACTAATAGAAAATAGAACATAGGGAAAGATGGGTCATTTTCAGGTTGACAAGCTGTAACTATTGGGATGCCACATGACTCACTCGTGAGCCATAATTATTTATAATCTATTAATGACTTAGATGAAGGGACCATGTGTATTATGGTCATATTTGCTGACAATATGAAGTAAACATGCAGCTACAGCAAATATTGGGGAAGGCAAATGGACTGATGGCCTTTGTTGCAGAGTGAATGGAGAATTAAATAAACAGAACCATTAAATAAAGATTAAATAAGGAAACTTTGGCAACAGCATTACTGATGTACTGTGTACAATTTGCCTACTTAAGGAGGAATATACTTGTAAGCTACGTTCCCTCTAAGCTGTGCGCGTGTGCATGCGCACACACGTTTTTCAACCAACAAAGGAAATTAATGTGCGCACAAAAGGTTAGTTACCTAAAATAATGTAGTAATTAATAATTATACTTATTGAAAATAAATTTTTCAGCTAAATGTTTCTGTTAACTAGTTAGTCAGTTTTTCAAATACCACAATGCATGTCACTAATTCACGTCACCTCACCTTTCCTGTTCCGGTTTGTACAGCTGCATCCATCTTTGCGGCCATCTTTGGCAGACAGTGTTCATTTCATAAGGTTTACAAAGATTTGTTTCAAATCCTGTAGATAGCTTACTACGTTTTTATTGAAAAAAATATTGATTCACTATGTTGAATTCAAAAGAAGCGAAGGCGTGAAGCGCAAAAGAACTGCAAATTTGTTTAAAGTTGAATGGCTTAACAAAATAGTAGAAACTGTTACACTGAAAGCAGTATTTGGGAGACAATGTTTTGTGGAGTGACAAAGTCAAAGTTTTGCAAAGCCAACAACGTGAAGAAAACGTCATAGTAGATACAAGTTCGCTGTTGACTTTTATAAATATTCTTTGTGTTCATTTAGAAGAAAGGTTTCCTGAAGATGAGGTACAAGAATGGTCAGCTTTTGATTTCTCCGTATTTGCAGATTGTGACTTCACATTTGGCGATGAACAAGTTAATGCCTTATGTCTAAAATATCATGATTTTCTAGCTGAAAATACTGTAATAGTTAGTTTAATGATTTCAAATTTTCTGTGCATGAAAAAATTAAATCCAAACTGATTTCAAACTTTGCTCAAATGGTGGCATTTGTACTTCAAAATGAACAGTTTTGCGACCTTGCACAGTTGATGGACATTGGGGGAACCTTCCGTGCGTCTAGTGCGGACTGTGAGCGAGGTTTTAGCCTAATGAATCAACTCAAAAACAAGCTGAGAAACCACTTAGGCGAATGTCATTTTGATATGTTAATGAGAATCAAAAGCTATCAATTGGATAGAAGTTCTATAAGTCTAGATAGACTAATGAGTCTTTGTAGAGTTTACAAAGAATGGGTAAATGCCAAAGACAGGAGAGAGAAAAAATAACAGAGTGACTTAAATAATGTATGTTATTTTGTAGTTATTCTGTGCAGTTTTATGTCAAATATTTTGTAAACCTACATAAACTGCGCCACGTGTGCATTCAGTGCACACATACTTTTGTCACAGGAAAAAAATTTGCACAGCAAGATTTTTGCGCACACTGACTACTAAAAATTAGAGGGAACATTGCTTGCAATGTAAGTGGGTCAAAGAAAGTTCATTAGATTGATTCTGGGGGTGCATTAGGTTGTTTCATGAGTTTATAATATGAAGTAATATTGTTAAAATATGTAAGATTCTGAGACAGCTTGACAGGAAGATGCTGACGATATTTCCCGTCTTCAGGGAATCTAAAATAAAAGGACAGTTTCAGGACTCAAAATTTACCTTTTAAGATAGTGACGAGCAGAAAATTCTTTCAGAGACTCAAATTATTGAACATATTTGAGGGTAAAATTAACACTTTTTTTGTTCTGTCAAGGAGTCAAATATATAGGACACAGAGAATGAAGCAGAGCTGAGGTCAAGATCAAGTCAACCACAATTTACTGAATGCTATATGGAAGGGTCAAATGGCCAATGAAAGCTCCTACTTTATACATCATATCCTTAAATGAAAGAGAACAGTAAAATCCTTCTATATATATTTCTTATTTTTGTTTGTCTAATGTTCAAATATTATGATTCATGGAAGAAAATAAATTTTAAAATTTCTGTGGGATTAATTTTGATTTTTGGAAAATTTGGCAAGAATGGCTAAAGAGTGTCTTATTTTTGTCTTTTATCTTGTTAATAAGTGTGGCATCATGCTGTGCTATGTAAATCATAGTAAGGACAGATCCACAAACTGGAAACTGAGTATTTATTAGAAAGTATGCATGAACATAATCTGTTACTATGGATAATGTTTTACTGTGAGCCATTATAACCCTAGTTCAATGTGGAAATTAAGAATGAAGAGCAACAAAAATCATAACTTGTAATGGAGTAACAATAGAATTACATGAATGTGCAGGAATATAGTTAGGAAACCATAGAAACCATAGAAACTACAGCACAAAAACAGGCCTTTTGGCCCTTCTTGGCTGTGTCGAACCATTTTCTGCCTAGTCCCACTGACCTGCACACGGACCATATCCCTCCATACACCTCCCATCCATGTATCTGTCCAATTTATTCTTAAATGTTAAAAAAGAACCCACATTTACCACCTCGTTTGGCAGCTCATTCCATACTCCCACCACTCTCTGTGTGAAGAAGCCCCCCCTAATGTTCCCTTTAAACCTTTCCCCCCTCACCCTTAACCCATGACCTCTGGTTTTTTTCTCTCCTTGCCTCAGTGGAAAAAGCCTGCTTGCATTCACTCTATCAATACCCATCATAATTTTATATACCTCTATCAAATCTCCCCTCATTCTTCTACGCTCCAGGGAATAAAGTCCTAACCCATTCAATCTTTCTCTGTAACTGAGTTTCTCAAGTCCCAGCAACATCCTTGTAAACCTTCTCTGCACTCTTTCAACCTTACTTATATCCTTGGAGACATGGAAGGAAACTTGGCTGTGTGAATTCGGACAGAAGGCAAAGGATGGTAGTAGATGGAGTATTATCTGCCTAGAGGTCAGTGACCAGTGGTGTTCCACAGGGATCTGTTCTTTGTGATATTTATAAATGATTTGGATGTATAAGTAGAAGTGAATGGTGTGCTTGCAAATGACACAGAAGTTAGTAGTGTTGTGGATGTTATAGAGGGTTGTGGTAACTTACAGTGGGACATTGATAGGATGCAAAGCTGGGCTGAGAAGTGGCAGATGGAGTTCAGTGTGGTAAAAGTGTGAAATGATTTACTTGGGAAGATCAAACGAAAGCAGAATTCAGGATTAATGGCAGAATTCTTAATAGTGTTGCGGAACAGAGTGATCTTGAGTGATCCCTCAAAGTTGCAGTGGAAGTTGATAGGGTGGTTCAGAAGGCATATGGAGAGTTAACCTTTATTAGTCGAGGGACTGAGTTCAAGAGCCACGAGGTAATGGTGCAGCTCTATAAAACCTTGGTTAGACCACATTTGGAATATTGTGGTCAGTTCTAGTCACCTCATTATAGAAAGGATGTGGAAGCTTTAAAGAAGATGCAGAGGAGACTTACTAGGATGCTACCTGGATGAGACAGCATATGAGGATAGGCCGAGGGAACTAGGGCTTTTCTTGTTGGAGAGAAGGAGGATGAGAGGCGTAGATCGAGTGGACAGCCAGAGTTTTTATCCCAGGGGAGAAATGGTTAATCCAAGGGGGCATTTAAAGTTGTTGAGAGGAAAGTATGGGGGGGAGGGGGGAAGTTGTTGTCAGATCTAGTTATCTTACACAAAGTGGTAAGTGTGTGGAATGTGTTGCTGAGGTCGTGGTGGGGACAAATACATTAGAGATATTTAAGAGACTCTTAGATGGATATATGGATGAAAGAGAAATGGAGGCTATGTAAGAGGGCAGTGTTAGATTGATCTTGGAGAAGGTTAAAGTGTCGGTGTATCATCATGGGCTAAAGGACCTGCGCTGTGCTGTACAGTTCTATGTTCTGTGTATGCGAAATAGTGAATGCAGCGATCTACATGGTCCCAATTGTCACACAGTCATTAGTTCAGAGCAAATCTCCCAAGCACTACCATACTCCGTTAAAGATGCTGAAAATAAACTAAACAACAAATAGGAAATCTCTACCTGAACTGTGAAGTAAGGTGAACCTCATCAACCAAGGTAGGACTTCACCTATGTCAAAGGGTGAATGGAGAAATTTTAAACATTTCCTTTGCACAGTGAGTTGTGCTCTAGATCCTGCTATCTTGAAAAGTGATTGAAAGTTAACATTAAAAAGCAAAACTGCAGCAAATCTATGGGAAAAGACCAAGGGATGGAACCAATGGACGGTTCCTACATAGGCAAAACCGTTGCCTCCTGTGTTTTTCATGATTCAATCACCATACCATGAAGACAGAAAAGGAGATTCATTTACAATATCTGAAAATTGGCAAGGGACATGACTAAGCATCAAGATAGAAGTTGCCTCTGATTAATGAAGTTATATACATAGCACTCCTATATGACATTCACAAAAATTGCAGCAGGAGATAAACTTAGCTGGGAATAGTTCAGACTGATCAAAACACTATTCAGGAGTCAGGTTACAAGAGGCAATAGAATGGCAGGTATGATTAAAGCAAGATGCTACAGTGCCTGGCACAGATGGATAGGTCAAAGTAATGAAAAGATCTATTAGATCAGGAAAGTACAGAAAAAGAAAGTCAAAAATAAAGCATACTGGGTTATTTATATAAGAAATTTAAAGTAATTGTGTTCTTTATTACTTGTGACCGAATAATGTTTGTGAATGTGTACAAGAGCTCCCTGCACACACTTTGGTGGGCAAGGCAGCCTGCCAGGCATGCAAAATCCCAAAATTAGCCCTGCATGCCAAAAAGCAGGACTGAATTACAATACAGAATCCATTGTAAGACATCTGGGAAGCAAATATCAGCAACAGTCAAAGAGTCCATTTTGTTGGTTTGGATCAATGGTATGTGGTTCAGGAAGTTTGTTGAAATAAGGCAACAATCAACAAGTTCATTTAAGATAGTAAAGGAACAGTGTTAACATTTTTAAAATAAGAATGGAAACTTACTTGATGATGCCAATGAAGTCATCAATAGTAGTTAATTGAGTGGAGGCCTGGAGACTTTGAGGTCTCTTGGACCTTGTATTGGTCAGTAATGTTTTAATGAATGATGAAGGTTAGCCATGCATCAGTCATAGAAGACAAAGGGGATTTAGCAGGAAACCTTTTATTTAAGTCAGGTGATTCAAACTAGGTGAAAAAATGCATTAAATTAGCCAGTGCTTTGGATTGTAAACCAGAATTAAATTCTAAGAAGGAAGTTTTAAAAAAAGAGAAACTGAGGGGAAAAAAAGAAATTTAGTTGAGTCTGGCAGAGAATGAAGTGAACCAAACTATAATTAAAGGATTTGCCAAACATGTTGCAGATACAGATCAAACAAAGACTTTATAATTATCCTGAGCTTTGTTTTATTATCTGCTAGATAAATGTATTCCCTGAAACTATTCTTTACTATTGTCCCAAGTGTTGATACACAAGAACAAAGTAACAGCAAGGGGATATTTACTTTGGCAGATTCAATGGTCCATCTTTGTAGTTAGTCCACTGTGGCCCTCGAAACATTAAAAAAATACAATCAATTCATACAAAATAAATGTGTAAAAACTTACCAATGACATGATGACCAAATGGGTTCAGACTTCAAATAATTTTTTGAAGAATTTGAATATAGTGATAGCAAATTGACCATTCTTCAAAGGAGGCCTTCAAGCAGGGTGATAAAGTAAGAATAAAAATAAAGTAATACATCCAGATTTAAGAAATTAAGTGTAAGAATCAGGACTAAAGGAAAATAAAAAATCAAAATAAACTGTGTGTTGTTTAATTCAATGCCGCCATTCCCCCTTAACTTCTTTGAATTACCTGCTTTGACTGATACAAAAGTCTTTCTGCTATATTAACATCCCGTACGTCTGATGAATTGCAGCAAGCTGGTTTAAGTGAAGAGAGGAAAAACTGCATGACAAGTATGCCAGTTCTGATCGCTTTTATTAACAAGCCTATCAACAATGATCAAAATGTGCATACAGGTCTCAGCCAGCTCACAAACATTTGACTTGGGCACAGTCCGTACATACAAATGAACATTTGGGAAATGGAGGAGATCCATTTGCTAGCTGCCACTTGACTGCAGGTATTAGTGGTTGCATTTCCAACTTGCAAACTGGCTTATAAATGGTTCACAGGAGTGGAATACTGCCGTCACCTGTGGAGGATCTGTGCAGGGAATCTCCTTCACATCACAACGACTATCGCCACAAAAATAGATTTTTAGCCCTGGTCTTTAGCAAAGGTGAGTCCTGTTCTCTCTGTGATTTGCTGCTGACTAATTAGTCTAAATTCTGTGATAATGTGTTGGAAAGTCACTGAGTCATTGACTCAAAATATTCAGGACCTGGAGATCCAAATAATGAATGTTATTACAACTGCCGTATAGGGGAATAGAATTCATGCTTTTCTGGTATAAAAATAATATTCAATAGTCTGAGTGAGGAAAACAGCTTTATTGTTTGATGTTTTTCACTTAGTAGTCAGAGTCATGGGCACAGGCTCTTCAGCCATCCAGTCCATGCCAAAACAATTTAAACTGCCTACTCCCAATGACCTACAGCTGGACCATAGTCTTCCATATCCCTACTATCTACGTACTTATCCAAACTTTTCTTATAATTTGAAATTGAGCTCACATGCACAACATGTGCCTACAGCTCATTCCACACTCTCACAACCTTCTGACTGAAGAAGTTTCCCTTCATGTTCCCTTTAAACCTCTCACCTTTCAACCTTAACCCATGATCTCCGGTTGTAGTCCCACCCAACCTCAATGGAAAAAGCTTGCTTGCATTTACCCTATCTATACCCCTCATAATTTTGTATACCTCTATCAAATCTCCTGTCAATTTTCTACATTCTAAAGAATACAATCCTAACCTATTCAAACTTTCCTTTTAACTCAGGTCCTCTACACCCGGCAACATCCTTCTGTATTTTCTCCGTACTCTTTTAACCTTGTTTACAATTTTCCTGTAGATAGATGACAAACACTGCACACAATACTCCAAATAAAGTCTCACCATCATCTTCTACTACTTCGACATAACATCCCATCTCCTGTACTAATACATCAATTCATGAAGGCCAATGTGCCAAAAACTTTCTTTACGACCCTATCTACCTGTGATGACATTTTCAATGAATTATGTACCTGTATTCCCAGATCCTTTTGCTCTACCACACTCCTCAGTGCCCTGTCGTTCACTGTATAAGACCTACTCTGATTGGCCCTACCAAAGTGCAAAACCTCACACTGCATTAAATTCTATCTGCCATTTTTCAACCCATTTATCCAGCTGATGCAGATTCCTCCACAAACTATGATAGCCTGTCTCATTGTCACTAGACCCCCAGGTGTCATCTGCAACTTGTTGACCGTATACCAGATGAGAAACTCTGCTGAAGTGCTCTTCGTGTGACAATGCATTTCTGAGAAACAGAATTTGGCTAAATGGTTTCCACTTCTCCCTCTATGGTTTGTGAAAACCCACTCCACTGCTTAACATTGCCCAACTACCATCTCTCAATGGGTGACAATCTTTTGACTTGTTTTACCAGAAACCTGATATATCAGAGTACTTTCAGACTTTGAGATCTCAAGCTTATTTCGTCAAGGTTGGAGATGCTTTACAAAATTTATTCTTCTTAAAGAATGTTAACCCAAAATTTTCACATATGAAGGGAAATGCTTACTATAAATATTTGACAAATTTGATATCCTGATAATTAACTTAAACTACTTCCTAAAAATTAATACATATGTTATGGGTATTATGGCCAAGCCAGAATTTATTTTTCCGTGAAAAAGTGGCAGTAAGCAACCATCCTTGAGCCACTGTATTCCATGTGATTCAAGGCAAGAATTTTATTACAAAATTTCCAACCCACGTCAAATTCTCATGATGGGATTATTGTTGTTTATTGGTCCTAGTTCACTCTATTTACTATCTCACTTGTAACATACTTGTATGTTATGGGGTGTATGGGGTGTCAGGGAGGGGTAGTACCTCTGGTGGGGGAGCATGTCACGTCCTTTTCAGGGTGGCTTGTCCACCTTTGGTCCCCACCTGGCACTCAGCTCTCACCTGTGGCTCCCCGTAGCTGTTTGCCTGCGACAGCGGCCACACCCTGGGCAACGGCTTCGACAAGCCGGCTAAACCAGGTGAGGGTAGCTGACGGGTCTCAAACCCTCGGTGAGATAGGGAGTTGTCTATCCCAGCATGTGAAGACAGATCCCGGCGGATTGAGCGGACGAGACCAATGGAAGGTCCAACGGTCAAGAAGGCGGTCTTTGCAAGCGTCGTGGAACGTGTAGAGCAGAACAAGACACAGAAGACGTCCTGGTCATCCACTGCGCCTAGTCCCATCTCCAGCCGTCTCGACTCTTGTCTTGCCGCTGGATCCAGATGGGAATTGGGAAGAGAGAGTGAGGCTGACGCTGCGCAACTCTCCCTCACTTAAATCCAAATCAAGCGTTGGTCTCGACACCATCATAATGGTGTCGAGGTCTTCATCGACGACAACGATGGACAAACAACAACTTGTAAATCAAATATTTCCAGTAATTTAGATGAAGATCAGAGACTACTGTATCATCCAAAATACTTGTAATATTTTGGCTGATTGCATTGAAATCTATCATTTGGGAACATAAACACTGGTACTGAAATCAAATACAATATAATCACAGTACAGATTTTGCCTATTTACTAGAATACGACTGTATTTTATGACATTTACTGAATGTACACTCATAGGGGTTCAATATGAATAGGGACCAAAAGGAAGGTCAATATTCATAGAATGATATAGAAAAACCTGAAATGTAAAACAACATTGGACAAATCATAATAATGACTTGTGGCATCAAAGTACAACGGGGCCAAACTGGCATTGACATTTTAAAATGTAAAAAGGATAAATAATACCTGGGAAGACAAAATAACCACAAAAAAGGAAATCAGAAATAAACAAGAGAATATGCTCAAGCAACACACATCAAAGTTGCTGGTGAACGCAGCAAGCCAGGCAGCATCTCTAGGAAGAGGTACAGTCGACATTTCAGGCCGAGTATATGCTCAGCAGATAAGGCAACAGTTAAAGGAAATCGACCTGTTGCATCAGTTCTGTTTCTCTCTCCACAGTTGCCATCTGATTCGTTGATTACCTTGAAGCATATCCTGCTTTTATTCCTGAAAAAAACCTTGTGTGTTAATACAATATGTGGAACGTCACATTAACAGCATTACTAATTCTAAAATGTGTAGATTTTTTTGTCTTTATAAATATTATGCTTGATTTTGCTTCATCCAGCAAAGTAATACCAAGTTTCAGCAGAGCAAATCACAAAACTTATTCTTCAGGGAATACACACCAGAAGGTGGTGCTACAGTATTGTAATCATCAAGGAGTTTCTCCCAGAGCATCCCTCCCTATTTCAGCAATAGATTTGAGAGCACTGAATTGTAAAGAGATACATTTTAGGTGAATTTTTGTTATTACACCACAGTTCGGCAGGCTTGAAGGCTAAGTAGTCTCCTCAAGTTCTTGTGTCCAACATAAATAAATTAGAATTTTCTAAATGCCTTGGTAACACTTTCTCACGAAAAGATTTTGTCTTTTTCCCATTGCCAGCAATCTGTCAGGCTAACGTGACCAACTTCGTTTTCTTTCCTGAACAGAAATAATGCATTTAATATTCCTCATGCACTGAATCTATTCCAACATAGCTTTGCTATTCCCAAGTATATATTCATGTCGCAGTCATTATAAGCTTCCCTTCCAGGTTCTCAAATGATGCATGCCATTCCAACTGCTAACTATGGAATATCACTTGAAAAATTGCAAAGACTCTTGCTCAGTTCTACAAAACTTTACTGACCCCGATGCTGGTAAATCAGTCTCCACAACACCACAACTTGAACACAAGATCTTTGATTCATTATGAACGATAAAGAAAATTCCATTGTATTTTGTAATATACCCTCGTCTTATTAAAGAAAGCAAAGATATGATCAGAAAGCTTTATACCATAACCACTAATATGCCATATGTTTTACATCCTTCCCAAGTGCATATTCCTTACAGACTTTCTACGGCACAATATCCTCACACAATTTTGTTGCAAGTGTGCGGCAGTATTTATAGTTAGTATTTTGTTTTAATCAAATATATTTAAGCAAACAATGACAATAAACTTCAGAATTTTGTGAATTTTTTCAGATTTGTTAGTCAGGGCCTCATGAAGTTCCATAGAATCAATTTGAGTACAAACGGAATTACAGAATTACTGTTATAAGTAATTTGACAATTTTTCTTTTCATTTTAAATTATAACATTCATGATATTTAACAAAAATCACAACTAAATATACAATTGCTTTAATCTTTCATAGACAAAGTTTTATAAAACTGTACTTGCAGCATAAGGTTGGTGCAACAATATTTACACCTTTGTGTCTTCCAGAAAACCTTTTTTAAAAAGGTCAGTTAGTAAGAATAAGAGCAAAGTGCACATCCAGAAAAATAGATTTTGTACCAACCATTCACTTATTTTGTAGAAAAAAAGAGGCTGTAACTATAATTACATTTCTTTTATTAAAACATGAATATTTTGTTAAATTCATTGCCATGGTGACTGGATTCCGCTAATATGAGCAGCACCTGTGTGTTCCATTGCAGCTTTGCACAGAACCAACATGAATGGCTTTGCTCTTACACCAAAGGCACGAGAGTGGTATTTCCACAGAGTCTTATGGATGATTTACATATCTAATGAAATAGTGAGAGCATTTTAGAGGTTTTTCTAAATTTCGAGAGGCAGTGCAAAATAAACTCTTCTGACTCTTTGCGTCGAGCCACCCAGCAACAATTTACAATAACCAATTAACCTACTAACCTGTGAGAGGAAACCGGGGCACCTGGAGAAAACCCACGCATTCCACAGGGATGACATACAGACTCCTTAAAGAGGACACTGGCATTAAACTCCGATCTCCAAAGCCCGCAGCTGTAACAGTCACGCGACTGTGGTACCCCAAAAATATGCCTTGTAGAGAAGTAATTTTAAATAAGAAACACTTTGTAGATAAGAAGGCATGAGGTGCCTCTAGCAGACAACATGAAGGAGAATCCTAAGGGTTTCTGTACATACGTTAAGAGCAAAGCGATTGCATGGAACAAAACTGATCCTCTGGAAGATTCATGCATGGAACCAAAAGAGATGGGAGAGATCTTAAATGGAATTTTTGCATCTGTATCTACTCGGGAGATGGACACAGAGTCTATAGAAATGAGGCAAACCAGCAGCAAGGTCATGGACCCAATAAGGATTACAGAGGAGGAGGCATTGCTGTCTTGATGCAGATTAGGGTGGACAAATCCCCAGGGCCTGACAAGGTGTTCCCTTGGGCCCTGTGGGAGTCCAGTGCAGAAACTGCAGGGACCCTAGCAGGGATACTTAAGTCTTCCTTAGCAATAGGTGAAGTACTGGAAGATTAGAGGGTAGCTAATGTTGTTCCACCATTTTAAAAACGCATTAAAAATAATCTAGGAGGTTATAGACCATAAGGCATAGGAGCAGAATTAGGCCATCTGTCCCATCGAGTCTGCTCCACCATACAATCATCGCTGATCCTTCTTTTCTATCTCCTCCTCAACCCCAGTTCCCGGCCTTCTCCCCATAACCTTTGATGCCATGTCTAATCAAAAACCTATCAATCTCTGCCTTAAATACACTCAATGACCTGGCTTCCACAGCTGCATGTGACAACAAATTCTACAAATTCACCACCCTTTGGCTAGAGAAATTTCTCCGCATCTGTTTGAAAAGGGTGCCTTTCTATCCTGAGGTTGTGCCCTCCTGTCCTAGACTCACCCACCATGGGAAACATCCTTTCCACACCTACTCTGTCTAGGCCTTTCAACATTCAAAATGTTTTAATGAGATCCCCCTTCACCCTTCTGAATTCCAGCGAGTACAAACCAAGAGCCATCAAATGGGCCAGTGAGCCTGACATCAATAGTGGGAGAGTTTTTGGAAGGCATTCTAAGGGACTGGATATATGAGTATTTAGATAGACAGGGACTGACTGGAGATAGTCAGCATGACTTTGTGCTTGGAAGGTCATGTCTAACCAATCTTATGGAGTTTATCAAGGAAGATACCAGTAAAGTTGATGACCAGTAAAGCAGTAGGGCAGTGGATGTTGTCTACATAGATTTCAGCAAGGTACTTGATAAGGTCCCGCATGGGAAGTGGGTCAAGAAGGTTCAGTCGCTTAGTATTCAAAATGATGTAGTAAATTGGATTAGACATTGGGTTTGCAGAAGAGGCTAGAGAGTGGCTAGAGAGGCAGTGATGGTTGCCTCCCTCAGTGGAGGCCCGTGATTAGTGGAGTGCTGCAGAGATCGGTGCTGGGTCTGTTGTTGTTTGTCATCTGGACGACAATGTGGTTAACTGGATAAGCAAATTTGTGGATGGCACCAAGATTAGGGGTATAGTGGATAGCAAAGAAGACGATCAAAGCTTGCAGCAGGATCTGGACCTGCGGAAAAATGGGCTGAAAAATGGCAGATAGAATTTAATGCAGACAAGTGTGAGGTGTTGCACTTTGGAAGGACCAACCAGAGTAGGTCTTACACAGTGAGTAGCAGGGCACTGAGGAGTGTGGTAGAACAAAGGATCTGGAAATACAGGTCCATAATTCATTAAAAGTGGCATCACAGTTAAATAGGGTCGTAGAGCTGGGACTTTTCCCTTTGGGGCATAGAAGGATGAGGGGGGACTTGATAGGGGTCTACAAGATTATGAGAAGCATAGATAGGGTGGATAGCCAGTACCTGTTTCCCAGGGCACGAATAGCAAACACCAGAGGGCATATGTACAAAGTTAAGGGAGGGAAGTTTAGGAGAGACATCAGGAGTAAGTTTTTTTACACAGAGGGTTGTGGGTGCCTGGAATGACTTGCCAGGGATGGTGGTGGAGGCTAAAACATTAGCGGTATTTAAGAGCCTCTTGGACAGGCACACGGATGAAAGAAAAATGGAGGGTTATGGGGTAGTGTGGGTTTAGTATGTTTTTTTGAAGGAATATATGGGTCAGCACAACATCGAGGGCCAAAGGGCCTGTACTGTGCTGTAGTATTCTAGTGTCTAGTGTCTTCTAGTGTCTAGTACAGAGAAAATTTACAAGGATGTTTCTAGGATTGAAGGACTCGAGTTCTAAGGAAAGATTGAATAGGTTAGAACTTTACTCCCTGGAACGTAGAAGACTGACGGGAGATTTAATTGAGGTGTACGAAATGATGAGGGGTATAGATAGGGTAAATGTAGCAGGCTCTTTCCACTGAGGTTGTGTGACACTACAACTCTTGGTCATGGGTTAAATATGAAAGGTGAAATGTTTAAGGGGAACATGAAGGGCAACTTCTTCATTCAAAGGGTGTTGAGTGTGCAGAATTAGCTACCAGCCAAGTGGTGGTAGCAATTTTGATTTCAACGTTCAAGAGAATTTTGCATAGGTATGTACATGGATGAGAGGGGCATGGAAGGCTATGATCTGGGTGCAGGTTTATGGGACTAAGCAGCTTACATGGCTTGGCATGGACTAAATGGGCTGAAGGGCCTACTTTTGTTCTGTGGTTTTCTATGACTCAGACTTGAATTTGATCTGTAAGCTGGTAACAACTACTTATTAGAAAAGGAGATTAGAACTGATTTGATAGTAAGAAATTAGATAAGATTTAGGAAAAAAAGTGGAGAAACATTTTTGTTACATATGGTTATTAGGCTATGGCAACACTACCAAATTTATTAACTGAAGCAGAGAAAGCGTTAACATTAAGAATAAGCTAGTAGTTGGAAAGGGAAATGAGAACTTTGGAACAAAAGTAAGAAAATAGGATTTTAACTATTGCTCTCAGAGAAGATAAATGCCAACATGCACTACTGAATATATCTCTACATATAAAAATTTATGCAATCTTATGATGAATTCATCAGCATGCTTAACTTTCCTGCCATATGCATTCTAGTGTTGCACTTTTATGACTCAGCCTGAAGTCCACTACATCTTATGTTGGTGATTGGCATCTCTTGTGCCAGAAAGAAAGCAATGGACCTTTACAGACTCATACCTCATGAATTACATAGATCATATATCACTGTAATATTAGCTTGGACTCCGGCCTTAAGAAGTATATAAAAAGGAATAGAGTAAGGGAGGCAAATGTGAGTCTTTTGCGGACAGATATGGGTGCACTTAAAGAAATAAGAGAATCTCTACTTTGAGTTTGTCTTCATAGAAGAATATACCATAAACCTGCCAAGAATACCAAAGGACTAAGGATTAAATGAAAATGAGGAACTGAATGCAATAGATATTAGTGAAAAATACTACTAGAGAACTTCGCTTGACTAAAATAAATCAATAAACCCCTGAGAAGCAATATTCTACATCCCACGTTTGAGTATAAGCCCAACAAGATATGAATTTCTGTATGGAAAATCCTATTATGTGTTTAATTTTGCTCCTACTGGTTCCATGGTTTAATTTATACTCACGTTGTTCAGCTACAGTAATCAGCACAAGGTTTTCATGAGGCATGCATGTATCATCATTCTTTGTTTCTCAGCAATAAACCTTTCAGTTTTCCAGAAGGGTGGAATATTGGACTGAAGTTTAGCGTTGCTGGATAAAAGAATTGTGACAATTGCTGACAACTACCATTATCTTATTTCTAGTAGAGAAAAGTTACAAATGTGTTGAGTAACAAGCCTTTGGTTATAATCCATTAGGCATCAGTCGACATCACATCCTACTGCAAGGAGACGCAATGGTCTTCCATACAGAGCACAGACTCCTGGTGCAATGCTCTTTAGATGAATTGAAGCACCCCATTCTTGGCCAATACAACCCAGTTGCAAGGAATGGCTTTTGTCGTCGTTTAGTGGGCATAACTGCTGTTCATATTGACTATAAAGGGTGAAGCTCCTGCTACTATATGCAATACAGTATGATAACTCTAAACAGCACATTTATATGCTTTAATATGGTGCACATCATGCCACAGATAAAATTATTTAAAAATAATCTTAGAGCTATAAATAAGCAGCAATCCAATCTTGCAATAGCATATGAATCCTATGGTCCAATTTTCTTCACTGATTGAGAATTGGAATAAGTTTAGAATTGGAATCCAGTCCAGCAACAGCGTATGGATTCTATGGTCCAATAGCACTTTCACTGTCTCTGTGGCATCAATCTCTCTAAGTTTTACTTCTATTAAGTTTGAAGCTGCACTGAAGTATTAGTTAATGCCTTGAATTCCTATTTGCATCCATTAGTGAATCCCCATTAGCTTTAGGCAAGCTCCTTGCGATGTAAAACAAAGGCCAGAAAAATAGAATACTAGCATGTTTCATTTACTGTTCAGCCTACAGACTGATATCAGAGCTTGTGGATTAAAATCATCTGATTTATAACATTTAATTAGTAAAAAGAACATCCTTTGAAAGCCAATTAATTTCCTAACTGCTGAGATGTCTATCTTAATTAGTAAATGACAATGCCATTTTTTTTTCAGTCTCTCCAACCAGGTTCTGGTAACAAATTGTAAATACTGCGACCATGAAGGAAAAATAAATCTTAATCAAGGTAAGGTCAACATCAACATCCTAAAATGAATGAGAGAAGCATATACAGGCTACTCCTAGGCAATGAACATCTGACAAATGGACACCTGTGCATATTGATAAACTCCCATAATAATATTAAGTTCAAAAGTCAGATTTTTGGATTACTGGAACTGTTTTTGGGAAAGGTGAGACTGGTACCAGATCGATGGGTTGCATCTAAATCAGGTCTAATGCCCTTTAAAAAGGATTTACAGTATAGATTTATAGATCTTCTGGGGAAGGTGTAAATAAATTGGCTAGAAACCGGACACAGGGTACGAATAAACAGGCAGCTAAGGAACCGATAAATGTAGGGGGAAAACCAAGTCTCTAGACACAGGGGAGGAGTGCAAGGCTGGAATGCATCTATTTTAAAGCGTTATAAAGCAGAGCTCATTACATCAGGCCTATAATTAAAGATAGCGACAAAACATTGTTCCCATCTTTCAGACGTAGTTGCAAGATGGGCAAGACAATCAACCAAGGTATAGACTGTTCAGATAAAACAGAAAGCAATGTCAAACAAGAGGTGGCATTATAATATTTATCAATGAGTCCTTTACTGTTGTAAGGACTGAGAATATCCAAGAAACTAAGGATGAATTCTAAATCCAGATAAAAAGGAGCAATTACTTTGCTGAGAGTTTGCTCCCAAGTAGTCTGCAGTAGACAGGGAATAAATATGTATGTGCATCATAAAGAAGACTGCAAGCAGTTGAGGATTGAATTTCCCTGTGCTAACTGGCATCACTTTATGGTGAAAGGATAGGAGAAGACAGAGCTTTTCAAAGTAAAAAGTTCAAAGTAAATTGATTATCAAATACATACATGTTATCATATACTACCCTGAGATTCATTTTCTTGCAGGCATTCTCAGCAGAACAAAGAAACACAACAGAATGAATGCAAAACTACATGCAAAGACAGACAAGCAACCGACGGGCAAAAGGAAGCAGACTGTGCAAATATAGAAAAAAACAAATATTGATAATTAAAAAAACATGTAAATGAACAATACTGAGAACATGAGTTGTGGAGTCATAAGACCAATAAGACAGGAGCAGTATTAGGTCATTTGACTCATCGAGTCTGCTCCGCCATTCCATCATAGCTGATCGATTTCCCTCTCAACCCCATTCTCTTGCCTTCCTCCTGTAACCTTTCAAGCCCTGACTAATCAAGAACCTATCAACTTCCACTTTAAATACACTCAAAGACCTGGCCTGCACAGATGCCTGTAGCAATGAATTCCACGGATTCACCATGCTCTGGCTAAAGAAATTCCTCCTTATCTCCATTCTAAACGAGTATCCCTGTTTTCTGAGGCTGTACCTCTGGTCCAAAGGTAGTCATAGCCGAAGGGTGGTAGTGGGGACGAGCTCCCACTGCTAAACAAGTGCTCTTCATGGCGTGCGTCTCAAACAGCCTCTGACAACCAAGTCCAATTCCTGGCCTTCACGTGTGGCACAGTTCTTATGCCCGGCGGAGTTGTTCTCACTGACAGGGGAAGGGGCAAAGGTGGGCCACTGGCGCCTTAAAACCAGTTGCTCTGGGCAGATGAGGCTCATTAACCACAGATGGTAGCTCATCTAGGAGGGGGAAAACTCCGATTTCAAACCTCCGCTGCCTTGCAGCTATACCTGCTCACGGGAAAGATTTTGGGAGTAAACCCGGAGGAAAAATCCGGAGTCGGAGTCCCGGAGGCGGCTGACTGCTGTACCCAGCACCGGCACGGCAACTCCTGCGATGCTGCTGGCACCAAACTGTATCGACTCTCGTCGTTCCTTTGGACCTGTCATCAGCATGGAGAGGGGAGTCCCACTGCATGGGCAACAGACGGATCTCCCTATAAATTCTGCCCTGGCTTGCACCCTGGAGAGGCCATTCCAGCTTCACTTTACAGTGTCGGACAGTGGCTACCAGAGGCGCAGTACCCATGGTCGACCATGACCAATGGAGGCCACACACACACCCTCTGGTCCTAGACTACCCTACTATAGGTAACATTCTCCCCATATCCACTCTATCTGGGCCTTTCCACAGTTGATAATTTTCAATGAGATCCCCCCTCTCTTCTCTAAATTTCAGTTAGTAAAGGCCATCAATTGCTCCTCAAACAATCAGCCATTCATTCTCAGAATCATTCTTCTGAACCTGCTATGACGTCAGTATATCCTTTCTTAAATAAGAGGCCAAAAACTGTTCACAATACTCCATGAGAGGCCTCACCAGTGCCTTATAAAGCCTCAGCATTACGTCTTTACTTTTATATTCTAATCCTCCCAAAATTAATGCTAACATTGCATTTGTCTTCCCTACTACTGACTTATCCTGCAAATTAAATACTGTATACAATCTGCCACATTTATGGCCATTCTTCTAATCTTTCGGAGTCTTTCTGCAGCCCCGCTGCTTCTTCAACACTACCTACCCATCCACTGATCTTTGTATCATCTACTGACTTGGGTACAAAGCCATCGATTCTTCCATCCAAATCATTGATGTACAATGTATAAAGAAGCAACACTGACCCCTGTAGAACACCACAAGTCACCGGCAGCCAATCAGAAAAGGTTCTATTTATTCCCACTCTTTGCCTCCTGCAAATCAGCTAATTATATATGCTAGTATCTTTCCTGTAATACCATGGGCTCTTACCTTGTTAAACAGCCTCATGTGCAGCACCATATCAACGGTGCTCTGAAAATCCAAGTACGCAGCATCCACAGGTTCTTCTTTGTCATCCCTGCATGTTATTTCCTCAAAGAATTCCAGCAGATTTGTCAGGCAAGATATTCCCTTGAGGAAACCATGCTGGTTTTATCACATGCCTCCAAGTACCTCAAAACCACGTCCTTAACAATTGACTCTAACATCTGCCCAAACACTGAGATCAGACTAACTGGCCTATAATTTCCTTTCTTCTGCCTCTCTACCTTGTTGAAGGGTGGAGCCACATTTGCAATTTTCCAGCCATCCAGAACTGCACCAGAATCTATCGATTCTTGAAAAATTATTAATAATGGCTCCATAATCCCTTCAGCTATCTCTTTCAGAACCCCGGTTGTAGTCCCTTTAGTCCAGGTGAATTATCTACATTGAGACCTTCCAGTTTCCCAATCACCTTCTCCCAAGTACAGTAATTGCAAATGCACTCACTTCGGCCCCCTGATACTCTTCAACTTCTGGCACACTGCTTGTGTCTTTTACGGTGAAAACTGATGCAAAATACTTACTCAGTTTTTCCACCATTTTCTTGTCCCCATTACTATCTCACCAGCATCATTTTCTAGCAATCCGAAGACTATTCTCACCTCTTTTACTCTCTATGTATCTGAAACAATCTTTTGGTATCATCTGATATTTTTGGTAAGCTTACCATCATACTTAATCTTTTTTCCCCCTTTATGACTTTTTAGTTGCCTTCTGTTGGTTTTTAAAAGTTTCCCAATCTTGTAACTTCCCATTAATTTGTGCTCTATTACTTGTCCTCTCTTTTGCTTTTATGTTGGCTTTGACTTCCCTTGTCATCCACAATTGCATCATCCTGCCTTTAGAATCCTACTACTTGGGCAGGCTGGTGGCGCAACGATATCGGCACTGAACCCCGGAGCAGAGGTTCCCGGGTTTGAAACTAGTCGGGTGTGCTCCCGAGTACGCTTTCCATCTGTGCCAGGTTGAGTGTCGAGATTGCAACTTGACCTTGTAAAATAAAAGGAAAATACTGCGAAAATGTCTGTGTGAGGAGTGGAGCGCCACACAGTCTCTCTCTCTCACTCCGCGCCTTGTAAAGCCATGAAAAAGGCATCATCACGGACACACGCACAGACACACAGACACACACACACACAGACGCGCATGCACGCAGGCACACGCCCCAAAAAAAGAGAATCCTACTACTTCTTGGGGATGTATCTATCCTGCGCCTTCCAAATTGCTTCCAGAAACTCCACCACTGCTGCTCTACCATCATCCCCGCTAGTATCCCCTTTCAGTCCACTTTGGCCAGCTCCTCTCTCATGCTTATGTAATTTCCAATACTCAACTGTAATACCAATACATCTGACTTTTGCTTCTCTCTCTCAATTGCAGGGTGAATTCTATCATATTATGATCACTGCCTCCTAAGGGTTCATTTACCTTAGGTTCCCTAATCAAATCCGGTGATTACACAACACCCAGTCCAGAATAGCTGATCCCGAATGGGCTCAACCACAAGCTGCTCTAAAAAGCCATCTCATAGGCATTCTACAAATTCTCTCTCTTGGGACTCAGCACCAACCTGATTTGCCCAACCTACCTGTATATTGAAATCCCCCTTGACTCTCATAACTTTACTCTTTTGACATGCTTTTTCCATCTCCAGTTGTAATTTGTAGCCCATATCCAGTCCTGATGAAGGGTCTGGGCCTGAAACATCAACTATGCTCTTTTCCATAGATGCTGCCTGTCTTGCTGAGCTCCTCCAGTCTTTTGTGTGAGTTGGATTTCCAGCATCAGCAGATCAGCAGATTTTCCCTTGTTTGTGATTAGTGATCCGTGCCTATATTTTGTGACAATACAACCAACAAAAATGTCTCTACAATATCCCCAAAAAAAAACTATTTAAATGATAAGCAGCAAAGGTCACTGCTTCCTCCTCAGCCAACATCCCTATCATTTTCATGAGAATTAATTCAGAACTTTGTTGGGCAGACTGCATCATTCACATGCCCAACACCAAAATGCTGAAAATAACACTCTTTTCTATGTCCTTTCAGGGGAAGATAATACTAGGATAACAGGGAGAATATTCAAAAATATTCTCAAAACCAGATCCTTCCAGATTTCATGATTGACAGATCTATTAGTTATTACATCTTGCAAGTTTATGCTACACAACATTCAGGAAAAATGCACAATTTAAATAAAATTTTATCAAAACACATCTCATACGGATGTAAGATTGAAGAATGTAAAAAAGATACATGCATTTTCCTATAACTTACCTGTGTAATTAAGCCTTTTCAAAATATAGATTTATTTTTAGATGTTTACTCATAGAAACAATATAATTTAATTACCAATCAGGTTTTGAACATCATGAAATTTAAAATAAAACAGGAAACATGAATTGACCTAAAGTTGAACAAAAGTGATAGGTACATGAAAATACAATTTTCTAGCTATGGGTCAAAACAGTTCTAATTACAATATAATTTTATGTAGCTTTGTTATTAGGAAGCTTACATGCTGGGCCCATTAACTAAAAAGGAGTAAATTTACAACACAATAACATGACACCTGCATCTGTCTATGTATCAATGTCTATTTCACTTAATTAACTCAAGGGTAATTGGACAATTTATGTAGTATGCAATAATTAATTGTATCCATGCAGAATACCTTATGTTGGACTTGCTGAAATGACTTGTGGTTAACATCTGTTTCATTAGGGTTTTGCAATGAAGTCCTTTGAGCTTGGGTCTTCCCATTTTGATGTTCTGCTTCAAGATCATAAACTCTGTGCTCCTTCACTTCAGGCTGAAAGAAATCCAGAAAATAATTAGATAAACAAAGTAATCAACCAACAATAGAGCAAATGGAGTTTCAATAAGGGAAATCAGACACTGAATGTGGATTTCCTAATGCAATGAAAAATACTGTATACAGATACGAAAACTGAAAACTCAGTTTAGATTCCTTCAATTCCCTCGTGACAACATAAGTAAATCACACAAAGAACATCTCACATTGTAACTAAATCACAAATTATTTAATAGAATGTTGTTACCCAGTCATCTTATAGTTTGTTTTTGAAATTATACCTATAAAAATCACCCAACCATTTTCCGTTGCAAGAAGTGGATTTTACATGTTTGACTCTGTATCGTGTCTTCTCTTTTCTGAACCTGCAAGTTTATACACATAACTAAGCCACAATGTCAACCAATTGGACATCCGTAATACAACCCAGGTGATCAATACCCAAGGCAAAGGATGAACAGGACTCCATTTCAACAGTAGGTGTTGAGACTGCTGTTTCATTAAAAGAAGCTCTTTTATATTGATTTTGACTTAAGTAATGAGAACGCTTATCCAAAAATCTTTAGCATTTCAGCTGAAGTCAAGGAAATCAATACAACCATTTCCCATTTGAACAGCACATGCGAATTTTATGTACCAGAGACAAGTCAAAGTCCAAATTTGGATAAATCGATAAAGTTTGTCAATAAAACATAAAGCTGACAAATGCTGTTTTAAGCAATTAAACCCTCACCATGATAATCGATTTCTACACATTGTTATTAATTGTATTTAAATTCCACTTCAAATATTTTAAGGTAAATTCTTTTGTTAGTGAAAAGATATCCTTAGTAGCTGGAACATAACTGTCAATATAACAGTCATATAATCACATTTTTGAAGGGTATCAATTAAATTAAGCTCTGTAGTCAATGAGATCATTTTTTTGAGATTAATTATTTTTATAAATGTTAACTAGAGAACTTCTGTACAGAGGACCCAGACAGAAAAAAAATGTTGCTTCCGACTAATTATCAGAAGCTTTTATCTGCTGAAGGTGTCCTCTTTCACTGGTTATATTGTTAATGAAGTGAGCGTTTTTATTCCAATCAGAGTGATCAATCGTTGCAGATGATCCTAATTTTATCTGAAATACTATGGAAAGGGAATATTCACCACTGAAGGGAAAGTTGTTTGTGAAAAGCAGTGGAACATAACCTAAAAACTAATAATGCGGCAGAGCTTTAAGACAAATTTCCTAAGTGGCTTAGGCCTGTGCTGTATAGTTTGTACACTCTCTAAGTGAGCAAATTATTTCAAAGTTAATTTGAAATAACCAATCTGCAAGACAACAAATTGCACAAATGTAAAAGAAGAAACTAAATAATTAATAAATAAATAAATACCGAGAGCAGGAGTTCTAGAGTCCTAGAAAGTGATTCCATAGGTTCGGGAATTAATTCAGTGTTGGGTGAGTGAAGTTATCCACTCTGGTTTAGGAGTTTAGAACCCTGATGGTCGAGGGGTAAATAATTTCCCTCTGAAATCCATAATTTTTGAGGTGATTAATTCACACAGGTGTTAATTAATTTTCACATAGTGGCTCAGTCCAGTAGTAAACCAAGGCTAGCTATCACAATAAGTGAAGCCTGGTTCATATTTCCATAATTTTAAAAGTGATCCTGTTACGATATTTATTGGGATTTTAGTAACATCACATCAATTTAAACGGATTTTGGTACAAAATCAAAGAGTGAATAAAGTGCCTTGAATGAGGTAAATACAATTATTACATCCGTTAAACGTGACCATACATGATAACACATAGGAGCAGAATTAGGCCATTCAGCCCGTCCAATTTGTTCCGCATTTCGACCATGGCTGATTTACTTACCTTCTCAACCCCATTCTCCTGCCTTCTCTCCGTGTCCTTTGATGCCCTTACTAATCAAGAACCTATGAACCTCCACTTTAATGATATCCAATAACTTGGCCTCCACAGCCACCTGTGGCGATTCCACAGATTCACCACTCTCTGGCTATGGAAACCCTTGACATCACTGTTCTGAAGGGATGTCTTTCTACTCTGAGGCTGTGTCCTTTGGTCCTAGAGCTTCTCATTATTGGAAATATCCTCTACACATCCACTTCATCTACACCTTTCTATATTTGGAAGGTTTCAATGAGATCTCCCCCTCATAGTACTAAGCACCAGCGAGTACAGGCCCAGAGTTATCAAACACTCCTCATACGCTAACCCTTTCATTCCTGGAATGAGTGCTGAGCTGCAGTCTCCAGCAAGGTCATCAATCCAATTCAGTTATTTTTTAAGTTCGTCAGAATGGTTTTTGGGGCCATAGAGGGAATTTAGGTACAGTTGTGTAGAGACTTTAGAGGCCAGAGTAGGGTTTATTAATAGGGATGTGGAGGAGTAGAGATCTGACCTACACCCTATGTACTCCCTCCACGTTAAAGTCCAGTGACAGGTGATGAAGGATATGCATACTCCAGGCCTCCACTCGTGCTCAAAGGTCAGTGGCATGGCCAGATTACAAAGGACATCTGAAATCCAGGCCACTGTTCCACACTTGAAGGCCAACAACCAGGAGTCCGTGCAAGCAGCATGCACATGGAGGCACTAGTCCTGATCAGTGGGTTGGACTTCGGAGTTTCGGATCCCATCATTGGCCAGTCTGGGGGTCAATACTGAAGATTGAAGCCCAAAAGTTGATTGATAGTCTGGGAGTCAAAGCCTGGAGATTGGATGCTGGAGAACTGTCCAAGGGTTGGGAGATATCCATGTGTATAAATAGCTGGTTTGCTGTTGTTGTTTTGTTGTTTCTTGTGTTCTGTGTTATTCAGCCAAACACTTGCATGCTGTTCACCATCCCCTTCTCACCACACCCCCCCACCTGCAAATCCCTGGATTGTGTTGGTTATTAATGTAAACAATGCATTTCACTGGACGTTTCCATAAGACCTTAAGACATAGGAGCAGAATTAGGCCATTCAGGCCATTAGGTCTGCTCTGCCAATCCATCTTGGCTGACATATTATCTCTCCCAAACCTATTCTACCGCCTTCTCCCCATAACCTTTGATCCAGGGAATATAAGGGTTAATGTATGAGGAGAATTTGATGGCTCTGGGCCTGTATTCAGTTGCATCTAGAAGAATGAGGGAGGATCTCATTGCAATCAACTGAATATTGAAAGGCCTTAATAAAGTGGATGTGGAGAGGAGGTTTCCAATAGTGGGGGAGTTTATTGCACAACCTCATAACAGAAGGACATCATTCAGAACAAAGATGAAAATGAATTTCTTTAGCCAGAGGGTGGTGAATCTGTGGAATCTGTTGCCACAGATGGCTGTGAAGGGCAAATCACTGTCTCTATTCAAAGCAGATGTTGTTAGGTTCTTGATTAGTCAAAGGGTCAGAAGTTACAGGGAGAAACAATGGGGTTGAGCGGTAAAATAAATCAACCATGATTAAATGGTGCGGCCAAATTGCCTATTTCTGCTCTTATGTCTTATGGCCTAAAATTTTAAATTATAAAATTAATCACATTACTTTAAAAGAATTCTTAGACTCATTGAATTGAACACCATGGAAACAGACCCTTTAGCTCAACAGGTCATGTGACATGATTCCCATCTAAGCTAGTTTCATTTGTCCACATTTGGCCGAAATCCTTCCAAACCTTCTCTATCCTTAAAGTACCTTTTAAATGTACTTAAGAAAGTAATTTAGCATTTTTGGTTTATTGATCAATTTTTTGCAACAGTTATGCTTAAGGTGGTGTGACTTCCAATAAAAAAAATTTAGTTAATCATTAGGGATCATGTACGTCATTAATTCATTCGAACACATGCTGACATGTATGAGAAGTACAGAGTTACTTTTTATAGATCGACCATTATGAATTTAGTGGTGGAATCATTACAGAGACTTGGATGTCTCAGGGGCAGAAATGGCTGCTGAGTGTGCTGGGCTTTAGATGTTTCAAAAAGGACTGGGATGGAGGCAAAAGAGGTGGGGTGTGACATTGCTAATCAGGGATTGTATCACGGCTGCAGAAAACGAGGAAGTCACGGAGGGATTGTCTACAGAGTCATTGTGGGTGGAAATCAGAAACAGGAAGGGGGCAATAACTCTACTGGGTGTTTTTTATAACCCCCCCCCCACAAAAAAAAATAACAGAGATATTGAGGAACAGATAGGGAAGCAGATTCTGGAATAGTGCAATAATAGTGCTGTGATGGATGATTTTAACATTCCTAATATTGACTGGCATCTCCTTAGAGCAAGTTGTTTGGATGGGGTGGAGTTTGTTAGGTGTGTTCAGGAAGGTTTCCTGATGCAATATGTAGATAAGCCAATCAGAGAAGAGGCTGAACTTGATCCGGTATAGGGAAGTGAACTTGGTCAGTTGTCAGATCTCTCGGTGGGAGAGCATTTTGGAGGTAGTGATCACAACTCTATCTCCTTTATCATAGTGCTAGAGAGGGATAGGAGCAGACAATTTGGAAAAACATTTAATTGGGTAGGGGGAAATATGATGTTATTAGGCAGGAACTTGGGAACCTAAATTGGGAGCAGATGTTCTCAGGGAAATGCACGGCAAAAGTATGGTGGATGTTCAGGGAACATTTGCATGGCATTCTGCATAGGTATGTTCCATTGAGGCAGGGAAAGGATGTTAGGAGCGATAGGATGCAAAATTGAGCTGAGAAGTGGAAGATGGAGCTCAACCCAGAAAAGTGTGAAGTAGTTAATTTTGGTCGAATTCGAAGACAGAATATAATATTAATGGTAATACTCTTGGTAGTGTACAGGATCAGAGAGATCTTGGGTTCCGGGTCCATAGGACACTTAAAGCTGCTGCGGTTGACAGCGTTGCTAAGAATGCATATGGTGTGTTGGCCTTCATCAACCGTGGGATAGAGTTCAAAAGGCGTGGTGCAACATTACAGCTATATAAGACAGTTAGACCCCGCTTGCAGTACTGTGTTCAGTTCTGGTCACCTAACCATAGGAAGGATGTAGATACTATAGAGAGAGTGAAGAGGAGATTTACAAAGATATTGCCTGGATTGGAGAGCATGCCTTATGAAAGTAGGTTGAGTGAACTTGGCCTTTTCTCCTTGGAGTGACGGGGGATGAGAGGTGATCTGATAGAGGTGTATAAGATGATGACAGGCATTGATCGTGTAGATAGCCAGAGGCTTTTTCCCAGGGCTGAAATGGCTAACATAAAGGGGCATAGTTTTAAGGTGCTTGGAAGTATTTACAGGAAGGATGTCAGAGGTAAGTTTTTCACACAGAGAGTGGTGGGTTTGTGGAATGTACTGCCAGCAACGGTGGTAGAGGCAGATACAATAGAGTTTTTTAAGAGACTCTTAGATAGGTACATGGAGCTTAGAAAAATAGAGGGTTATGCAGTAAGGAAATTCAAAGCAGTTTCTAAAGTAGGTTTAATGCTCTGCACAACATGTGGGCTGAAGGGCCTGTAATGTGCTGTAAATTTCTATGTTCTATCTGTCCTGATCCAAAGTGGCTAAGCCATGCACAAAAGCAGGGCTTTCCATAACACATCACAAAGTGGACAGACCGAAACAAGCCCCATCCAAAAAATGAATAGTAAAGAAACCTGACATCCAGCTATGCTGTCTACCAAACACTCAAAAAATAAAAAGATATGAAGCAATTAAGATAAATTGATACGTACTTAAAATCTAGCATTTTAAACTGTTTACCTTTACGCAGACTCAGCTAAGTACTATATATTGATGGAAATTACAGAATATTTGTTTGTCTTTCAGTTCTTCATCTCCACTCAGACAAATGGGCTTGTTGTTTCCATGGTGTGCAACCACAAGATTAGTGCAAAAACTCAGGAAAACTTCCAGTAGAGCTTTTCCTGGAGGTTCATAACTTGTTTGAGTGCCAAATTTTCTGACAACAAAATGATTAAAAGGATTTCAGTGTATAATTGCCAAAATCCCTCAACATACTCTGGTCCATAAAAGGTTCCTCCACCACAGAAACAGACACGACTGAAAAGTTTTCTTCTGTAAGCATAGTTTAGAGAATTATTTCTTGGAATTCATCAAATCTTCTCAAGAGCACAAATAAAATATCATTTACATAAGGAAATATAACTATTTCAGGGAGATTCCTTTTATCCATATCGTACACAGGAACAAGTACACAATACAAAAGGAAGCCTTGCCTGTGTATTATCCCAGGGCATGTTCCTTATCTAAATAATGTTGACTACTAATAAAATTCCTTCAATGCAGCAAAATTTCCCAAATAGCTTCTCAGGAGCATGATCAAATAAAAATTAAAGACAAGTCATGAAAGGAGGTATCAGCACAGAAAAAGCTTTGTCAAATTTAAATGTTTCAGTGAGAGTCTGAATGGAGGAAAGAAAAACAGAAAAATTTCAAAAAAGACTTCACGAGTTTAGAACTAGGAAACCGAAGACACGATTACTATTGGTAAAATGATATTTGAAATATTGAAGGAGAATTTAAAATTGAAGCATTGTGTTACTTGGAGGCATGTCAGAAGGCACAAGTGTAATGGGTGAACAGGAGTTGATAGGAGTTAGATCACAGGCAACAACATTCTAGAATACCTTGAATTTAGGTAAAGTAGACAGAGGGAAGCCCCATGCTGAGCTTCAGCTGAGGTAGGAGAAGAGAATGCATTATATTATGGGAGTTGAAATGGAATGTTCTAATCTGATCACACAGCACCAATGTAATTTCTTCTGTATGGAATATTTTAAAAAGTTTCCATGATTCCATGCAACACTTTATTTACCAATTGTTTCTGCAAAGGAATCCATAAGACCATAAAATATAGGAACAGAATTAGGCCATCGAGTCTGCTCTGCCATTTCATCATGGCTGATCCATTTTCCCTCTCAGCCTCAGTCCCCTGCTTTCTCCCCATATCCGTTCATGCCTATCATCCTCTGCCTTAAATATACCCAATGATTTGGCCCACACAGAAGGCTGTGGCAATGAATTCAACAGATTCACCACTCTTTCCGTGACCTTTGGTGCCCATATGAATGAAGGACCTCTGGCCAACAGAAATGCCCACGGCACCTCCTTTATCCCAGTGCCAGAACAGTGGCCATGTTCCTATCAGACTGTTAGTATAGAGAGGGGGGAAGAGCCTCACTCCTCTACCGACTCAACCTCTAGTCCCTCTCCTCTGACCCCTGCCATATCCAAAACCTAGGTGTAAAGAAATTCCTCCTAAGCGTTTTCCTCATTGAATGATAACTTTGAAGTATCACAGTTCACCATCAATTGTCCAACCACAAATGCTCACCATCAAATTCCTTCTTGATTTAACAAAATATCCTTAAGTAAAGATTATTTTAGTCATCTTAATCTAGTGAAAAAATCTAAATATCAAGACCAAGTTACATATCCTTTGCAGTAATTGGGTTGTTAATGAAAATCAGTGGGGATTAATAAAGTTCATTAATAAAGCAACTAGTGTCAGGCTTAAGCTGTATACAAATGACATTGCAGGTATTATTCATACCACATAACCACCAGTTAATGCCTATTTTGATTAAGAGAGAGCTCAGCCAACTGCCACCAACACTTAATGGCATCATCAAGGAAAAAATGGAAACTCACACAACCTCAATATATTCCAAGGTACTTTACAAAGCTACACTCTATCTTCTCCTGAGGTAGAGACACTTAGTTTGAAATATGCCATAAATCAGAATGAACTCGTGGCACGATAGCTTAATAGTGAAGAGTGTTAACCATAATACTTTCTTCAAAGTACATAAAGTTAAAGAAAAGTACAGTACAGAAACAGGACCTTCACCCATCTAGTCCATGCCAAACCATTTAAGCTGCCTATTCCAAACTTTTCCTGAACACAACTGACAGACTCTATCCCATCTAGTCCTTTTACAGTCTGGGAGTCCCAGTCAACACGTGGAAAATCAAAATCATCTACTATAACAACCTTATTTTTTTTTAACAGTCTGCGATCTCTCCACAAATTTGTTCCTCTAAGTTCCTCAGACTGTTAGGTGGTCGGTAATATAGGCCCATTAACGCGGTCATTCCTTTCTTATTACAAACAAGAGATGGAGGAACTCAGCAGGCCAGGCAGCATACATGGAAAAGAGTAAACAGTCGATGTTTCAGGCTGAGACCCTTTATCAGGGCTGTTTTTTCTGTGTGTTGCATACCTTTCTTATTTCTCAGTTCCACCCATAACACCTTACTAGAAAAGATCTCCAGTCTGTCCTGACAAAGCACTGCCATAACATTTTCCATGACTAGTAATGTCACCCCTCCTCCTTTAATCTATCTCCCCCTGTCATGTCTAAAGCAGTGGAAGCCCAGAATATTGAGCTGCCAGTCCTGCCCCTCCTGCAACCACATCTCACTAATGGCTACAATATCATAATTCCATATGTTGATCCATGCCCTGAGCTCATCTGTCTTCCCTACGATACATCTTGTATTGAAATATACACAGCTCAGGACATTCGTTGCACTATGCTCAACCTTTTGATTCCTGACTGTCTGAGGTCTTAACAACACCTGTCTCCACAAGCTCTCCACTATCTGTTCTCACAGTCTGGTTTCCATCCCCCTGCAACTCTAGTTTAAACCCTACCATGCAGGACTAGCAAATCTTCCCGCTAGAACATCTGGACTATTCCTCTTCTCACCCTGTCTCTTGCAAAAACGCCATCCCCTTCTCGCAATTCCTCCGTCTCCGCCGCATCTGCTCTCAGGATGAGGCTTTTCATTCTAGGACGAGGGAGATGTCTTCTTTTTTTAAAGAAAGGGGCTTCCCTTCCTCCACTATCAACTCTGCTCTTAAACGCATCTCCCCCATTTCACGTACATCTGCTCTCACTCCATCCTCCCACCACCCCACTAGGAATAGGGTTCCCCTGGTCCTCACCTACCACCCCACCAGCCTCCGGGTCCAACATATTATTCTCCGTAACTTCCGCCACCTCCAACGGGATCCCACCACTAAGCACATCTTTCCCTCCCCCCCCTCTCTCTGCATTCCGCAGGGATTGCTCCCTACACAACTCCCTTGTCCATTCGTCCCCCTCATCCCTCCCCACTGATCTCCCTCCTGGCACTTATCCGTGTAAGCGGAACAAGCGGCTACTGAGGTGACGTTAAACTAGAATGGTTGGGGGGTGGGAATCAAATTAAAGAGGCTAGGCGTGAGGAGGTTAGTTCACTACAGGGGGATGGGAACCAGTGCAGAGAGACAGAGGGGTGTAAAGTGAGGGTAGAAACAAAAAGTACTATGGAGAAAAGTAAAAGTGGCAGGCCCACAAATCCAGGGCAAGCATTAAAGAGGGCCACTTTTCAGCATAATTGTAAAAGGACTAACAGAGTTGTAAAAGAGCGCCTGAAGGCTTTGTGTGTCAATGCAAGGAGCATTCGTAATAAGGTGGATGAATTGAAAGTGCAGATTGTTATTAATGATTATGATATAGTTGGGATCACAGAGACATGGCTCCAGGGTGACCAGGGATGGGAGGCCAACGTTCAGGGATATTCGATATTCAGGAGGGATAGACATGAAGGAAGGGGAGGTGGGGTGGCGTTGCTGGTTAAAGAAGAGATTAACGCAATAGAAAGGAAGGACATAAGCCGGGAAGATGTGGAATCGATATGGGTAGAGCTGCGTAACACTAAGGGGCAGAAGACGCTGGTGGGAGTTGTGTACAGGCCACCTAACAGTAGTAGTGAGGTCGGAGATGGTATTAAACAGAAAATTACAAATGTGTGCAATAAAGGAACAGCAGTTATAATGGGTGACTTCAATCTACATGTAGATTGGGTGAACCAAATTGGTAAAGGTGCTGAGGAAGAGGATTTCTTGGAATGTATGCGGGATGGTTTTTTGAACCAACATGTCGAGGAACCAACTAGAGAGCAGGCTATTCTGGACTGGGTTTTGAGCAATGAGGAAGGGTTAATTAGCGATCTTGTCGTGAGAGGCCCCTTGGGTAAGAGTGACCATAATATGGTGGAATTCTTCATTAAGATGGGGAGTGACATAGTTAATTCAGAAACAAAGGTTCTGAACTTAAAGAGGGGTAACTTTGAAGGTATGAGACGTGAATTAGCTAAGATAGACTGGCAAATGACACTTAAAGGATTGACGGTGGATATGCAATGGCAAGCATTTAAAGGTTGCATGGATGAACTACAACAATTGTTCATCCCAGTTTGGCAAAAGAATAAATCAAGGAAGGTAGTGCACCCGTGGCTGACAAGAGAAATTAGGGATAGTATCAATTCCAAAGAAGAAGCATACAAATTAGCTAGAGAAAGTGGATCACCTGAGGACTGGGAGAAATTCAGAGTTCAGCAGAGGAGGACAAAGGGCTTAATTAGGAAGGGGAAAAAAGATTATGAGAGAAAACTGGCAGGAAACATAAAAACGGACTGTAAAAGCTTTTATAGATATGTGAAAAGGAAAAGACTGGTAAAGACAAATGTAGGTCCCCTGCAGACAGAAACAGGTGAATTGATTATGGGGAGCAAGGACATGGCAGACCAATTGAATAATTACTTTGGTTCTGTCTTCACTAAGGAGGACATAAATATTCTTCCAGAAATAGTAGGGGACAGAGGGTCCAGTGAGATGGAGGAACTGAGCGAAATACATGTTAGTAGGGAAGTGGTGTTAGGTAAATTGAAGGGATTGAAGGCAGATAAATTCCCAGGGCCAGATGGTCTGCATCCCAGGGTGCTTAAGGAAGTAGCCCAAGAAATAGTGGATGCATTAGTGATAATTTTTCAAAACTCGTTAGATTCTGGACTAGTTCCTGAGGATTGGAGGGTGGCTAATGTAACTCCACTTTTTAAAAAAGGAGGGAGAGAGAAACTGGGGAATTATAGACCGGTTAGCCTAACGTCGGTGGTGGGGAAACTGCTGGAGTCAGTTACCAAGGATGTGATAACAGCACATTTGGAAAGCGGTGAAATGATCGGACAAAGTCAGCATGGATTTGTGAAAGGAAAATCATGTCTGACGAATCTCACAGAATTTTTTGAGGATGTAACTAGTAGAGTGGATAGGGGAGAACCAGTGGATGTGGTATATTTGGATTTTCAGAAGGCTTTTGACAAGGTCCCACACAGGAGATTAGTGTGCAAACTTAAAGCACACGGTATTGCGGGTAAGGTATTGGTGTGGGTGGAGAGTTGGTTAGCAGACAGGAAGCAAAGAGTGGGAATAAACGGGACCTTTTCAGAATGGCTGGCGGTGACTAGTGGGGTACCGCAAGGCTCAGTGCTGGGAGCTCAGTTGTTTACAATATATATTAATGACTTGGATGAGGGAATTAAATGCAGCATCTCCAAGTTTGCGGATGACACGAAGCTGGGTGGCAGTGTTAGCTGTGAGGAGGATGCTAAGAGGATGCAGGGTGACTAGGATAGGTTGGGTGAGTGGGCAAATTCATGGCAGATGCAATTTAATGTGGATAAATGTGAAGTTATCCACTTTGGTGGCAAAAATAGGAAAACAGATTATTATCTGAATGGTGGCCGATTAGGAAAAGGGGAGGTGCAACGAGACCTGGGTGTCATTATACACCAGTCATTGAAAGTGGGCATGCAGGTACAGCAGGCGGTGAAAAAGGCGAATGGTATGCTGGCATTTATAGCGAGAGGATTCGAGTACAGGAGCAGGGAGGTACAACTGCAGTTGTACAAGGCCTTGGTGAGACCACACCTGGAGTATTGTGTGCAGTTTTGGTCCCCTAGTCTGAGGAAAGACATCCTTGCCATAGAGGGAGTACAAAGAAGGTTCACCAGATTGATTCTTGGGATGGCAGGACTTTCATATGAAGAAAGACTGGATGAACTGGGCTTGTACTCGTTGGAATTTAGAAGATTGAGGGGGGATCTGATTGAAACGTATAAGATCCTAAAGGGATTGGACAGGCTAGATGCAGGAAGATTGTTCCCGATGTTGGGGAAGTCCAGAACGAGGGGCCACAGTTTGAGGATAGAGGGGAAGCCTTTTAGGACCGAGATTAGGAAAAACTTCTTCACACAGAGAGTGGTGAATCTGTGGAATTCTCTGCCACAGGAAACAGTTGAGGCCAGTTCATTGGCTATATTTAAGAGGGAGTTAGATATGGCCCTTGTGGCTACGGGGGTCAGGGGGTATGGAGGGAAGGCTGGGGCGGTGTTCTGAGTTGGATGATCAGCCATGATCATAATAAATGGCGGTGCAGGCTCGAAGGGCCGAATGGCCTACTCCCTACTCCTGCACCTATTTTCTATGTATGTTTCTATGTATGTTTCTAAGTGCTACACATGCCCTTACATTTCCTCCCTTACCACCATTCAGGGCCCCAAACAGTCCTTCCAGGTGAGGCAACACTTCATTTGTGAGCCGACTGGGGTGATATACTGCGTCCGGTGCTCCCGATGTGGCCTTTTATATATTGGCGAGACCCGACGCAGACTGGGAGACCGCTTTGCTGAACAACTACGCTCTGTCCGCCAGAGAAAGCAGGATCTCCCAGTGGCCACACATTTTAATTCCACATCCCATTCCCATTCTGACATGTCTATCCACGGCCTCCTCTACTGTAAAGATGAAGCCACACTCAGGTTGGAGGAACAACACCTTATATTCCGTCTGGGTAGCCTCCAACCTGATGGCATGAACATCGACTTCTCTTACTTCCGCTAGGCCCCACCTCCCCCTCGTACCCCATCTGTTACTTATTTTTATGCATTCTTTCTCTCACTCTCCTTTTTCTCCCTCTGTCCCTCTGAATATACCTCTTGCCCATCCTCTGGGTCCCCCCCCCCCTTGTCTTTCTTTCCGGACCTCCTGTCCCATGATCCTCTCGTATCCCCTTTTGCCAATCACCTGTCCAGCTCTTGGCTCCATCCCTCCCCCTCCTGTCTTCTCCTATCATTTTGGATCTCCCCCTCCCCCTCCCTTACTCACTCTTTCAAATCCCTTACTCACTCTTCCTTCAGTTAGTCCTGACGAAGGGTCTCGGCCTGAAACGTCGACTATACCTCTTCCTACAGGAAGAGTGAGTCTTGGCCTGCTGCGTTCACCAGCAACTTTGATGTGTGTCGCTAGGACATTAGTCCTCTTCCAGTTCAGGTGCAAACTGTCTCTTCTATAGAGGTCCCACCTTCCATGGAAGGGAGCTCAATGATCCAAAAATCTGAAACCCTCCCTCCTGCACCAAGTCCTTAGCCATGTGTTAAATGGTATACTCTTCCTATTTCTGGTTTCACTAGCATGTAGCACAGATAGCAATTCTGAGATCATAACCCTGGAGTTTCTGTCTTTTAACTTAGCACCTAACTCATTTTGCAGAATATTGTCACTCTTCCTACCTATGCCATTGGTACCTACTGGCAATTCACCCTCCCACTTAAGAATGCTGAGGACTCGATCTGAGATATCTAAGGGGCTCCTTAACCCCTTTTCCCTTCCTGACTATCACCAAGTTTTCTGTCTCCTGCACCTTTTGTTTAACTAGCAATAGATCCTCTTTTAGCTCTCTATATGTCCTATCTATCGCTCCTCCCGCCTCCTGAATTCATCCAGTTCCAGCTCCAACTCCTTAACGCAGATTATTACAAGCCGTAGCTGGATGAACTTACCGCATGTGTAGTCACCAGAGGCATCTACCAAATGTTTACCAATACTAAGAAAGCTTAAGGCCCTCATGGAGATTGCTGTGTAAAGGGAAAATAAAGAGAGAATGGAGATGTATGTCTTTCTACTGTGTTTGCTCCCAAGTCGAAATCCAAATTAATCCACGCAGGAAATGATGTACAAAACAGCTTACGAACAGGAAGTGATGTTTATACAAAGCTAACTGCATACAAAATGAACAGCACCTCTAGAGGCAGAACAATCACTGTGTGATCAGCCTCAGGTCCATTCTCAAGCATGTTGTTATAACTTAAGGTCCTGATGATCTTTTGGCTTTGATTCAATTTAGTTTTATCCACAGACTTACTTTCCTATTTATTAAGATTGGTTGTGGAATTTCATTTGGATCATCTACAAGAGAACCCTTCCATTTACTAGAAAAATGAAAGTTTGCATCAAGACCACTAATATAGTGGCTTCAATAACAGTAATCTCACAAATAAGCAAATGTGTATGGCAATCAAATAAGGTACTGACAGTAGACCTAAAAATACATATAGCACAAATCAATGCTGCAAACAAATCTGTAAGCAAAACAGATTTTTCTGGGAAATACAAAGCTGCCCATTTTCAATTATCATACCTTGCTACATTTCCAGATGGGACTGCAGTCAATCAAGCTAAATTCCTAGGATTTGATGATTACTTGCTGGATGAATGATTAAATAATATCAACACAATGTTATCCCAACTTTATGCCATTTACTAAAAAACTGAAAGTTACAAAAATCAAGAACTTCGTACTAATTAATTAAAGTGCAAAACATGTGAGACATGTCATTTTGCATTGAATCGCAAAGGGAATGGAGGCATCCTTTGGATCTATGGAAAGTCTCCTGGACATAATTACCTGAATGACTTAAGATCATGACACTATTTTGACTCAGTCTTTGCAAAGAACCTTGTAAGTCCTCAAAGATTGGATCAATGCTGGTAAAGCAGCTTCTTTGCTGATTCAAATTTATGATAAAAGCATTAGAATTAGAAGAAATATATTATAATCAAAGTCCCTAATGTGACCACAATAGCAATACCACAAAGTACAAGGGTTCAGTTTTAAACTAGGCAGAGTATACACACAGCTGATGGTTTTCTACACCATCATCAGCTCAAATCTTCTTTCATAGTTGATTAACTACTCCAAGAAATATCACACCCAGTGCTTTGTGAGATGAGCAATGGAGGATCACTGCTGATGTGCTAAAGCTAGAGATGGACCTGGAACAATAGAGTGCCAATTGTGATGAAAAGGCAGAAAAACGCCCAGTAGCTGTTGTTATTGATATTGCATGTCATTCACACTGTTTAGTAACAGCTCCACAGAAAGGCAAAGTCCAGACTTAATATTAATGTAGGTAGTAGTTCTTAGTAAAAATTGGAAGAATTTGACAAAAAAAAAGCATTTACAAAAGAATTTGACAACATTCTAAAAGGATCCAGCAATGCATTCTTTAAGTATTGAAACGTCTAAGGGACACCTGGAAAAATTATTACAGATATTATTATCCCTATGTCTTAATTTTTCCTTGACTAGGGGTTATTTGATTTAAACACCAACGTTAATCCTAAACAAAGAAAAGATAGTCAATGCTTTCAGGTAGGCAAGCTTTTTATAAAGCATGGAATCGGGGGATTTAAGCTTTTTAGCATAATAAATATTTTAAAAAATGATTCTTTACATAATTTTTCTCATGGCACTGGCTTAGGTTTCTCAATGTACAGGAGTTCGGCATGGATAATGGAATTACAGTCCAATTACAGATTCCCTTAAATCATTCTTCTTAGATCAAGTTGATATCATTAATTTACTGCCAACTAAAATTCTCAGGCACTTGTCCTTTTCTGTGTCTATGTTTTTGAAAGAGAAAAAAAAGACTTAAAGCTGCTTCTCTTCAACTGAATCTGAAAATGACACTTATAATCAACATTTTCCGATATAGTAATAACAATCAATTATAATTCGTCATTGCCTCTACGTATTATAATAGACAAGGTGGGCTTAAACCTCAGAAAGAAAACTGACTCAAATACTAATGTTAAAAATGAAATTATACCTGGTGTGTTGCTGAAACACACAGAAACATCAGTAGTGCTACACTTTGTACAACCTATTGAATAGTTTTCATGACATTCCTCCTTACCAATGATACTACAGTTCTACTAGCAATACTAATGTGATAAAGAAGATACATTGTGCAAAATAACCAAGAAAGTAAATAATAGACAGATAGAAAGATAAATAGTAAGTAATGAGAACATGAGTTGTAAAGTCCTTGAAATTGACTCTGTAGACTGTGGAATTAATTCAGAGTTAAGGTGAGTGAAGTTATCCATGCTGGTCCATACGCCTGATGGTTGTAGGGTAATAACTGTTCCAAACCAAGTGGTGTGGAACCTAAGACCCCTGTACCTCCTGCTAATTGGTAGTAGTTCAGCATAATGTCAGGTTCAAAATTAATTAAAATGTTAGCATAGGGATATTCGTCGGATACCTCTGCTGAGGTCAGGTCACACAGGATCAGAAAGGGGGTAGATAAAAGGCGACAGTGCAAACACAGCAGGAGGTGGAACCGGAGGAGAAGAAATGAAGTCAGAGGAAAATAAAGGGGCAAAAAAATTTGGAGCTGTATTGGAATTCAAGAGTTGCCGATGTTAGTAATTTTTGACAGTTGATAGAAAGGAGAAAACGACATGCTGCAACGCCAAATGCGGGAAGGGATAAAATTTATGGCTGAGAAGCTGTTGCAGTTGGAATCGCCAGCAATAGCCAACTATTTTACAATCATTGAGTGATCATATTCTCCATGTTTAACACTGATACCTAACAAATAAAATGAAAATGACTAACTGATTTCACTGGAAAGCAAATTTTTTCAAGGTCTTGCTTTCCTCAGAATTTTTAAGGTTATGATAGACCACTTGAAGCTGAATAAAAAATATAATTTCTGACTACGTGTATCACATAGAAATTTGGAGAAACCAAGAAATTAACTTATATCGAATTTAATGCCTTTAATTAAATAATGGTGCTGATGCTTTGCAATAGTTCAACTCAGCTAAAAATGTTTTGTTGATGATTTTCATTTTTATTCAGTGTCTGAGGCTTCTCCCTTAAGTGTCCAACAATAATCAGCCAGCATTGATGGATTCCTCTTGCCCTGGTACTATTTCTCCATGACCAGAATGTCCTGGTGAAACCTTTCAACATGCTCGTCACTGACAGCACCACAATTTGCAGGGAAGAAGTCTAAATGGGAATGCAGAAAATGAATCTTTAGTGATATAGAAACATGGAAAATAGGTGCAGGAGTAGGCCATTCGGCCCTTCGAGCCTGCACTGCCATTCAGTATGATCATGGCTGATCATCCAACTCAGAACCTTGTACCAGCCTTCCCTCCATACCCCCTGATTCCTTTAGCCACAAGGGCCATATCTAACTCCCTCTTAAATATAGCCAATGAACTGGCCTCAACTGTTTCCTGTGGCAGAGAATTCCACAGATTCACCGCTCTCTGTGTGAAGAGAGTTGTACTTGTTGCACTTAATGCTTTTGTCTGCTTGAAGCACAATGTCAACTAACTGCATGTAGTTTGGTGCTCTGTAGTTACCAAGAAAATTTTCAACAACATGTCTTCCATGCAATTTTCTCAGGTCCCACAAGAAGTTCTTCAAATTGCCTGTCTTTGAAGACCGGTTTGATATGTGGACCAACAAAATTGCCTTCCTTAATCTTGGCATCAGTTATTCTGGGAAACAGCAATCTCAAAAATTTCAGCATCTGGTGACAATGGATTCCATTCCTGCAGTCTTGAACCCAGTAATTCTGCTTTTGCCTTTGACAAACCCAAGTCTCTGATCAGGTCATTTAACTCAGATTGAGTTATCAGATGAGGCTCACTCAACACAGAGTGTTCAATATCTATATCAGTATCAATGTTATTTTCCATTTCTGGCTCATGCATCGTAGCATCTTCATCCGCCTCCTCTATATTCCCTGTCTCTTGTGGCTTCAGTACTGGAAGACTATTGCCATGCGACATAGGTCTCAAGGCTGAAGGGAGATTGGGGTATTCAATAGATTTCTTGTTTTTAGCAGAGAAACCAGACACACTGGTCAGACAGGAGTAGCAGTCTGTCACATGATCCTTCTGTTCTCGCCAAATAATCGGGAGAACGAATGGCATTGACTTCTGAGTATCTCTGAGCCAAGCTCTAAGATCGATAGTGCATGTTGCACAACAAATGTGAGGAGCCCAGGCTTTGTCTTGGTCTTCAATTTTACACCAAAGGTAGAGCTCATAGGCTTTCTTAATAAGGGGAGTCATGCTCCGTCTTTGAGATTTAACTGTATACTCACCACAAATACAATATAAAGTTTTGCAACCGTTGTAACATTGTCGAGACATTTTTCTATCACAAATACTCCTGAAAATACAAATACTTTATCGTAATAAGTACACACAATATGCTGTGCGCATAGAGCAAGCACATCAATGTGATCACAAACCGCAATACATGTAAACACAAAGCACAGAATGGTGTGCGCATGATAGTTTTATAGCCTTTCTAAAACCTGTCCTAAAGATCAATTGGATGAGGCAAGATGGGACACACTAGCCCTGAGAATAGACAAGGTCATTTGATTCCAAACAATTGGTTTATTCCTCATTACAGAATGTACCTCTGGTGCTTCCCGCTCCCTTCTCTTTCTCTTTCCCTTCCCCTTTTCCCAACCATAATTTCCCTTCTCCCTGCCCCTTCCCACTCTCAGTCCACAGTAGAGACCCATATCAGAATCATAGTTATCATCAGCCACAAAGGTCATGAAATTAGTTTCTTTTTGTGGCAGCAGTACCGTGCAATACATAAAATTACTACAGTACCGAATAAATGTTTTAGGCGCTCTAGTTCTTTCTGTATGTCTAAGACTTTTGCACAGTACTGTATATGTACTTTGATAATACAATACCTATAAAAAGTATTCACCCCCCCCCTGGAAGTTTTCATGTTTTATTGTTTTACAACATTGAATCACAGTGGATTTAATTTGGCTTTTTTGACACTGATCAACAGAAGAAGACTCTTTCATGTCAAAGGGCAAACAGAGAGATCTAAATTAATGACAAATATAAAACACAAAATAATTGATTGCATAAGTATTCACCAACCGCCCCCCCCCCCTTTATCACTGGTACAACCAATTAGTTTTAGAAGTCACATAATTAGTTAAATGGAGATCTGTTTTTGGAGACCTTTGTAGTAAAAATAAACCTGTATCCAACTGCTGGTGAGTCAGTCTCCTGGCAAAAACCACACCATAAAGATAAAAGAACACTCCAAGCAACTCCGTGAAAAGGTTATTGAAAATCACAAGTCAAGAGATGCAAACAAGAAAATTTCCAAGTCACTGAATATCCCTTGGAGTACAGTTAAGTCAATCATCCAGAAATGGAAGGAATATGTCACCGCTGTAAATCTGCCTAGAGCAGGCCGTCCTCAAAAGCTGAGTGACCATGCAAGAAGGGGTTAGTGAGGGAGGCCACCAAGAGACCTATGACAACTCTGATGGAGTTACAAGCTTCAATGGCCGAGATGGGAGAGACTGCGCATACAACAACTATTGCCCAGGTGCTTCACCAATCGCAGGTTTGTGGGACAGTGGCAAAGAGAAAGGCACTGTTGAAAAAACTCGTATGAAATCTCAGCTAGAGTTTGCCAGAAGGCATGTGGGAGATTATGAAGTCAGCTGAAAGAAGGTTCTATGGTCTAATCAAATCAAAATTGAGCTTTTTGGCCATCAGACTAAACACCATGTTTGACGTTAAGCCAAACGCTGCACATAATCAAAAACACACCATCTCTACTGTGAAGCATGGTGGTAGCTGCATCATGCTGTGGGGATGCTTCACTGCAGCGGGTTCTGGAAGGCTTGTGAAGGTAGAGGGTAAAAGAAATGCTGAAAAATACATGGAAATCCTAGAGGAAATCCTGATGCAGTCTGCAAGAGAACTGCAACTTGGGAGAAGATTTGTTTTCCAGCAAGACCAAGTCAGAGTCCGAACCTCAATCCAATTGAGAACTCGTGGTTGGACTTGAAAAGGACTATTCACTCACAATCCCCATGCAATCTGACAAAGCTTGAGCAGTGTTGTAAAGGAGAATGGGGAGAAATTGCAATGTCCAGATGTGCAAAGCTGATAGAGACCTACCCACACAGACTCAAGACTGTAATTGCTGCCAAAGGTGCATCTACTAAATACTGACTTGAAGGGGATGAATACTTATGCAATCAATTAAATCGTGTTTTATCAACACACATCAAAGTTACTGGTGAATGCAGCAGGCCAGGCAGCATCTGTAGGAAGAGGTGCAGTCGATGTTTCAGGCCGAGACCCTTAGTCAGGACTAACATTGTGTTTTATATTTGTAATTGATTCAGATCACTTTGTAGAAATCTGTTTTCACTTTGACGCGAAAGAGCCTTTTCCTGCTGATCAGTGTCAAAAAAATCCAAATTAAATCCACTGCGATTCAATGTTGTAAAACAATAAAACATGAAAACTTTCCAGGAGTGGGTATGAATACTTTTTATAGGCATTGTAAATTTAATTTGAACTTTAAACTTAACTGATGGAGGAATCCTTAAAAATGTGAATAATTTAAATTTTTGAATTAGTTTGTAACTTCAAACATGAAATTCCACCATCATACGATCTACCCAGGATCACACATAAATTCAACTTTAAATATGGTAGGTCAGATCAAATAGTAAAACTACAAAATGAATAACTTCCTCTCTCTCCTTGGTCTGTTCTGCAGTCCCCTCGTGCTCATCCTCTCTGTCTATGTACCCTTTCCTTTCTCCCCCTCCTTTCCTGCCATTCTGCTCCTTTCCCTCTCTCCACAGGCTTGTCTACCTACTGCTCTCGCTGACAAGCCCTCTCCACATCTCTCTCCCATGCTCACTCTGTGCTGCACCCATCTGCACTTGCTCCACTATCATCTCTGCTCTTGGACTTGCTCCCAATTGTGAAGTCTGAGGGCAAGATTCTTACACATAGCACAAACAGTTCTTGCACAGAAAGGCAACGGCCATACAGAAGGAGTATAGGATCAGGAGCCTGCAGGTGAAGGGTGAGGGGACGGTGGTTGCTTGAACACACTTAGTACTATGAGGTATATTGTGGGGGCCAGAAGTCAGTGATAGGAAGAAAGGGAGCAATTGTTGTGGCTCTGGCTGACATTTTAAAATTTTTGCTGACCACAAATGAGGTACTAAAGCACTGCAAATGTGGTCCCCCTTTTTCAAGAAAGGCAGCAGAGAAAAGCCTGTTAATTACAGACCAATGAGGTTAACATCCTGAATAGGATACATATTTTCAAGTTTGCTGATGTGGGCCCTATCAAAGGCGGTGATAAATCAGCATGGAAGAGGGAGATTGAAAACGTGGCTGAGTGGTGTAAGAACAACAACCTCTCACTCAATGTCAATAAGACCAAGGAACTGATCGTAGATTCAGGAGAGGGAAACCAGAGATCCATGAGCTACTTCTCATCGGAGAATCAGAGGTGGAGAGGGTCAGTAATTTTAAATTCCTGGGTGTCACTATCTCAGAGGAACTGTCCTAGACCCATCACATAAATCTAATTGCAAAGGAAGCATGAGAGCGCCGCTACTTCCTCAGAAGTCTGCGAAGAATTGGCATATCATCATGAACCTTGGCAAACGTCTATAGACTATGCTGGAAACTGTGCTTACTGGCTGCATTATGGCCTAGTATGGAAAGTCCTACAAGAGGTAGTTGATTTGGCTTGGTATATCATGGGTAAAGCCCTCCCAACCATTGAGCACATCTACATGAAACATTGTGTTAGAAAAGCAGCATCCATCATCAACGATTCTCACCACCCAGGCCATGCTCTTTTCTCACTGCTACCATCAGGTAGAAGGTACAAGTGCCTCATGACTCACACCACCAGGTTCAAGAACAATTACTGCCCCTCAACCATCAGGCATCAAAGGGGATAACTACACTCATTCTATTTCTGGTGTTCCCACAACTGATGGTCTCACTTAAAGGATTATTTATCTTGTTATTTCATGCTCTCGTTATTTATTACTATTTACTTATATTTGCATTTGCACGGTTTGTTTTTCGTTGATCCTGTTTACAGTTACTGTTCCATTGATTTGCTAAGTATGCCCTCAGGGTTGTATGTGGTGACATGTATATACTCTGATAATAAATTTAACTTTGAACTTTGAAGGAAGTTATTGGAAAATTTTCTGAGGGGCAGGATTACTGGTCATTTGGAAAGGAAGGGACTGATCAAACATGACGAGTATGGCATGGCTGTGGCATGGACAGATCTCGAAGTTTTAACTGGATTTTTTTGGGGGGGGGTAATAAGTGTATAAATGAGGGCAATGCAATAGGTGTAGTTTACATAGACCTCAGAAGGCCTTTGACAAGGCCCCAGAGGGATCCTGGTCCAAAAGGTTAGGATCCATGGCATCTAGGGCAAGTTGACAAACTGGATACAAAAGTAGCTTACAGTAGGAGATGGAGGGTAATAGTAGAGGGGTAGTTCAGTGCCTAGGTTCCTGTGACCTAGTGATGTTCTACAGAGACTGGTTCTGGGACCATTACTGTTTGTAAGATATACAAAGATTTAGATGGGGATGTCGGAGGCATAATCAGTGAGCTCATAAATGATAGTCCAGTGTGGAGCATAGTTTTAGGTTGCAGGGTGACATTGAAATGTTGGTGAAATGGACTGAAATACACCAATAAGGTATTTAATCCTCATAAATATGAGGTGATACAGGGAAAGGTTATGCTCTAACTTAAAAAAAAAACTTAAAACTTACTGTACATCCCAGCTAGAGGGATGGGAGCAGAATCTCTGACAGCAATTAAGAAGCCTCTGATCACATAAATTGTCTAGGAATAGAAGGTTATGGATCAAATGCTTGAAGATGGGATTAACACAGATGGCTGCAATGAGTTGGCCTGGATGTGAGGATGGGGGTAAATGTTTCCATGTCATATGACTCCAAAATTAGTAAATGCAATTCTGACCTCATTACATAATTTTGCTACGTTACATCATTTTAATGTAAAACATCCATTAGTGTGCTTGACTGCAAATGTTCTGACACAGGCCATTTGATGAGCAGCTGCAAAGATACTAAATAGGAATAATTGGTTACCATTGACACGTTCACTCTCTGATAAAATTAATTCGAGATGCATTCATAATATGTGTGAAAAATAGAAGTTGTGTGCATAAATAGAAAACATCACTTTGATTTAAATATGAACCAACAATGACAAAGTTAATGCCTCTGATTGATATCTTATTGAAATGCATTTATGAGGTTGCAAAGTAATTTGAGAGTTTGAGCTTCCCATTTAGGGGAGAGAAATCATTGTGGTCTCAGAACATTTGAAATCATGAAGAAATTCAGTAAGGCTGGAATGTATAGTTGCCTGTGCAACCCTCTCACTGGGGCTCGTACACCAACTGGCTCATTAGCTAACTCAGCTAACAGCCACGTGACTCAGTGGTGAGAAGGCCATTTTTCATAAACAATATACGTCTAGGGTTGGTATGATCTGGGGTTCAACCAGACAGGAAAATTAGGATGTTGCAATTAAGGAACATAAGTTGTAGTGAATGTTGTGTAAATGCTGCTCATACACTGTTATTGGTAGCCCAGAAATGACAGAACGTACAGCAGCTTCTATTTTAATGAAAGCATATTTACCAAATTTTCAACTTTAACAACAAGTTCCAGAAAACAAAAAGAAAAATAAAAGGGCCCTTTACAGTTAAACAATCCAATATGTACATAAACATTGAGGCTCATTCTGGAGTAGTCAGAGGTGTATCTCTTTACTCAAACACTGGACCCACGGTCTACGTGAAAGCACCCTACACATTCTGAACATCTCTTGAAGACCATCTCGAACAAAATGGCTCTCTCTCAGGAGTAGTGGCCGCTGCTTGGAGCCATTCATCGACACAAGGCACTTCTTGCAACCGGGATTCTCCTTCGTATGGCATTCTGTGGCGCCTTCCCTTGTGTCCCGCTCTGCAGCTCCTGCCAAGGGACCCCAAACCAGACTACTGTCCCTCAGAAAACTCTTCCTCACAGCTCTCTAGAATATTCTCTCGCATCCTACAATCTTGATGGTTGACACAACATTCTTAAGTTGGACAACATGGCAACATGGTTCCTCATCTTTAGCTGAAGCCAAAAAACTCTTTCCAGCAAGACACACTTCTTCTACAGAAAACTGCTAAAATAAAATACCTCACAGAATAGCAGCAGAAATCTTAATTAGGGCATTACACCTGTAATTGCTGAATGGCTGAATGGCGACAAAGAGAGAGAAAGACCAGTCAAACACAGGCAGGCAGCGCTAGACACCTGCTGAACATCTTGCTCAATGCTTTAATTGGCAATATCTGCAAGAAATGGAGTCGATCTTGTGCTCGGACCCCATCTCCAGGTCTGCTCGAAACGTCACCGAACTCCCTCGGAGACAGCAAAGCACTGGATCACTCAATCAGCCCAAAATCACTCCATCTAAGTGTAAATCACAGGTTTTAATTGTAGCAGTATCGTATTTGAAAGAAGACAAAGTCAAAGTAGTTTTGTCAACTGTCTGAAGGATGTCGCCTTTAGTTGTGCTGCTCGCAGGTACCATCTTCTTCTGGGCTCGTCAAAAAGGCTTGTCCAAGAGTCTAAAAAATGTACTGCAAGCAATGTCAACAGAATACGCTACACTGACACTGAATCATCAACTCGTCAATTTCCTCCTTGCATATCGCAATGCAGCACACGCCACAACAACAACCGGCGCACCCATCGTGAGTTAGAGAGCTCCAAGAGGGGAGGCAGTGCACAGGTCCGGGAGCGAAGTTTAAAAGGGAAAAGCTTTGCAGAAACTCAGCTATAACCAATGCACCAATTGTGAGTTGGAGAGCAGGAAAGGTTTAGGCATGAAAGGGAGACACTGACTAGCAGAGCGTACCATTAAAGGTATGGTCACCAACGGAGCGGTCTGAGTCAGAGTCATAGGACTTTCGCTCGTTTGGGCTTCGGTGAGGTAAGTGGACTTCATTTTTTCTTTGCATTTTTTTTGGAGGAATAGAGAGCATGTCTGTAGGGTTAGTACTTTGCTCTGGGTGTCAGATGTGGGAATCCTGGTAATCTTCCAGTCTCCCAGGTGGCCACATCTACGCTAGGTGTACTGAGATGCAGTTTCTGAGAGACCGTGTTAGGGATCTGGAGCTGCAGCTTGATAACCTACAGCTTATCAGGGAAAGTGAGCAGGGGATAGATAGGAGCTACAAGGTGTTAGTCACCCTGAGGCTGCAGGAGTTAGATAAGTGGGTGATTGTCAGGGAAGGAATGGGAAGAGCTCAGATAGTAGAGAGCACCCCTGTGGCTATTCCCCTCAGTATTCGTTATCTTGTTTTGGATGCTGTTGAGGGGGGTGACCTGACTGAGGACGACCATGGCAATCAGGTCTCTGGCACTGATGCTAGTTTTGTGGTGCAGAAGGGAGAGAAGAACATGAGGATTGCGCTAGTCATAGGCAATTTCATAGTGAGGGGAACAGACAGGAGGCTCTGTCACCCTGATAGAGATACCTGCATGGTGTGTTGCCTCCCAGGTGCCAGGGTACAGGATGACTTGGATTGGGTGCAGAGTATTCTGAAGGGAGAGGGTGAACAGCCAGAAGTCTTGGTACATGTGGTACCAATGACAGGTAGAAAAAGGGAGGAGGTCCTGAAGAGAGAATTCAGGGAGTTGGGTAGGAAGCTGAAAAGCAGGACCTCTAGGGTAGTAATCTCAGGATTGCTGCCTGTGCCACGTGTTAACCAGCACAAGAATAGTGTGATCAGGCATATTAACGTGTGGCTGAGAGACTGGTGTAGGGGGCAGGGCTTCAGCTTCCTAAATCACTGGGGCCTCTTTTGAGGGAGGTACGACCTGTACAAAAAGGACGGGTTACACCTGAACCCAAAGGGATCCAATATCCTAGCAGGCAGGTTTAATAAAGCTGTTCTGGAGGGTTTAAACTAATTTGGCAGGGGGATGGGAATTGGAGCGATAGGGCTGAGGAAGGGGAAAACAGAAATAAATCAAAGATAGCGTGCAGCAGAGATGATAGAAAGGACAGACAGAAGATGAGGCATAATCACAGCCAGTGGGATGATTTACAGGGCAATAGAGGCGTGGTGCAGTTAAAACAGAAAGCAACAAATACTGGACTGGAAGTGTTATATTTGAATGCACACAGCATACAAAATAAAATGTACGATCTTGAAATTCAGCTACAGATTGGCAAATATGACGTTGTGGCCAGCTCTGAAACTTGGCTAAGGGATGGCTGCCATTGGGAGCTGAATGTCCAAGGATATACGGTGTATCAGAAAGAAAGGTTAGTAGGCAGAAGGGGTGGCATGGCCCTGTGTATAGGAAATAATATTAAATCATTAGAAAGGGATGACATAGTATTGGAAGGTGTAGAGTCTCTCTGAGTTGAGTTAAGAAATGGCAAGGGTAAAAGGACCCTAATGGCAGTTGTATACAGGCCTCCAAACAGCAGCTGGGACGTGGATAACAAATTACAGCAGGAGATTAAAAAAAAAAGGTATGTCAGAAGGGCAATGTCATGATATTTGCTGGAAAATGTACCATGAAAGTGGATTGAGAAAACCAGGCCAGTACTAGACCTCAAGAGAGAGAATGTATAGAATGTCCAAGGGATGGCTTTTTAGAACAGCTTGTTGCTGAGCCCACTAGGGCTGTGCTGTATTGGGTGTAGTGCAATGATCCGGAGGTGATAAGAGAGCTTAAGGTTAAGGAACCCTTGGGGAACAGTGATCACAATATGATCGAGTTTACTTTGAAATTTGAGAAGGAGAAACTAAATTCCAATGTGTCGGTATTTCAGTAAAATAAAGGAAATTCAAACCAAGAGACAGTGAAGAATACAAACAACTTGATAAGACAATAAAAAGAAAATGCAGAGAAGCTAAAGATAGATGGCTAAATGAGAAATGTTCAGAGATAGAAACACTACAAACCCATAACCCTGGAACAAAGTTGATGCACAGTAAGATTAAAGAATTAACGGGGAAATTACCTTACTCAGCAAGTGGGTGCAAGGCAGCTTAGTTATGAGCAAAGAGGAAATCCTAAACAGATGGACAGAATATATAAAAGAACTTTTTGAAGACCAAAGAGGAGAAAAACCGAACATAAAGAAGGATCTTGAAGGACCTAGCATCCTAAAATCAGAAATTTGAGCAGCCATAAATAAAACAAATCTGAACAGAGCAACTGGTCCAGACAACATCGCTGTTGAAATTATACTGGCCTTAGAAGATTTTGGGATAGAGAAAATAACAGAAATAGCAAATGAAATCTATGATCATGGGGAGATACCTGATGATTTAAGTAAATCAGTGTTCATCACACTTTCAAAGAAAGAGGGAGCAACAGAATGTGAGTTACATCGTACAATAAGCCCGATGAGCCACATGGCAAAAATTATTCTCAGAGTAATCATGATGAGAGCAAGACGCTGTATAAAACCAGAAATCAGTAAAGAACTATGCGGCTTTGTGGAAAACACCGGAATCAGAAGTGCAATTTTCATGCTACGGATGATCTGTGAACGAGCCATCCAGGTAGAAAAAGACATCTACCTATGTTTCATCGACTATACAAAAGCTTTTGATACTGTCAAACACCAAGATCGTCTGGAAATGCTTCAAGATCTTGACATAGATGGGAAAGATATACCTTTCTTAAGAAACTTATACTGGAACCAGACAGCATCCATCAGAATAGAAGGAGAAGTGAGTGAGTATGTGAATATCATGAGAGGAGTGAGGCAAGGTCGTGTCTTTTCGCCAGACTTATTCAACCTGTATAGTGAAAATAGCTTGAGAAGTATCAAAGACATCAAAGGATTCACAATTAGACGCCATAATATAAATAACATCAGATATGCTGATGACATCGTACTAATAGCTGACTCAGAAACAAAACTTCAAGAACTACTCACTATAGTGGCAGCAGAAAGTAACCACAGAGGCCTCTCAATCAACACCAAGAAGACAGAAAGCATGGTCATCTCCAGAAAGGCAAACATCCCACAATGTGTGATCAAGATCGGAAATACAAACATCAAGCAAGTCAACAAATTCAGATATCTTGACAGCCTAATAACAAGTGATGGCAGGTGCGACACAGATAACAAATACAGAATAGCAATGGCGAAAGAAACTTTGCAAAAAATGAAGACCATATTAACAGACAGAAAGATGAGCATGTACACTAAAAACAGAATACTGCAGTGCTACATTTATTCTATCCTGATTTAAGGAAGTGAATGCTGGACCATTTCCTCAACAATGAAGAAGTTACGAGAAGCAGCTGAATTATGCTTCTACAGGAGAATGTTAAAAATATCATGGACCACACACACATCAAATGAAGAAGTTCTCAGAAGAGCCCAAGCAGTTAGATCACTCATGCCAACAATAAGAGAAAGACAACTCAGATTCCTAGGACACATCATGCAGAAAGATGAACTAGAAAAACTCATACTCCCTGGAAGGATCGAGGGGAGCAAACCTAGAGGAAGACCTCAGCTTATGTACATCAAAAGCCTAGCCAGGTGGCTACACACTGAGGAAATGGAAGTCATCCAAAGAACGAGGGATAGATCAATATGGAAAACCATGGTCACCAACGTCCGCATCGGATATGGTACCTAGACAGACAGACAGAAAGGAAATTACAACGGCATGACAGGGGAACTGGCCAGGGTTGGCTGGAAAGAGACACTAGCAGGAAGAACAGCAGAGCAGCAATGGCTGGAGTTCCTGCGAAAAATGAGGGAAGTGTAAGACAGATATATTCCAAGGAAGAAGAAATTTTTGAAAGGAAGAAGGACACTACCGTGACTGACAAGTGAAGTGAAAGCCAAAGTAAAAGCAAAAGAGAGAGCATACAAGGAAGCCAAAGCTGATGGGAAGATAGAGAATTGTGAAGCTTTTAAAAACTTGCAGAAGGAAACTAAGAAAGTCATTAGGAAGGAAAAGATGAATTATGAAAGGAAGCTGGTGACTAATATCAAAGAAGATACTGAAAGCTTTTTTAAGTATATAAAGGGTAAAAGAGAGTTGAGGGTAGATATAGGACCAATAGAAAATGATGCTGGAGATATTGTAATGAGAGACGCAGAGATAGCAGAGGAACTGAATGCATATTTTGCATCAGTCTTCACAGTGGAAGACTTCTGCAGTATCTTGACATTCAAGAGTGGACATTCAAGAGTGTCAGGGAACTGAAGTTTGTGCTATGAAAATTACGACTGAGAAGGTGCTCAGGAAGCTTAATGGTCTGAGGGTGGATAAATCTCCTGGGCCTGATGGAATGCACCCTCGGGTTCTAAAGGAAATAGATGGTGAGATTGCGGAGGCACTAACAATGATCTTTCAAGAATCGATAGATTCTAGCATTATACCGGATGACTGGAAAATTGCAAATGTTACCTCACTAGTTAAGAAGGGTGAGAGGCAGCAGAAAGACAACTATAGACCTGTTAGCCTGACATCAGTGGTTGGGAAGTTGTTGCAATTTATTGTTAGGGATGAGATTATGGAGTACCTGAAGGAACATAACAAGATAGGCCAAAGTCAGCATGGTTTCCTGAAAGGAAAATCCTGCCCGACTAACCTACTGCAATTTTTTGAGGAAATTACAAGCAAGGTAGACAAAGGAAATGCAGTAGATGTGCTGTACTTGGATTTTCAGAAGGCCTTTGATAAGGTGTCACATGTGAGGCTGCTTATCAAGATAAGAACCCATGGAATTACAGGAGAGTTACTAGCATGGGTGGAGCATTGGCAGAAAAACAGAGAGTGGGAACAAAGGGATCCTATTCTGGCTGGCTGCTGGTTACCAGTGGAGTTCCACAGGGGTCGGCGTTGTGACCGCTGCTTTTTACAATGTATGTCAATGATTGGACTATGGGATTAATGGATTTGTGGCTAAATTTGCCGAGGATAGAAAGATAGGTGGAAGAGCGGGTAGTGTTGAGGAAACAGAGAACCTGCAGAGAGACTTAGATAGTTTAGGGAAATGGGCAAAGAAGTGGCAAATGAAATACAATGCTGGAATGTGTATGATCATGCACTTTGGTGGAAGAAATAAATTGGCAGACTACTATTTAGATGGGGAGAGAATTCAAAATGCAGAGATGCAAAGGGACTTGGGAGTCCTTGTGCAGATACCTGAAAGGTTAACCTCCAGGTTGAGTCAGTCGTGAAGAAGGTGAAGGCAACGTTGGCATTCATTTCTAGAGGTATAGAATATAAGAGCAGGGATGTGATGAGGCTCTATAAGGCTCTCATGAGACCACACTTGGGAATATTGTGTGCAGCTTTGGGCTCCTTATCTTAGAAAGGATATACAGTCAGCCCTCCTTATCCGTGAGTTCCGCATGCGCGAATTCAACCAACCGCGAATCGGGAAAACCCAGAAGTGCTCTTCCAACACTTGTTGTTCGAGCATGTACAGACTTTTTTTTCCCTAAACAATGCAGTATAACAACTATTTTACATAGCATTTACATTGTATTAGGTATTATAAGTAATCTAGAGATGATTTAAAGTATATGGGAGGATGTGCATAGGTTATCGTGGATCGGGATCGAAAAAAAAACGGAAGTTCTCTTACTAAGTATTATTATTATCCAATATTATTTAGCGTCAGTTGGTCAAACGTTTGTTTTAGTATATAGTATATATTTTACCTTTCTATGCATATAAAACACTCAAGACATGATGTCTCAGTGCGGGGTCAGGAACGGAAGTTCCCAAGTTCGATCCAGTGACAGAACACTCCCGAGCGCGCTCTCTATCCCTGCTGGGTTGATGTGAGGATCAAAAACCCAAAACCCCAAAACCCAATAATTAAACCACTGAGTAGCTTAGTAATAATTGTAGCTTTCATCGGGGCAGGGCCTTTTCTCAGTTTATCCGATCACTGACCGACTGCAGCCTAACATTTTTCCAATGACCCATGGTGTTTCACCTCTTTCTGATCACTTTATTATTTCCACTTTATTTTCAATCGTGATCGTGATTATTTTCGAGAACAGAAACACTGCGGATTCAGAGATCCTGCACCGGGTCCTAATGTCCACCGCACTGAAACAGGTTAAATAAGGTCCGGGGTTCTGCTGAGTCCTAAGGTCCACCGCATTAAGACAGGTTGAGTAAGTGACTTGAGCATCGGTGTTTTTTGGTATTTGCGAGGGGTCCCGGAACCAATCCCTCGTGGATAAGGAGGGCCAACTGTACTGACATTGGAGAGGGTTAAGAGAAGATTCACAAGAATGATTCCAGGAATAAAAAGGGTTACCGTATGAGGAACATCTGGCAGCTCTTGGGCTGTATTCCCTGGAGTTCAGCAGAATGAGGGGGATTTCATAGAAACATTCCAAACGTTAAAAGGCCTGAACAGATTAGATATGGCAGTTATTTCCCATGGTCGGGGAATCTAGGACAAGAGGGCATGGCTTCAGGATTGAAGGTTTACTTTTAGAACTGAGATGCGGAGAAATTACTTTAGTCAGAGGGTGGTAAATCTGTGGAATTTGTTGCCACGAGCGGCTATGGAGACCAAGTCACTGGGTGCATTTAAGGCAGAGATAGATAGTCTCTTGATTAGCCAGGGCATCAACGGGTATGGGGAGAAGGCAGGGGAGTGGAGATGATGGGAAGAATTGGATCGGCCCATGATTGAATGGCGGAGAAGACACGATGGGCCAAATGGCTTACTTCTGCTCCGAAATATTATGGTCTTGTGGTCTAACTCAACAGCTCTGTTGTTCCTGGGTGGTCCCTTGCACTCACGCTTAGATCTCATCAAACTCAACCTCAGAAGGAGCTTGAAAGACAAATTGAGCTGAGACAAATTGAGGGCTCCGCAGACAAAAGAGCTCTGACGTTTTGCACCCGGACAAGCAGTCCTGGCAAAGGGCTTCAGAGGTGATCAAAATTGGGTACTTGGAAAGATTAATGACAGGACTGGACCACTTTCCTACATAATAGAGATGGCATCTGATGTTAACTGGAGACAACACATCAATCAGATGAGGAGAGCAGAGTCAATTGGTAGGGAAGAAAGGTGGCCAGAGCTGTCAGAACTACTTCCCGCAGTCCCAAAATCAGCTCTTGCAACCACTACAAAGGAGGCCCCAGAAGCTGAAATTGTTTCACATGACAAGTCTCACCAGCCAAGCAGAGTGAACCCCCTTCCCCCTTGTCAGGAAAGATATTATCACACAGGAATAAGAATTCCTCCACAGCAATTAAGTGTTTAGGTCTGAATGGAACAATTTAAAGTTTACTATGCTACTTCATTACGCCACCATATCATAAGTGTTGTGTCTCGATAAAAGTAAAAATAAAGACTACATGTTATAAGATATAGGAGCAGAATTAGGCCATTTGGCCCATCGAGTTTGCTCTGTCACTTCATCATGGCTGATCCAATTTTCCTTTCAACTCCAATCTCCTGCCTTCTCCTCGTATTTCTTCATGCCCTAACCAATCAAGAATCTATCAACCTCTGCCTTAAGTATACATAAAGGCTTGGCTTCCACAGCTGCCTGCGACAAAGAATTCCAGATTCACCACTCTCAAGCTAAAGAAATTCCTCCTCATCTCTGTTCTAAAAGGACACCCCTCTATTCTGAGGCTCTGTCCTCTGGTCTGAGACTCTCCCAACAAAGGAAACATTGTTTCTACAGTCACTATAAAAAGGCCTTTCACCATTCCATAGGTTTCAAACAAGTCACCACTCATTCTTCTGAATTTTAGTGAGTAGAGGCCTGGAGCCATCAAATGCTCTTCATATAACAAGCTATTCAATCCTGAAGTAATTTTTGTAAACCTTCTTTGAACCCTTTCCAGTTTCTGCACATCTTTTCTAAGATAAGGGGCCTCAAACTGCCGACAATACTCCAAGTAAGGCCTCACCAGTGCTCTATAAAGTCTCAACATTACCTCCTTGCTTTTATATTCTAGTCCTCTTGAAATGAATGTCAATACTTTCACTTCTTCTACTAAAGTGTATCACCATACACTTCTCGACACTGTATTCCATCAGCCACTTCTTTGCCCATTCTCCTAATCTGTCTAAGTCCTTTTGTAGACAATCTGCTTCCTCTAAACTACAAGCCCCTCTACCTATCTTCATATCGTCTGCAAACTTTTCATCAAAGTCATCAACTCCATCATCAAAATCACTGACATGTAACATAAAAAGAATAGGCCCCAACACAGGCACCTTGGAACACCACTGGTCACCTGCAGCCAACCAAAAAAGGCTCCCTTTCTTCCCACTTTTTCCATCCTGCCAATCAAGCACTGCTTTATCCATGCTAGAATCTTCCTGTAATACCATGGGCTCATAGCTTGTTAAGCAGCCTCATGTGTGGCACCTTGTCAAAGGCCATCTGAACATCCAAGTACACAACATTAATCGATTCTCCTTTGTCAATCCTGCTTGTTACTTCTTCAAAGAATTCCAACAAATTGGTCAAGCAAACTTTTCCCTTGAGGAATCCATGCTGATTATGGCGTATTTTATCATGAGCCCCCAAATACCCTGAGGTCTCATCCATAATTATTGACTCCAACATCTTCCCAACCAGGGCATCGAGGAGCAGAGAGGGAGACAGATTCTGGAAAGGTGTAATAATAACAGGGTTGTCGTAGTGGGAGATTTTAATCTCCCAAATATCGATTGGTATATCCTAGAGCAGGGGTTTAGATGGGGTGGAACTTGTTAGGTGTGTTCTGGAAGATTTTTTGACACAATATATAGATAAGCCTACAAGAGGAGAGTCTGTATTTGATCTGGTATTGGGAAATGAACCTGACCAGGTGTCACATCTCTCAGTGGGAGAGAATATTGGAGATAGTGATCCTTTATAATAGCATTGGAGAGGGATAGGAACAAACAAGTTAGGAAAGCACTTAATTGGAGTAAGGGGAATTATGAGGCTATCAGGCAGGAACTTGGAAGCATAAATTGGAAACAGATGTTCTCAGGGAATCGTACGAAAGAAATGTGGCAAATGTTCAAAGATATTTGTGTGGGGTTCTACATAGGTACGTTCCAATGAGACAGGGAAAGGATGCTAGGGTACAGGTACCGTGGTGTACAAAGGCTGTTGTAAATCTAGTCAAGAAGAAAAGAAGAGCTTATGAAAGGTTCAAAAATCTAGGTAATGATTGACATCTAGAAAATTATAAGGCTAGCAGGAAAGAGTTTAAGAATGAAATTAGGAGAGCCAGAAGGGGCCCTGAGAAGGCCTTGGTGGTCAGGATTAAGGAAAATCCCAAGATGTTCTACAAATATGTGAAGAGCAAGAGGATAAGACGTGAGAGAATAGGACCAATCAAGTATGACAGTGGAAAAGTGTGTATGGAACCGGAGGAGATAGCACAGGTACTTAATGAGTACTTCACTTCAGTATTCACTACGGAAAAGGTCTTGGCAATTGTAGGGATGACTTACAGCAGACTGAAAAGCTTGAGCATGTAGATATTAAGATAGAGGATATGCTGGAGCTTTTGGAAAGCATCAAGTTGGATAAGTCTCCGGGACCGGACGAAATGTACCCCAGGCTACTGTAGGAGGCGAGGATGGAGGTTGCTGAGCCTCTGACGATGATCTTTGCATCATCAATGGGGGTGGGAGAGGTTCTGGAAGACTGGAGGGTTGCGGATGTTGTTCCATTGTTCAAGAAAGGGAGATAGCCCAGGAAATTATAGACCAATGAGTCTTACTTCAGTGGTTAGTAAGTTGATGTTGAAGATCCTGAGAGGCAGGATTTATGAACATTTGGAGAGGCATAATATGATTCAGAATAGTCAGCATGGCTTTGTGAAAGGCAGGTCATGCCTTTTGAGCTTAATTGAATTTTTTGAGGATGTGACTAAACACATTGATGAAGGTAGAGCATTAGGTGTAGTCTATATGGCTTTCAGGAAGGCATTTGATAAGGTACCCCATGCAAGTCTTATTGAAAAAGGCAAAGAGTGGTTGTAGACAGGTCATATTCTGCATGGAGGTGACTAGTAGTGTGCTTCAGGGATCTGTTCTGAAACCCCATCTCTTTGTGATTTTTATAAATGATCTAGATGAGGAAGTGGAGGGATGGGTTAATAAATTTGCTGATGAAACAAAGGTTGGAAGTGTTGTGGATAGTGTGGAGGGCTGTCAGAGGTTACAGCGGGACATTGATAGGATGCAAAACTGGGCTGAGAAGTGGCAGATGGAGTTCAACCGAGATAAGTGTGAAGTGGTTCGTTTTGGTAGGTCAAATATGATGGCAGAATGTAGTACTAATGGTAAGACTCTTAGCAATGTGGAGGATCAGAGGGATCTTGGGGTCCGAGTCCATAGGACACTCAAAGTTGCTGCGCAGGTTGACTCTGTGATTAAGAAAGTATATGGTGCATTGGCCTTTATCAATCGTGGGAATGAGTTTAGGAGCCAAGAGGTAATGTTGCAGCTATATAGGACCCTGGTCAGACCCCACTTGGAGCACTGTGCTCAGTTCTGGTTGCCTCACTACGGGAAGGATGTGGAAACCATAGAAAGGGTGCACAGATTTACAAGGATGTTGCCTGGACTGGGGAGCATGCCTTATGAGAATAGGTTGAGTGAACTCGGCCTTTTTTCCTTGGAGCGACGGAGGATGAAAGGTGACCTAATAGAGGTGTATAAGATGATGAGAGGCATTGATCGTGTGGATAGTCAGAGGCTTTTTCCCAGGGCTGAAATGGCTAGCACGAGAGGGCACAGTTTTAAGGTGCTTGGAAGTAGGTTCAGAGGAGATGACAGGGGTAAGTTTTTACACAGAGAGTGGTGCGTTTGTGGAATGGGCTGCTGGCAACAGTGGTGGGGGTGAATGCAATCGGGTCCTTTAAGAGACTCCTGGACAGGTACAAGGAGCTCAGAAAAATAGAGGGCTATGGATAACCACAGGTAATTTCTAAGGTAAGGACATGTTCGGCACAGTTTTGTGGGCCACCAAGGGCCTATGTTGTGCTGTAGGTTTTCTATGTTTCTAACTACTGAGGTCAGATTAACTGGTCTACAGTTTCCACACTTCTGTCTCTCTCCCTTCTTGAAGAGTGGAGTGACATTTACAATTTTCCAGTCTTCTGGAACCATTCCAGAATCTAGTGAGAATCTTGTAAGATCATTACAAATGCCTCCACAGTCTCTTCAGCCACCTCTTTCAGAAGCCTGGGGTGTACACTATCTGGTTGAGGTGACTTATCTACCTTCAGATCCTTCAGTTTCCCAAGAACCTTCTTTCTAGTTATGGTAACTTCACACACTTCATGACCTCTCACATCTGGAACTTCCACAATACTGCTAGTGTCTTCCACAGTGGAGACTAATGCAAAATACTTATTCAGCTCTTTTGCCAGTTTCTTGTCCTCCATTAATACCTCTCCAGCATTATTTTCCAGTGGTCCGATATCTACTTTCATCTCTCTTAACACTTAATGAATCTGCAGCAACATTTAGTATCCTCTTTAATATCAGAATCAGAATCAGGTTTATTATCACTGGCATGTGTCATGAAATTTGTTAACGTAGCAACAGCAGTTCAATGCAATACATAATATAGAAGAAATAAACTAAAATACAAATGTAATAATAATAAATTATCAACTACAGTTTATGTATATTGAGATTAAAAATGTACAAAAAACAGAAATAATATACAATAATATAATAAAGAAATAATATAATATTAAAAAGGTGAGGTAGTGTTGAAGGGTTCAATGTCCATGTAGGAATCGGATGGCAGAGGGGAAGAAGCTGTTCCTGAATCACTGAGTGTGTACCTTCAGGCTTCTGTACCTCCTACCTGATGGTAACAGTGAGAAAAGGGCATGCCCTGGGTGCTGGAGGTCCTTAATGATGGACGCTGCCTTTCTAAGACACCGCTCCTTGAAGATGTCCTGAGTACTTTGTAGGTTGGTACCCAAGGCAGAGCTGACTAAATTTACAACCCTTTGCAGCTTCATTCGGTCCTGTGCAGTAACCCTCACATACCAGGCAGTGATGTAGCCTGTCAGAATGCTCTCCATAGTACATCTATAGACATCTTTGAGTGTATTTGTTGGCATACCAAATCTCCTCAAACTCCAAATGAAGTATAGTCACTGTCTTGCCTTCTTCATATCTGCATCAATATGTTGGGACCAGGTTAGATCCTCAGAGATCTTGACACCCAGGAACTTGAAACTGCTCACTCTCTCCACTTCTGATCCCTCTATGAGGATTAGTATGTGTCTGTTCATCTTACCCTTCCTGAAGTCCAAAATCAGCTCTTTCGTCTTACTGATGTTGAGTGCCAGATTGTTCGCCCTACTATTATTTGCTAGCCTACATTTATATTGCATCTTTACCCACTTAATGACTTTCTTAGTTGCCTTCTGCTGGTTTTTAAAAGCTTCCTAATCCTTTAACTTTCCACTAATTTTTGCTCAACTATATGACCTTGGTTTATGTAAGCTTTGACTTCTCATTAGTCTCGGTGTGTGTCATCTTGCCTTTAGAATACTTCTCCCTCTTTGGGATGTATACATCCTGTGCCTTCTGTATATTCTGAATTGCTTCCAGAAATTCCAGCCACTGCTGCTCGACTGTTATCCCTGCCATTGTTCTTTTCCAATCAATTCTGGCCACCTCCTCTCCCATGCCTCTGTATTTCCTTTTATTCCACTCTAATACTGACACATCTGACCTTAGCTTCTCCTTCTCATATTGCAGGGTGAATTCGATCATATGATGATCACTTTCCCCTCAGGGTTCTTTCACCTTAAGCTTTCTAATCAATTCCAGTTCAATGCACAACACCCAATCCAGAATAACTGGACCCCTAGTGGGCTCAACCACGAGATGCTCTAAAAAGCTACCTTGTATGCATTTTAGAAACTTCCCCCTTGGAATCCAGCACCAACCTGATTTTCCCAATCTACCTGTATATTGAAATCCCCCATGACTATTGTAATATCGTCCTTTTGATATGCATTTTCTATTTCCCATATTGATTTATAGACCACATCCTTACTATTGTTCGGGGGTCCGTATACAACTCCCAGCAGGGTATTTTTACCCTTGTAGTTCCTTAGCTCTATCCACAATGATCCAACACCTTATGACCCTATGTCATCTCTTTCGAGTGATTTGATTTCATTTTTTACAAACAGAGCAACGCCACCCCCTTCGCCTTCTACCTGTTCTTTCGATACAATGTGTATCTTTGGACGTTAAGCTCCCAACAATAATCTTCTTTCAACCATGATTCAGTGATGCCTACAACATCATAGATGCCAGTCAACAGCTGTGTTACAAGTTCATCTCCCTTATTCCGTATACTGCACGCATTTACATATAATACTTTCAGTCCTGTATTCACTCGGTTCGATTTTGTCTACCTTTTTTGTTGCAACTTATCCTATTGACTGCAGTTTTGCCTTATCATCAGCCTTGCCTCACTAATGCCCGGCTCTTCCATGTTTCTCTTTTGATTAGTTTTTGGAGTTACAAAACATAACAGCAGTCATTTGCTAGGAATCTAGTTTAAGTCTTATTGGTATTTAAATAGCATTTCAGCATTAGGAACATATAGGAACATATTAGGAAAATTTGATTAGTCTACAAGTAAAGAACTGCTTGTCAGATCAATAAGGATGGATGAAATTTTCACAGAAAATGAGATTTGGAAATTTTGCTCAAACACGAGGAAATCTGCAGATGCAGGAATTTCAAGCAACACACTTAAAAGTTGCTGGTGAACGCAGCAGGCCAGGCAGCATCTATAGGAAGAGGCACAGTCGACATTTCGGGCCGAGACCCTTCGTCAGGACTAACTGAAAGAAGAGATAGTAAGAGATTTGAAAGTGGAAGGGGGAGAGGGAGATCCAAAATGATAGGAGAAGACAGGAGGGGGAGGGATGGAGCCAAGAGCTGTAAAGCTGATTGGCAAAAGGGATATGACAGGATTATGGGACGGGAGGCCTAGGGAGAAAGAAAAGGAGAGGGGGGAAGCCCAGAGGATGGGCAAGGAGTATAGCAAGAGGGACAGAGGGAGAAAAAGGAGAGAGAAAAAAAATATATATATATAATAATTAATAAATAAATAAATAAATAACAGATGGGGTACGAAGGGGAGGTGGGGTATTAACGGAAAATAGAGAAATCAATGTTCATGCCATCAGGTTGGAGACTACCCAGATGGAATATAAGGTGTTGTTCCTCCAACCTGAGTGTGGCTTCATCTTGACAGTAGAGGAGGCTGTGGATAGACATATCAGGATGGGAATGGGACGTGGAATTAAAATGTGTGGCCACTGGAGATCCTGCAAGTAATTTTGATTCCTCTATTACTCAGTAAAATTCTTTGACTTAGACAACATGAGAATAATTGATGAAAAATCTCACTGTTGTCTGGATTACTAGATATAAAACCAATTTTTTTATTATTATACATAAAATCATGAGCCACATAGGTAAAGTGAATAGCCACAATCATTTCCACGGGGTAGCAGAGCCAAAAACTGTAGGTCAACAATTTAAAATGAGAGAGGCAAGGTTTAAATGGAAGTTGAGGGGCAACTTTTTCCACACAGAAGGTGACTCATTATGAAATGTGCTCCCACATAAAGTGGTAAAGGCAGGTACAAATATGGTATTTAAAAGACGATTAGAAATGGTTTATTACCATCACATATATTGAGATACAGGAAAAGCAAACAGTTCAAATCAACTCATTACTCCATGGTCTGATGTGAAACAAGATAAAACAATAACAATGCAGAATAAAGTGTAGTACCTACAGAGAAGTGCAATGCAGGTAAGCAATAAGGTGTATGATCGTAACAAGGCAGACTGTGAGGCAGCAAATAGTATAGCCAGAGTCCACAGTGAGGAGGCCAATTTCTGTGATGTACTGAGCTATGTCCAAACTCTGCACTTCTTTTGCTGCCAAGGGTAGAGCAGGTGCCACACCAAGCCACGGTCCTTTGCACAGAATGCTTTCTCTGATGTATTGATAAAAATTTATAAGGTTTAACAAATCTCCTTAGCCTTCTCATGAGGTAGAGATATTAGTAAATTTTCTTTGCTGTAGCACCTATGTTGTTGACCGGGACAAGCTATTGGCAGACATCCCACCCTGCAAAAACTGATTTCAGGGAGTTAGCATCATCAATTTGCGGGAGACTTCTGGGAGAGGTGGGATGCCTGCAAGAGTAGCTCCTCAGCAGCTAGCCAGCTAGTTTAAATAATGTTAGCTATGCTAATGAACAAATGACACCTGTTAAACTCACCTCAACATGTCTTTTACAGTCTTAACCCACCATGGGTAATAGAAAAGTCACTGTTGCAAACAGCGCAGTGAGCAACACTATCATTATTTTTGACCCCTATTAGGCAGGGGTACACTTTAGGGTAGTCTGGGGTGACATACGTCTTATATTTTCTTTTTTTTTGAAACATTCTGCCATGGCGCACTCTCGCTCCCTCTCTCGCTCACGCGCTCTCTCTCGTGGTCGCCCGCGCGTTCTCGCTTGCTTTCTCTCTCCCTCTCTCACGCTCTCGCTTGCTTGCTCCCGCTCTCTCACTCTCAAAAAAATTGATTTCCGTGATATTGTATATAATTTCCGGGCATCAGGGAGCCACTATTCATATGCGGGAGACTTCCGGAACTTCCAGGAGAGGTAGGATGTCTGTATTGGTGGACTGTGAGGTCAAGGATCCAACTTGGACAGGTAAATGATTGGAAAGATTTAGAAGGATATAGATCAAACAGAGGCAAATGGGACTAGCACAGGTTTAGGCAACTTCGTAAGCTTGAACAATTTGGGCTGAAGGGCCTATTTTCTGCTCAGCATAGTTTTATGACTAAGAGACATTGCAAATTTTCTCAGAAGGTACTCTAAAGTTCTTTAGAGAAGAATATGGAATTAGAAAGTCAGAATATATTAGGTATTATAACATAGAGTATGTCTCAGAGTATTTTGTATTGCAACTTCACACTTCAAGTGCTACACTTTCAGGTCAATTTTGCAATCCTGCCCACTCAATCCTGTCAAACATGCCCACACACATGCAAACAGACATTACTGTTGTTGTTTTCACATACAGAATAGTGACAATTTAAAACTCATGGCATCAGTGATCAAAAACCACAATTTCAATAATAAAGCAGAGCTTGAAATTCAAAACACTTACCACATCCCTTCAGCTACAAACAATAAGAATTAAGATTACATGTATATATGTAAGTGTATATAAAATACATGTTTGGGACATGTACTCAGGAAAGAGAAGCTCAAACATCTTGCAGGAAAAACTGATGGAAGGAAAAGTCATGGTTGACAGCACATGGCATCCATGAGTTACATCAAGGGATGGACAGGCAAAGGTTTTGTAGAGATGGTTAGAACTTCTCAGATTAAAGACAGATGGAAGACAGTGATTGCTCATGTCATATGACATGGCACATAATGATGACAATGATGTAAAATAATCAAGTGAAACTTGAGACACAGAAGTATTCAACTTTCTCTCATGAGGCCAAATCTTTATTGAAGATTCGCATCTATGGCCCACTTAAACTGAGTATTTCATCCCTCGTTTAGCATGTCATACAGCTTTGTGTGTTATCAGTGTAACCTACCCAAGGACTATTACCGCTTTATTCCAGGTTCATTTCCAACCCCAAATAAAGGTAATATGTATATTACACTATACAACAATCAACAAATATATTCTGAAGGAATATATATGCTCACCCTCCCCCTTCAGAATATTCAGGACCCGATCCGAGACATCACGTACCCTGGCACCTGGGAAGCAACACACCATGCAGGTGTCTCTATCAGGCTCACAGAATCTCCTGTCCGTTCCCCTAACTATGGAATCCCCTACGACTACTGCATTTCTCTTCTCCCTCTTTCTCTCCTGCACAACAGCACCAGGCTCAGTGCCAGAGACCTGGTCAGCGTGGGCGTCCTGTCAGGTCATCCCCCTCAACAGCATCCAGAATATGATATTTGTTGCTGAGGGGGACAGACACAGGTGTGCTCTCCACTATCCAAGCATTTCCCTTCCCCCTCTTGACAGTGACCCAGTTTTCTGACCCCTGTAGCCTAGGGATGACTACCTTCCTGTAGCTCCTGTCTATCACCTCTTCACTTTCCCTAATAAGCAGTAGGTCATCAAGCTGCAGCTCCAGATCCCTAAAACGGTCTCTGAGGAGCTGCATCTCGGTGCACCTGGCGCAGATGTGGCCATCAGGGAGGCTGGAGGTCTCCCAGGATTCCCACATCTGACACCTTGAACAAAGCACTAACCCTGCAGGCATGCTACCTAATCCTACAGGAATGAAACAGGAAAAATAAGTCTACTCACCCACTTACCTCGCCAAACAGACGCACTTTTTAAACCGTCAGCTCGTACCGTTAGCTGTGAGAGCCCTGCTGTTCCTGTCTGTCCGGGCCGATTCGCGAAAGGGGTGGGGGGGGAGAAAAAAAGAGTTGGTGCTTCGTTCTTGCCTCTTCCCGTTTACCGCCGAAGCCCGTTGAAGCCAAAGCCCTACACTCTGCTCCCACTTACTCCGCTGCCCACTCCGACAGCTGCCCGCTGTATAGGGTGGTCTCCTTTTTAAACCCTCTGTGCGGTCCTGTTGACGTCACGCGCCTGCGCAGTCTTGTCCTTCTTGCACTCGAATAAGTTTTTTTTAAAAGCAGCCAGTTGTCTTGGTACATGTTGGTACTAATGACATAGATAGGACAAAGGAGGATTCCTGAAGAGAGATTTCCAGGAGTTAGGAAGGAAGCTGAGAAGCAGGACCTCCAGGGTAGTAATCTCAGGATTGCTACCTGTGCCACGTGCTAGCGAGGGCAAGAATAGTAGCATCAGGCAGATGAATGCATGGCTGAGAGACTGGTGTAGGGGGCAGGGCTTCAGATTCTTAGATAATTGGGATCTCTTCTGGGGCGAGTATGACCTGTTCAAAAAGGACAGGTTACACCTGAACCCGAAGCAGACCAATATCCTGGCAGGAAAGTTTAATAGAGCTGTTAGGGAGAGTTTAAACTAATCTGGTAGGGGGATGGGAACCGGAATGACAGAGCGGAGGAAGGGGAAAACAGAAATAAATCTAAGATAGTGAGCAGTAAAGATGTCAGGAAAGACAGGCAGGTGATGGGGCAAATTTGTAGCCATTGGAATGAGTTGCAGTGCAATAAAGTTGCAGTGAAATCAAAGCGAAAAGTATCAAATATTGGTCTTAAGGTGTTATACTTAAATGCCCGCAGCATAAGGAATAAGGTGGATGATCTTGTTGTACAGCTACAGATTGGCAGGTATGATATTGTGGCTATCACTGAGATCTGGCTAAAGGATGCATGTCTCTGGGAGCTGAACAGCCAAGGATACACGGTGTATTGGAAGGATAGGAAGGTAAGCAGAGGGGGAGGCGTGGCTTTATTGATAAGAAATGATATTAAATCATTAGAAAGAGGTGATATAGGATCGGAAGGTGCAGAATCTTTATGGGTTGAGCTAAGAAATAGCAGGGGTAAAAGGACGCTGATGGCAGTTATTTATAGGCTTCCAAACGGCTGCAGGGATGTGGACTACAAATTACAACAGGAAATAGAAAAGGCTTGTCAGAAGGGCAGTGTTATGATAATTGTGAGGGATTTTAACATGCGAGTGGATTGGGAAAATCAGGTCGGCACTGGATCTCAAGAGAGAGAATTTGTAGAATGTCTGCGAGCTGACTTTTTAGAACAATTTGTTGTTGAGCCCACTAGGGCTGTACTGCATTGGGTATTGTGTAATGAACCGGAGGTGATTAGAGAGATTGAGGTGAAGGAACCCTTAGGAGGCAGTGATCATAACATGATTGAGTTCACCTTGAAATTTGAAAAAGAGAAGCTGAAATCCGATGTGTCAGTATTTCAGTGGAGTAAAGGAAATTACAATGGCATGAGAGAGGAACTGGCCAAAGTTTACTGGAAAGTGACACTGGCGGGAAAGACAGCAGAGCAGCAGTGGCTGGAGTTTATGCGAGAAGTGAGGAAGGTGCAAGACAGGTTTATTCCAGAAAAGAAGAAATTTTTGAGTGGAAAAAGGATGCAACCGTGGTTGACAAGAGAAGTCAAAGCCAAAGTTAAAGCTAAGGAGAGGGCATACAAGGAAGCAAAAATTAGTGGGAAGACAGAGGATTGGGAAGTTTTTAAAACTTTACAAAAGGAAACCAAGAAGGTCATTAAGAGGGAAAAGATTAACTATGAAAGGAAGCTAGCAAATAATATCAAAGAGGATACTAAAAGCTTTTTCAAGTATATAAAGAGTAAAAGACAGGTGAGAGTAGATATAGGACCGATAGAAAATGATGCTGGAGAAATTGTTATGGGAGATAAGGAGATGGCAGAGGGACTGAATGAGTATTTGCATCAGTCTTCACTGAGGAAGACATCAGCAGTATACCGGACACTCAAGGGTGGCAGGGAAGAGAAGTGTGCGCAGTCACAATTACGACAGAGAAAGTACTCAGGAAGCTGAATAGTCTAAAGGTAGATAAATTTCCCGGATCAGATGGAATGCACCCGCGTGTTCTGAAGGAAGTAGCTGTGGAGATTGCGGAGGCATTAGCGATGGTCTTTCAAAAGTCGATAGATTCTGGCATGATTCCGGAGGACTGGAAGATTGCAAATGTCACTCCGCTATTTAAGAAGAGGGCAAGGAAGCAAAAAGGAAATTATAGACCTGTTAGCTTGACATCGGTGGTTGGGAAGTTGTTGGAGTCGACTATCAAGGATGAGGTTACAGAGTACCTGGAAGCATATGACAAGATAGGCAGAACTCAGCATGATTTCCTTAAAGGAAAATCCTGCCTGACAAACCTATTACAATTTTTTGAGGAAATTACAAGTAGGCTAGACAAGGAAGATGCAGTGGATGTTGTATATTTGGATTTTCAGAAGGCCTTTGACAAGGTGCCACACATGAGGCTACTTAACAAGATGAGAGCCCATGGAATTACAGGAAAGTTACATACATGGATAGAGCGTTGGCTGATTGGCAGGAAACACAGAGTGGGAATAAAGGGATCCTATTCTGGTTGGCTGCCGGTTACCAGTGGTGTTCCACAGGGGTCCATGTTGGGGCCGCTTCTTTTTACATTGTACATCAACGATTTGGATTATGGAATAGATGGCTTTGTGGCTAAGTTTGCTGACGATGCAAAGATAGGTGGAGGGGCCGGTAGTGCTGAGGAAACGGAGAGTCTGCAGAGAGACTTGGATAGGTTGGAAGAATGGGCAGAGAAGTGGCAAATGAAGTACAATGTTGGAAAGTGTATGGTTATGCACTTTGGCAGAAAAAAATAAACGGGCAGACTATTATTTAAATGGGGAAAGAATTCAAAGTTCTGAGATGCAACGGGACTTGGGAGTCCTCGTACAGGATACCCTTAAAGTTAACCTCCAGGTTGAGTCAGTAGTGAAGAAGGTGAATGCAATGTTGGCATTCATTTCTAGAGGAATAGAGTATAGAAGCAGGGATGTGATGTTGAGGCTCTATGAGGTGCTGGTGAGACCTCACTTGGAGTACTGTGGGCAGTTTTGGTCTCCTTATTTAAGAAAGGATGTGCTGACGTTGGAGAGGGTACAGAGAAGATTCACTAGAATGATTCTGGAAATGAGAGGGTTAACATATGAGGAACATTTGTCCGCTCTTGGACTGTATTCCTTGGAGTTTAGAAGAATGAGGGGAGACCTCATAGAAACATTTCGAATGTTGAAAGGCATGGACAGAGTGGATGTGGCAAAGTTGTTTCCCATGATGGGGGAGTCTAGTACGAGAGGGCATGACTTAAGGATTGAAGGGAGCCCATTCAGAACAGAAATGCGAAGAAATTTTTTTAGTCAGAGGGTGGTGAATCTATGGAATTTGTTGCCACGGGCAGCAGTGGAGGCCAAGTCATTGGGTGTATTTAAGGCAGAGATTGATAGGTATCTGAGTAGCCAGGGCATCAAAGGTTATGGTGAGAAGGCGGGGGAGTGGATCTAAATGGGAGAATGGATCAGCTCATGGTAAAATGAATGAGCAGACTCGATGGGTCGAATGGCTGATTTCTGCTTCTTTGTCTTATGGTCTTAATGGTCTTATAGTGTTCACTCTAATAAGACATAATGATTAAAATAACGTACAGGCAGATCAATGAAACAATGAAAATATTTGCACAGTGATTCCATATCTAGCAACTTTCAGACACTCCTGTAGATCCTGCCTTTTGTTCAGGATTATAGAACTGAGAAGGGAAGTTAACAGTATCTTGCCAACTTGAGCACAGTGACTTATCATTAAACAACAAACAAGAAAATTGAATAAATGAAGACATGGCACATAGAATATAGCCACGACAAGTACGAGCTCCTTGATTTCAGCAGAAAGGAAAATAGAAAAGCCAGGTATTCTTCTTTACTTAGTGACAAATTGAAGGTATTGGTTTCAAAGGGATGCTAAACATGAATTACTACATGTTAACAAGAAAGTCGAACAAGCAGTTAGGAAGCAGTATGTTCACTTTTATTGTCTGAGGATTTGAATTCAAAATGTGCTATACTGTTTACATGGAGTTTGCATATTCTCTCCATTGCAGTATGAGTTTCCTTCTGGTGTAGGTAGCTGGTGGGTTAACAAGCTACTTAGTGTGGTCAATCTTCTACATTCCAAGGAATGAAGTCCTAACCCATTCAATCTTTTCTTATAACTCAGGTCCTCCAGACTTGCAACATCCTTGTAATTTTTTCTGTACTCTTTCAACCTTGTTTACGTCATTCCTGTAGGTAGGTAATCAAAACTGCACACAATACTCAAAAATTAGGCCTCACAATGCCTTATACTACATCAACATAAGATACTATCTCCTGGACTCAGTACTTTGATATATGAAGGCCAATGTGCCAAAAGCTTTCTGTATGCCCTATGACGCCACTTTCAATGAATTATGGATTTGTATTTTCAGATCTCTTTGCTACACAGAAACATAGAAAACCTACAGCACAATACAGGCCCTTCAGCCCACAAAGTTCTGCCGAACATGTCCTTACCTTAGAAATTACTAGGCTTACCTATAGCCCTTTATTTTTCTAAACTCTATGTACTTATCCAAAAGTCTCTGAAAAGACCCTATCGTATCTGCCTCCACCACCGTTGCTGGCAGCCCATTCCACAAACTCAACATTCTCTGAGTAAAAAACTTACCCCTGACATCTCCTCTCTACCTACTCCCCAGCACCTGTGTCCTCTTGTGGCAATCATTTCAACCCTGGGAAAAAGCCTCTGACTATCCATACGATCAATGCCTCTCATCATCTTATACACCTCTATCAAGTCACCTCTCATCCTACGATGCTCCAAGGAGAAAGGCCGAGTTCACTCAACCTATTCTCATAAGGCATGCGCCCCAATCCAGGCAACATCCTTGTAAATCTCCTCTGCACCCTTTCTACGGCTTCCACATCCTTCCTGTAGTGAGGTGACCAGAACTGAGCACATAAAATTCAAAATTCAAAAGCTCCTAAATTCAATTCCATGATTGGTGAAGGCGAATACACCGTACGCCTTCTTAACCACAAAGTCAACCTGTGCAGCTGTTTTCAGCGTCCTATAGACTCGGACCCCAAGATCCCTTTGATCCTCCACGCTGCCAAGAGCCTGACCATTAATACTATATTCTGCCATCATATTTGACCTACCAAAGTGAACCACTTCACACTTATCTGGGTTGAACTCCACCTGCCACTTCTCAGCCCAGTTTTGCATCCTATTAATGTCCCGCTGTAACCTCTGACCACCCTCCACACTATCCACAACACCTCCAACCTTTGTGTCATCAGCAAACTTTCTAACCCATCACTCCACATCCTCATCCAGGTCATTTATAAAAATCATGAAGAGTAAGGTCTGAGGCACTCCACTAATGAACCGACCTCCATGCAGGATATGACCCGTCTACAACCACTCTTTCCCTTCTGTGGGCAAGCCAGTTCTGGATCCACAAAGCAATCTCCCCTTGGATCCCATGCCTCTTTACTTTCTCAATAAGCCTTGCATCAGGTACCTTATCAAATGCCTTGCTGAAATCCATATACACTACATCTACTGCTCTTCCTTCATCAATGTGTTTAGTCACATCCTCAAAAAATTCAATCAGGCTCGTAAGCCACGACCTGCCCTTGACAAAGTCATGCTGACTATTCCTAATCATATTATACTTCTTCAAATTTTCATAAATCCCACCTCTCAGGATCTTCTCCATCAACTTACCAGGCACTGAGGTAAGACTCACTGGTCTATAATTTCCAGGGCTATTTCTACTCCCTTTCTTGAATAAAAGAACAACATCTGCAACCCTCTAATCCTCCGGAAACTCTCCTGTCCCCATTGATGATGCAAAGATCATCGACAGAGGCTCAGCGATCTCCACCCTCGCTTCCCACAGTAGCCTAGTGTACATCTCATCCAGTCCCGGCGACTTATCCAACTGGATGCTTTCCAAAAGCTCCAGCACATCCTCTTTCTTAATATCTACATGCTCAAGCTTTTCAGTCTGCTGCAAGTCATCACTACAATCACCAAGATCCTTTTCCATAGTGAATACTGAAGTAAAGTATGCATTCAGTACCTCTGCTAATTCCTCTGATTCCATACACACTTTCCCACTGTCACACTTGATAGGTCCTATTCTTTCATGTCTTATCCTCTTGCTCTTCACATACTTGTAGAATGCCATGGGCTTTTCCTTAATCCTGCCCGCCAAGGCCTTCTCATGGCCCCTCCTGGCTCTGACTAATTTCCTTCTTAAGCTCCTTCCTATTAGCCTTATAATCTTCTGGATCTCTAACATTACCTAGCTCTCTGAACCTTTTGTAAGCTTTTCTTTTCTTCTTGACTAAATTTATTACAGCCTTTGTACACCACAGTTCCTGTACCCTACCATAACTTCCCTGTCTCATTGGAACGTACCTATGCAGGACACCACACAAATATCCCCAGAACATTTGTCACATTTCTTCCATACTTTTCCCTGAGAACATCTGTTTCTAATTTAAGTTACCAATGTCCTGCCTGATAGCCTCATAATTCCGCTTACTCCAATTAAACGCTTTTCTAACTTGTCTGTTGCTATCTCTCTCCAATGCTATTGTAAAGGACATAGAATTATGATCACTATCTCCAAAATGCTCTCCCACTGAGAGATCTGACACCTGACCAGGTTCATTTCCCAATATCAAATCAAGTACAGCCTCTCCTCTTGTAGGCTTATCTACATATCGTGTCAAGAAACTTCCCTGAACACACCTAACAAACTCCACCCCATCTAAACCCCTTGCTCTAGGGACATGCCAGTCGATATTTGGGAAATTAAAATCTCCCATCACGACAACTCTGTTTTTATTACACCTTTCCAGGATCTGTTTCCCTATCTGCTCCTCGACTATAAAAAACACCCCGTAAAGTTATTGACCCCTTCCTGTTCCTAACCTCCACCCACAGACATTCCGCAGACAATCCCTCCATGGCATCCACCTTTTCTGCAGATAAATGCGTGGCTGAGGGATTGGAGCAGGGGGCAGGGATTCAAATTTTTGGATTATTGGGACCTCTTTTGGCGCAGGTGTGACCTGTACGAAAAGGACGGGTTACACTTGAATCCTAGTGGGACCAATATCCTGGCAGGGAGATTTGCGAGGGCTACTGACGTGACTTTAAACTAGAATGGTTGGGGGGTGGGAATCAAATTAAAGAGGCTAGGCGTGAGGAGGTTAGTTCACAACAGGGGGATTGGAACAAGTGCAGAGAGACAGAGGGGTGTAAAGTGAGGGTAGAAGCAAAAAGTAGTAAGTTGAAAAGTAAAAGTGGCAGGCCGGCAAATCCAGGGCAAAAATCAAAAAGGGCCACTTTTCAACATAATTGTATAAGGGCTAAGAGTGTTGTAAAAGCGAGCCTGAAGGCTTCGTGCGTCAATGCCAGGAGCATTCGTAACAAAGTGGATGAATTAAAAGTGCAGATTGTTATTAATGAATATGATATAGTTGGGATCACAGAGACATGGCTCCAGGGTGACCAAAGATGGGAGCTCAACATGCAGGGATATTCAATATTCAGGAGGGATAGACATGAAAGAAAAGGAGGTGGGGTAGCATTGCTAGTTAGAGAGGAGATTAACGCAATAGAAATGAAGGACATTAGCTGGGAGGATGTGGAATCGATATGGGTGGAGATGCATAACAGTAAGGGGCAGAAAACGCTGGTGGGAGTTGTGTGCAGGCCACCTAACAGTAGTAGTGAGGTTGGAGATGGTATTAAGTAAGAAATTAGAAATGCGTGCAATAAAGGAATAGCAGTTATAATGGGTGACTTCAATCTACATATAGATTGGGTGAACCAAATTGGTAAGGGTGCTAAGGAAGAGGATTTCTTGGAATGTATGCGGGATGGTTTTTTGAATTAACATGTCGAGGAACCAACTAGAGAGCAGGCTATTCTAGACCGGATATTGAGCAATGAGGAAGAGTTAATTAGCAATCTTGTCGTGAGAGGCCCCTTGGGTAAGAGTGACCATAATATGGTGGAATTCTTCATTAAGATGGAGAATGACATGGTTAATTCAGAAACAAAGGTTCTGAACTTAAAGAAGGGTAACTTTGAAGGTATGAGACGTGAATTAGCTAAGATAGACTGGCAAATGACACTTAAAGGGTTGACGGTGGATATGCAATGGCAAGCATTTAAAGATCGCATGGATAAACTACAACAATTGTTCATTCCAGTTTGGCAAAAGAATAAATCAGGGAAGGTAGTGCACCCATGGCTGACAAGGGAAATTAGGGATAGTATCAGTTCCAAAGAAGAAGCATACAAATTAGCCAGAAAAAGTGGCTCAGCTGAGGACTGGGAGAAATTCAGAGTCCAGCAGAGGAGGACAAAGGGCTTAATTAGGAAAGGGAAAAAAAATTATGAGAGAAAACTGGCAGGGGACATAAAAACTGACTGTAAAGGCTTTTCTAGATACGTGAAAACAAAAAGATTGGTTAAGACAAATGCAGGTCCCCTACAGACAGAAACAGGTGAATTGATTATGGGGAGCAAGGACATGGCAGACCAATTGAATAACTACTTTGGTTCTGTCTTCACTAAGGAGGACATAAATAATCTTCCGGAAATAGTAGGGGACAGAGGCTCCAGTGAGATGGAGGAACTGAACGAAATACATGTTAGTAGGGAACTGGTGTTAGGTAAATTGAAGGGATTAAAGGCAGATAAATCCCCAGGGCCAGATGGTCTGCATCCCAGAGTGCTTAAGGAAGTAGCCCAAGAAATAGTGGACGCATTAGTGATAATTTTTCAAAACTCTTTAGATTCTGGACTGGTTCCTGAGGATTGGAGGGTGGCTAATGTAACCCCACTTTTTAAAAAAGGAGGGAGAAAGAAACCGGGGAATTATAGACCGGTTAGCCTAACATTGGTGGTGGTGAAAATGCTAGAGTCAGTTATCAAAGATGTGATAACAGCACATTTGGAAAGCGGTGAAATCATTGGACAAAGTCAGCATGGATCTGTGAAAGGAAAATCATGTCTGACGAATCTCATAGAATTTTTTGAGGATGTAACTAGTAGAGCGGACAGGGGAGAACCAGTGGATGTGGTACATTTGGATTTTCAAAAGGCTTTTGACAAGGTCCCACACAGGAGATTAGTGTGCAAATTTAAAGCACAAGGTATTGGGGGTAAAGTATTGATGTGGATAGAGAATTGGTTGGCAGACAGGAAGCAAAGAGTGGGAATAAACGGGATCTTTTCAGAATGGCAGGCAGTGACTCGTGGGGTACCGCAAGGCTCAGTACTGGGACCCCAGTTGTTTACAATATATATTAATGACTTAGATGAGGGAATTAAACGCAGCATCTCCAAGTTTGCGGATGACACGAAGCTGGGTGGCAGTGTTAGCTGTGAGGAGGATGCAGGGTGACTTGGATAGGTTAGGTGAGTGGGCAAATTCATGGCAGATGCAATTTAATGTGGATAAATGTGAGGTTATCCGCTTTGGTGGCAAAAACAGGAAAACAGATTATTATCTGAATGGTGGGCGATTAGGAAAAGGGGAGGTGCAACGAGACCTGGGTGTCATTATACACTAGTCATTGAAAGTGGGCATGCAGGTACAGCAGGCGGTGAAAAAGGCGAATGGTATGCTGGCATTTATAGCAAGAGGATTCGAGTACAGGAGCACGGAGGTACAACTGCAGTTGTACAAGGCCTTGGTGAGACCACACCTGGAGTATTGTGTGCAGTTTTGGTCCCCTAATCTGAGGAAAGACATTCTTGCCATAGAGGGAGTACAAAGAAGGTTCACCACATTGATTCCTGGGATGGCAGGACTTTCATATGATGAAAGACTGGATTGACTAGGCTTATACTCATTGGAATTTAGAAGATTGAGGGGGGATCTTATTGAAACGTATAAAATCCTAAACGGATTGGACAGGCTAGATGCAGGAAGATTGTTCCCGATGTTGGGGGAAGTCCAGAACGAGGGGTCACAGTTTGAGGATAAAGGGGAGGCCTTTTAGGACCGAGATTAGGAAAAACTTCTTCACACAGAGAGTGGTGAATCTGTGGAATTCTCTGCCACAGGAAACAGTTGAGGCCAGTTCATTGGCTATATTTAAGAGGGAGTTAGATATGGCCCTTGTGGCTGAAGGGATGGGGGGTATGGAGGGAAGGCTGGTACAGGGTTCTGAGTTGGATGATCAGCCATGATCATACTGAATGGCGGTGCAGGCTCGAAGGACCGAATGGCCTACTCCTGCACCTATTTTCTATGTTTCTATGTTTCTGTGACACTATCTCTGATCAACAGTGCCACGCCCCCACCTCTTTTGCCTCCCTCCCTGTCCTTTCTGAAACATCTAATACCCAGCATTTGAAGTAACCATTCCTGTCCCTGAGCCATCCAAGTCTCTGTAATGGCCACCACATCATAGCTCCAAGTACTGATCCATGGGTCTAAGCTCATCTGCTTTGTTCACAACATTCTTTGCATTAAAATAGACACATCTCAAACCTCCGGTCTGACAGCATCCCTTCTCTATCATCTGCCTATCCTCCACTCTACCCCAATTGTTCTACCACAATTCTCAGTGCCCTATATTTCACTGTGTAAGACCTAACCTGTTTGGTCCTACCGAATTGGTAGGGTTATGGAGTGCTATGGTCCCAGTGCAGGTCGATGGGAATATTATTATGGACATTATTTTGGAAGTGTTCGTGTTTTATTGTTTTACAACATTGAATCTCAGTGGATTTAATTTGGATTTTTTTTCCACTGATCAACAGTAAAAGACTCTTCCATGTCAAAGTGAAAACAGATCTCTGCAAAGTAATCTAAATGAACTACAAATATAAAATACAAAATAATTGATGGCATAAGTATTCACCCCCTTCAAGTCAGTATTTAGTAGATGCACTTCTGGCAGCAATTACAACCTTGAGTCTGTGTGGGTAGGTCTATATCAGCTTCACACATCTGGACACTGTAATTTTTTCCCCATTCAAACTGACAAACTCTGTCAGAATGCACGGGGATTGTGAGCGAACAGCCTTTTCAAGTCCAGCCACAAATGCTCAATTGGATTGAGGTCTGGATTCTGACCTGGCCACTTCAGAACATTAACTTAGCTGTTTTTAAGCCATTCCTGTGCAGCTTTGGCTTTATGCTTGGGGTTATTATCTAGCTAGAAAGCAAATCTTCTTCCAATTCACAGTTCTCTTGCAGACTGCATCAGGTTTGCCCCTAGTATTTTGCAGCATTTATTTTACTCTCTACCTTTACAGCTTTCCAGGGCCAGCTGCAGTGAAGCATCCCGTCAGCCACCACCCCGCTTCACTTTAGGGATGGTGTGTTTTTGATGATGTGTGGTGTTTGAATTACGCCAAGCATAGTATTTACTCTGATGGCCAAAAAACTCAATTTTTGTTTAATCAGACCATGGAACCTTCTTCCAACTGACTTCAGAGTCTCCCACATGCCTTCTGGCAAACGCTAGCTGAGATTTCATGTGAGTTTTTTTCAACAGCGGCTTTCTCTTTGTCACTCTCCCATAAAGCTGCAACTGGTGAAGCACCCCAGCAACAGTTGTTGTATGTGCAGTCTCTCCCATTTTAGCCACTGAAGCTTGTAAATCCTCCAGAGTTGTCATAGGTCTCTTGGTAGCCTTCCTCGCTAGTCCCCTTCTTGCATGGTCACTCCGTTTTTGAGGACAGCCTGTTCAAGGCAGGAGTACAGCTGTGTCATATTCTTTTCATTTATTATCTGTACTCCAAGGAATATTCAGTGGCTTGGAATTTTTTTTATATCCATCTCCTGACTTGTGCTTTTCAATTACCTTTAAGCAGAGTTGCTTGGAGTGTTCTTTTGTTTCATGGTGTAATTTTTGCCAGGATACTGACTCACCAGCAGTTGGACCTTCCAGATACTGGTGTATTTTTACTTACAATCAACTGAAACACATTAACTGCACATGGTGATCTCCATTTAACTAATTATGTGACTTCTAAAAACAATTGGCTGCACCAGTGATGATTTGTTGTATCACATTAAAGGGGGTGAATACATATGCAATCAATTATTTTGTGTTTTATATTAGTAATTAATTTAGATCACTTTGTAGAAACGTGTTTTCATTTTGACATGAAAGAATCTTTTTCTATTGATCAGCGTCAAAAAAGCCAAATTAAATGCATTGTAATTCATTGTTGTAAAACAATAAAACATGAAAATTTCAAAGAGGGGGTGAATACTCTTTATCGGTACTGCACATGACAAGCAACTAAGGACCAAGTACCGATCCCTAGAGTTCTCCACTAGCCACAGGCCTCCAGTCAGAGAGGCAATCATTTACAACTACTCTCTGGCTTCTCGCACAATGCTAATGTGGGAGAAAGCCAAGCCACTGAACCTTCTTGACCAACCTCCCATGCGAGGAGCTATAATTTTACTGAATGGTCAGCATTTGCTCCCATTTATAAGTGGCTTTTTTTGTAGTGGTTAAACTTAGTTACTTAGATGCATTTGTTAAATAAATCTACTTTTTTAACAAACATTGTTATAACATATTGTGGTCAGCCACCTGCAGATACAACAGTAAGGAATATTGATAGAAATTAAGAGACCATAACCAAAGCTTATACTGAAAAATGGATAGTGACAGCATTCAATTCCGAAAGTGTCAGCAAAATCAAGGAATTGATGGCTTTGTGGCCAAGTGTTCAGACGATATGAAAATAGGTGGAGGGGCAGGTCATGTTAAGGAAGCAGGGAGCCTGCAGAAAGACCTCGGCACATTGGGAGAATGGGCAAAGTAGTGGCAGATGGAATATAGTGCAGGTAAGCGTATGGCCATGAACATTGGAAAAGGGAATAGATGTGCAGACTATTTTCTATACAGGGAGAAAATTCACAAATCAAAGGTGCAAAGGGCTTGGGAGTCTTAATGCAACGTTAGCATTCATTTTGAGAGGAATGCTGAGACTTTATCAGGCATTGGTCAGACTACATTTGAAGTATTGTGAACAGTTTTGAGCCCCTAATCTATCTAAGAAAAGATATGCTGGCATTGGAGAGTCATAGAGAAACACAGTACAAAAACCAGACCTTCGACCAATCAAGTCCATGCCTAAACTATTTAAACTGACTAATCCCATTAGCCTGCACCGGAACCACAGCCCTCCATATCCCTACTATCCATGCACCTATCCAAGGTTCTCTTAAATGTTGAAATCAAGCCTGCATGTGGCACTTGTGCTGGAAGCTCATTCCACACTCTCACAACCCTCTGAGTGAAGAAGTTTCCCATCATGCTCTCCTTAAAATTCTCACCTTTCACCCTTAACCCATGAACACTGATAAGAGTCCCACCCAAACTCAGTGGAAAAAGCTTGCTTGCCTTTACTCTATCTATACCCCCTCATAATTTTGTATACCTCTCTCAAATCTCCCCACAATCTCCTATGTTCTAAAGAATACAGTCCTAACCTATTCAATCTTTCCTTATAACTCAGCTCCTCTAGACACGGCAACATCCTTGTAAATTTTCTCTGTATTCTTTCAACCTTGTTTACATCTTTCCTATAGTTAGGTAACCAAAACTGCACAGAAAACTCCAAATTAGGCCTCACTAATGACTTATACAACTTCAACATAACATCCTATCTTGTGTACTCAATATATTGACTTACGAAGGCCAAAGTGCCAAAAGCTTTCTTTACAACCCTATCTACCTGTGATGCCACTTTCAATGAATTATGGACCTGTATCCCAAGTCCCCTTGTTCCACCACACTCCTCAGTGCCCTACCATTTACTGTGTAAGACCTATCCTGGTTGGTCCTACACAAAGGGACCAAAGGAGGTTCACAAGCATTATTCTGGGAATGAAAGGATTAGATCATGAGGAGTATTCGATGGAGTTTAGAGAATGGGTGGGTGGTGGAATTTCATTGAAACTTATTAAGTATTTAAAGGCTTAGATAGAGCGGAAAGGATGATTCCTATAGCGTTGCAGTCTAGGGCCAGAGGGCACAGTCTCAGAATAGAGGGACATCCCTTTTGAACAGAGATGAGGAGAACTTTCTTTAGCCAGATGGTGTCGAATCTGTGGAATTCATTGCCACAGACTGCTGTGGAAGCCAAGTCATTGTGTAGATTTAAAACAGAGGTGGATAGGTTGTTGATTAGTAAGGGTGTCAAAGGTACGGGGAGAAGGCAGGAAAATAGGGTTGAGAGGATAGTAAGTCAGCCATGATGGAATGGCAGAGCAGATTTGATGGGCCATATGACCTAATTCTGCTCCTATGTCGTATGGTCTTAAATATCTCAAGCAAGTCATTAAAAATAAAGTGACAATATATACAACTGTAAAAATATATATAAATACTCAGAATCAACTGTAATTAAATACACATATATTTACTAGCTGATAATCTAGTATGGAGCTTTTAGATGGAGTCAAACAACTTAAGGGAGCTGTTCAAGGACTCGATATAGGAAAGAGATCATAGGTTAATTTCAGATTGTTTGAGGGGGTTTCAGTGGATTGGCCGATGTTCATGTATTAATTTACAGTGTGATGCATGTAGATTTGTAGAGCAATCTGTGCTGCTTGTTGTATTTAGAAGAACATTCCAATATCTTACATATGCCAGGATTATGCACGGCAGACAGACAGAATGTGACATCAAAAAGCAAAGTTAATCTGATACCAATACTACCAAATCATAGTAAGCAGTTTGTTCAATTTGCATGGAGTTTTCAAAATTCAGCAGGAAAATTAATCCAAATTACAAAACATTGCAGCACTGGAAATGGAATTGATTTATTATTGTTGCATGTAACAAAGTGCAGTGAAGAGTTTGTCTTGCATTGAGGTAATACAAGGTAAATTAATAACAAAGCAAAATTAAGTGCAACAACTGCAGAGGAAGTGCAGTGCAGACTGGTCATCAACTAATCGGCTTTCCGCTATCCCACCTTGTTTACAATCAAATTCCAGTTCTTTCTTAGAGTGAGGCTTGCATCTTTGTTAAAATTCTTTTCCTCTAGTTTTATTTCAATGGCCTCCTTTACCAGGCAGTCCCAAAAAGGACTGGCACAGCACAGTGGTTTTGTGCTGTCGAAGTCAATCCTACAGCCATTGCAAATGCAAAGTTCTGCTACCACCAGACATCCCACGCTGCGAAAATTCATTTCAGGGAGGTAGCACCATCAATTTGCGGGTGGGAGACTCCTGGAACTTCCGGGAGAGGTGGGATGTCTGCAATATAGTAGCTCCTGAGCAACTAGCCAGCAAGATTAAATAACGTTAGCTATGCTAATGAATGAATGACACCTGTTAAACTCACCTCAACATGTCTTTTACAGTCTTAACCCACCATGGGCAATAGAAAAGTCACTGTTGCAAACAGCACAGCGAGCAACACTGTCATTATTTTTGACCCCTATCAGGCAGGGGCACGCTTTAGTGTAGTCTGGGGTGACGTACGTTTTATATTTTCTTTTTTTTGGAACACTCTGCCATGGTGCGCACTCGCTCGCACGTTCTGTCTCATGGTTGCTCTCACTCGCGCGCTTTTGCTTGCTTGCTCTCATGCTCTCTCTCGCTTGCTTGCTCTTGCTCTCTCTCGTGGTCACTCTCGCGCTCTCTCTTGCTTTCTTTCTCTCACTCTCAAAAAAAATTGATTTCCGTGATATTGTATATAATTTGCGGGCATCAGGGAGCCACTATTAATATGTGGAGACTCCCAGAACTTCCGCGAGAGGTGGCATGTCTGGCTACCACCAACTTCTCGAGAGCTGTATCCGCTGGGTTACCTAGAGAAATCAGTGGTAGCAGAACATTGCATTAAATAAGTGGGGGGGGGGTTGATACTTTGCTGCTGCTTGTGTGTGGGAGAGTGGGAGGGGGTGGAGTAGAGTGGCTTTGGGGTTCTAATATTTTTACTGTCACTCATTCTTTGGGGCACTCTTCTGAATTTCAGGTTGTATATTGTATACATTTTCTGATATTAAATAGAACTATTGAACTATTAAATTTAAATGCAACATGTGAGCAAAATCAAAAAGGTTAAAATATCAAAATCAGATAGGACTGAAGGAGTTACATTTGAATGCATATAGTAGCTGGAATAAGGTAGAAAAGGCATGTAACAGGGGCAATGTTAGGTTAGTCATGTGGGATTACAATACGCAGGTAGCTGGAAAAATCAGCTTGGTGCTGAATCCCAAAAGGGAGGATCTATAGAATGCCTATGAGATGGATTTTCAGAGCAACTTGGGATTGAGCCTACTAGGTGAAAGGCAATTCTAGATTGGGTGTTCTGTAATGAACCAGATTTGCTTAGGGATCTTAAGGTAGGAACCCTTAGGCAGCAGTGATTATAATACGGTATAATTCACTCTGCAGTTTGAGACAAAGAAGATAAAGTCAGCTGTATCAATATATCAGTGAAGTAAAGGGAATTGCAGAGGTGAGAGAGAAGCTGACCAAAGTTGATTTGAAGGGGACACTTGCAGGGATGGTGGCAGAAAAGGAATGGCTGGAGTTTCTGGGGGGTAATTCAGAAGGTGCAGGATAGATACATCCCAAAGATGAAGAAGTATTCTGAAGAGAGGATGAGGCAACCACTTCTAACTAAGGAAGTCAAAGACAAAAAAAAAAGCAAAAGGAGGCCATATAACCTGTAAAAAAAAAATAGCAAGAAGTTTGAGGAATGGAAGCTTTTAAACCAATTGAAGGCAACTGAAAAAACCATAAGGAGAGAAAAGATGAAATATGAAGGTATGGTAGCCAATAATATAAAACAGGGGACCAAAAGTCTTTTTTTCCGATATATAAATAGTAAAAGAGAGGTCATTGGAAAATGACCTTGCAGAGGTAGTAATGGGGGACACATAAATGGCAAATGAACTTAATATTTATTTTGCATCAGTCTGCACTGTAGAAGACACTAGCAGTATACCAGAAATTCAAGATTGTCAGGGAGCAGAATTGAGTGCTATTTCTAAGTAGAAGGTACTTGGGGGGCTGAAAGGTCTGAAGGGAGATAAGTCACCTGGACCAGATATACTACACCTCAGAATTCTGAAGGAGGTAGCCGAAGAGATTGTAGAGACATTAATAATGGCATTTTAAAAATTGCTAGATTCTGGAATGGTTCCAGAGAACAGGAAAATTGCAAATGTTATTCCGCTCTTTAAGAAAGGAAGGAGGCAGAAAAAAGGAAATTATAGACCAGTAAGCCTGACTTCAGTGGTTGGAGGATGTCACACTCCATTATTAAAGATGAAGTTTCAGGATATTTGGAGACAAATAATAAATGTAGCCAAAGTCAGCATAGTTTCCTGAAGGAGAAAACTTGCCTGACAAATCTCTTAGAATGCCTTGAGAAAATAACAGACAAAGTTAGTGGATATTGTTTACTTGGATTTTCAGAAGGCCTTTGACAAGGTGCCACACATGAGGCTGCTTAACAAGATAAAAGCCCATGATGTTACACGAAAGACACGAGCATGGGTAGAAGGCTGGACGCTGACTGGCAGGAGACAAAAAGGAGAAATAAAGGGGACCTATTCTAGCAAAACACACACAATGCTGGAGGAACTCAGTAGGCCAGGCAGAATCTATGGAAAAGAGCACAGTCGACGTCTCAGCCCAAAACATTGACTGTACTCTTTTCCATAGATGCAGCCTAGCCTGCTGAGTTCCTCTAGATTTTGTGTGTGTTGCCTGGATTTCCAGCATCTGCAGATTTTCTCTTGCTTGTGATGGGACATATTCTAGTTGGTTGCCAGCGACTGGTGGTGTTCTGCAAGGGTCAGTATTGGGACCACATCTTTTCATGTTATATATCAATGACTTGGATGATGGAATTGCTGGATTGATGGATTCGTGGCCATGTTTGTGGATGATATGAAGACAAGTGGAAAAGCTTGAATAGAATGGATGTGGAAAGGCTGTTCCCTACAGTAGATGAGTCTAACACCAGAGCGCACAGCATCAGAATAGAGACATGTCCATTTAGAACAGAGATGAAGGGGAGTTTGTTTAGCTAGTGGGTAGTGAATCTATGGAATTCATTGCTATGGACAGCCATGGAGGCCAAGTCATTGCGTATATTTAAACCAGAAATTGATAGGTTCTTGATTATTCAGGACATCAAAAGTTATGAAAAAAGGCAGGAGAATGGGGTTAAGAGGGATAATAAATCAGCCATGATGGAATGACAGAGCCGACTTGATGGGCTGAGAGGCCTAATTCTGCTCCTGTATCTTATGATCTTCCACATCTGCTTGTCTCATGTTTATATTTTAATTTTGTTCCTCCTATGTTCATTAGTATTCCTTGCTTCATTTTACATTCTATTGTGTGGGAGATGTTGCAGTAAGATAAGGAATATTTGCTGGATACAAGTCAGGCAGTATCCAGCAATAAGCAACAAAGATGATGCTTCAGCTGAAGATCCTAAAACAGGATGGGCAAAGAGATAAAAGCTCTTAGCATTCAAGTCTCATAATGTGCTCTCGCTAACAATGGTGAAACTAAATGCAGGTAAGTGGCATTTCGCAGAGCATCTAAATTCAGTGTCAACTCTTACGCATTTATCAGCAGTAGTGTGCAGAAGTCTTAGACACATATAAATAGCTAGGTTGCCAAAGACTTTTTGCACAGTGCCGTACTTGTCAATGTGGAGCTGACAGCGAGTTTGTAAATGGGGCAGGAGCAAAAGATGTTGCCAATGGTGGGGATAAAGTGCTGCAGGAGGGGTGTGGGACAGGTGGCAGAGAAGGAGTGCCAGGGGCAGGGGGGAGTTGTGGCATGGGTACAACCACACCCAGCCCTAAGACAGCAGGCAATTCATTTGATTCCAAAAAAAATCAGTTTATTGATCATTACAAAATGTCTCTATGGTGCTTCCTGCTCCCTCACTTCTCCCTTCTCCTTTTCCCAACCATAATTCCCCTCTCTCTGCCCTCTTCCCACTCTCATCCAAATTAGAGACCCATAGCAGAATCAAGTTTATCATCACTCAGATGTGTCATGAAATTTGTTTTTTTTTACAGCAGCAGTAGAGTGCAATACATAAAATTACTACACTATATATATGTGCGTGTGTGTCTAAAACTTTGCACGGTACTGTATAAACCCCTGCACTACTGCAAAGGAATCCAATACAAAGTTCAGGAACACCCAGGAATGTTGCATCCTTCCAGTTTTAATATGGGATTCAACAGCTTCAGTTAACTTTAAATCTGTTTACACTCAGTGGCCACTTTATTAGGTACACCTGTACACATGTTCACTATGCAAATATTTAATCAGCCAATCATGCGGCAGCAACTCAATGCATTAAATTGTGTAGATATGGTCAAAAGGTTTGGTTGTTATTCAGATCAAACATCAGAATGGGGAAGAAGCGTAATCTAAGCGACTTTGACCACGGAATGATTGTTGGTGCCAGACAGAATGGTTTGAGTATCTCAGAAACTGATCATTTGCTGGAATCTTCATACATAATAGTGTCTAGAGCAGGGGTTTCCAACCTTTTTTATGCTGTGAACCAATACCAAAAACAAAATAAAAGCATGCAGTGATAGGAGTTCTGTGGGTGAAAACACTTTGTTAATGAAGAGGTCATAGGAGAATACCCTGACTGGTTCAAGCTGATAGGACGACAACAGTAACTCGAATAACCGCACATTACAACAGTAAGGTAACGAAGGGCGTCTCTGAATGCACAGCACATAGAAACCTTGAAGTAGATGAGCCACAGCAGCAGAAAACCATGAACATACACTTAGTGGCAACTTTATTAGGTACCTCCTTAGTGGCCAGTGAGTGTATATCAGAGCTGGCCAGTTCTGCCTTAGACCATCCATCTGTAATATTGCCTCATTATGTCTCTCTTCATTAGCATAGCCTGATCTCCTCAGCCATCCAGACAGCTCCATATGTTGCAGCTTTTAAATTCCTTGGTTTGTGCTCTCATTGTGCTTACTTTGTTTCTGTTTTATTTCAGACCTCCAGTATGTGCAGTTTTGTTTTTAAATGTTCATTAAGTGTTCTACATAGGTCAATGTGGAGTACTGCATGCAGGAGACTAAATAGCAGAAAAGTAAAGGATGGAACAGGGAAAACTGAAGAAAACAGGTCTGAAAAGTGAAGACCAAGACTGAATGTGAATGGACCAAGTATGAGTGCTTTCAGGGATGGAATATAAATGATTGAAATAGTTAAATGCAATAGGAATCGGAGAGGAAAGAAAACATGGATGACAAACCAGCAAGAGTTTCAAACTATGATATGGTGAGTTGATGACATATGCATTTGGGGAATTTGAGAAATATGTAAAAATGTAATAACAATAATAGCTATTAATATAAAACAAGATTTATTTCAGCAATCTACAAACCCCATTTCCAGAAAAGTTGGGATATTTTCCAAAATGCAATAAAAACAAAAATCTGTGATATGTTAATTCACGTGAACCTTTATTTAACTGACAAAAGTACAAAGAAAAGATTTTCAATAGTTTTACTGGCCAACTTAATTGTATTTTGTAAACATACACAAATTTAGAATTTGATGGCTGCAACACACTCAACAAAAGTTGAGACAGAGGCATGTTTACCATTGTGTTACATCACCTTTCCTTTTAATAACACTTTTTAATCGTTTTGGAACTGAGGGTACTAATTGTAGTAGATTTGCAATTGGAAATTTTGTCCATACTTGCTTGATATGAGACTTCAGCTGCTCAACAGTCCGTGGTCTCCGTTGTCTGATTCTCCTCTTCATGATGTGCCATTCATTTTCAGAGTCAATGGTACCTTCACATACATGCAACTCACCCATGCCATGGGCACTGATGCACCCCCATACCATCACAGATGCTGGCTTTTGCACCTTTTGCTGAAAACAATCTGGATGGTCGTTTTCATCTTTGGTACGGAGAATTCGACGCCCATTTTTTCCGAAAACTAGCTGAAATGTGGACTCATCTGACCACAGCACACGGTTCCACAGTCTTTCGGTCCATCTGAGATGAGCTCGGGCCCAGAGAACTCACCGGCGTTTCTGCATAGAGTTGATGTATGGCTTCCTCCTTGCATAATACAGTTACAAGTTGCATTTCTGGATGCAGCGACGGACTGTCTTGAGTGACAATGGTTTTTTGAAGTACTCCCGAGCCCAGGTGGCTATAATTGTCACAGCAGCATGACGGTTTCTTGGCTCGAAGATCACACGCATTCAACAGTGGTTTCCGACCTTGCCCTTTATGCACTGAGATGTCTCTGAATTCTCTGAATCTTTTCACAATATTATGTACTGTAGATGTTGAAAGACCTAAATTCTCTGCAATCTTGCGTTGAGAAATGTTCCTTTTGAACTGACTAACAATTCTCTCACAAATCTTGGCACAACGGGGTGAGCCACGGCCCATCCTTGCTTGCAAAGACTGAGCCTTTGATGGACGCTACTTTTATACCCAGTCATGATACCTCACCTGCTACCAATTAGCCTGCTTAATGTGGAGTCTTCCAAACCGGTGTTACTTGAATATTCTGTGCACTTTTCAATCTTATTTTAACTCTGTCCCAACTTTTGTTGAGTGTGTTGCAGCCATCAAATTCTAAATTTGTGTATATTTACAAAATACAATTGTTGGTCAGTAAAACTATTGAAAACCTTTTCTTTGTACTTTGTCAGTTAAATAAAGGTTCACGTGAATTAACATATCACAGATTTTTGTTTTTATTGCATTTCAGAAAATATCCGAACTTCTCTGGAAATGGGGTTTGTAAAATGTAAATATACTTTTCAGAAGAATAACATTAAACTATTTCATTGGTATCTCTTTCATTACGATGTGAATTATATTTTTCAAGTATTCACCTAACAAAAATACAAAATGTTTTACCATGCAATTTATTTGGAGTAAACAAGTTCTCTGTTGACTTCTGTTCAGAATATTGTGACGTTCTTGGGGGAGGGAGGGGTCGACAGACCGCCCCTGCATTTCCAATGACCAGTACTGTTTATTGTACTTCTATTAAAATGCTTTTGCGGGATTATGGTGGGAAGTTCCAGTTCATTTTAGCTTGGTTTATACAGTTATTTGCTTGTGTATTTGTGGGGCATATTACAAAATGTAAATGCATACATTGTATTTTCTATGTATTACAGTATTTACTCAACAATATTTCAGTATTTACTCAAATGCACACATTGTATTTTCTGTATTTACTATGTAACCACTGCTAGCTCAATAGAAGGTATTCACTATGTAGCCATGACTTTTGACCTAATCACTATTAATTCATGAAGAGAACTAGAATGAAACCAAGTAGAAAGATAACGGTGGCGAGTAAGGTGATAAAGTATGTGGCAGTATGTCAACACAAGACTAATTAAGAAATAACTGTGGTTAGGGATGAGAGGACACCTGGTCTAAAATGTGAACTAGGACATAATTAAGTTGGGGAGTAAAACAATAGTGGAAAGTTGAGAGCGGATATATTGATGATATGTAATCATAGGTCAACTGGATATGATAATGTAGCTAAGATAGGAAATAGCTATTATACAAGTATCGATGGGCAGTCAGCTACTAGCTTTCTGATTGTCTCAGCTTTGATTTGCAAATTAAAGTTTAAAACGTCTTGACGAGTTTTCTGCGTCTCCTTGTCGTTTGTGAGAAACAAGAAACCATGACAAAATTGGCGTCACGAACAGGATCGGATAGAGACCCGCGAGGAAGGGAACGGCAGATTGGGACGCTTCCCGGTCCCTCACGGGGCTAACAGAATTAAGGGTGCACCCGAAGTAAAAAGGTGAGCGCTTTTTGCGATAATTCGGACTAAGAATTCTGTTGGTTCTGGGGGGTCTCGGGGACGCAGAAGTGTGAAGCAACTGCCAAAGGGTCTCTCCGATTCAAAGAATCTGGCAGAATTGGGGATAAAAGGAGGCTCAGAGGATTAATCAAGAGCACGGCAGTGGGGGTAAGTACGAATAAAGTAATAATAAGTTAAGTCAGAAAATTCCACGTGGTGTTGGTAAGTCCCTGTGAATAACGCTTCACACGAAACGAAGGTCTGAACAGGCAGGGAAGGAGAATTAAAAATCCTCGTGTATACCGCCTTAAGAAGTGTAAGGGTCTGCATAGGCGAGGCGCAAATTAAAAATCCTCGTGAATGCCGCCTTAAGAAATGTAAGGGTCTGCATAGGCGAGGTGCAAATTAAAAATCCTCGTGAATACCGCCTTAAGAAGTGTAAGGGCCTGCATAGGCGAGGTGTAAAAGGTTCTGTGGATACCGCCCTAAGTAGGGGTCTGCACGGGCAGAATGTAATAAGGGATAAAGATAGTTTAATAGATAATTCAGACGCTGGTGAAATAAACCATAAGGCTAGGCATAGAAATAGAGTTAGAAAAATAATATTATTAAATAGGCAAGTCGTAAGATTCTAAAAATACCATAATAGAAAAAGGAAAAAGAGAACAACATGACAGAGAAAGGAATAGCAGTAGAAATATTGAGCAGAAAATTCCCGGTGTGTCAAGGTAAGATCGCGGAAATTTCAGAAAAATGGGAAAAAAGAACTAAAAAACTGGTCATGAAATGGCCAAGAGAAGGAACGTTTGATGTAAGCTTATGTGAGGAAATGGAAGCACTAATTAAAAATCACAAACCCAAAGATAAATCTAAGGAAAGAGAGGGAAAAAGGGAACAAGAAATGGAAGTGTTAAAACTCTTTAGGATGGAGGGAAAGGTTAAGAAAGACGGGAAGTATATTAATAGTAAGTAAAAAAGACACTGAGAAACGAAATGAGCAGTCTGATAAAGAAAAGGAAAAGCATAACAGGGAGCCAGCTTCGGCTCTATACCCAGACCTGAAAGTCGTAGAAAAACCTCCTCCCTATTATGAGAAAGAAACCCTTAAGCAGGTCCGATGATAACAGGAAGAGTGGACCTAAATGGAGAAATTAAAATCTGGGATATCGAGGAGAAAAGAAAGAATCACGAAAAGGAGCAGGAGGAATTACGGAAGGTAATAGAAGAAGACAGGGCAAAGATAGAACAGGAGAAAAGGGAAATAGAAGAAGAGATCAAAGGGTTACAGGAATTAAAAGCGAAAAGGAATGAAGAGAAATCTTTGTTATATGGGCACGGAACTGAACAGGCCAGAGCAGAAGGAGACTCGTCGGGAGAGCAAGAGTTAAGTAGCAAAAGAGAGGGTACGAGAGAGTGTAGGCAGAGGATAGGAGATAGGAGCCTTGAAGGTGAAAGAGAGAGAGTGAAAAGGCAGATATTAGAAACAGAGGGAGAGATTAGGGAATTACAGCGGAGACTGAGTTTCCAAAGAGAGTTTGAGGATTTCGCATGGGCCAAAGCAAATGCTAGCTCAAAGCAGAAAGGAAGAACTCCACGTGGAGGCTAAGGGAGAAAGGAAACCCCGGAAAGAATCATGTGGCAGCCAGTGAAAACGTGCTCAGAAACAGATGGGGAGTCAGGCGAGGTGGAGAGTCAGGAGATGTGGGAAAGGAAAGGGAGAATGATGCCATTGTTAGTAAAAGGATTGGGACAAGTACAGTATATTCCTTGGGGATCCCAGGACCTGGAAGGGCTGAAAAACACCCCGCCCAGCCTACATGAGGGTGCAGGGAAGTGGATTAGGGCCTTTGAGGAAGAAACTACAGGACGAATGTTGGCTATGGGAGATTTAAAGGCGCTGCTGATAAGGCTGATGGGAACCTCCAAACTACAAGAGTTGATGGAAGCGGCTGGCATACAGAATGCGGACAGCACACTGAATGACGGGGCCAGATTTGACACAGTGAGGCAGAGGGTATGGGGGGCCCTCAGGGAGCTCTATCCACCCAAAATGGACCCCAAAGCCATGAAAGGGGATCCACTGGGAGACACTGAAAATCCAGCAGCCTATATAGAAAATCAGTTGAAAAGGTGGAGACTGGAAACTGAACAAGAAGTGGAAGGCAACCCATTTATGACCTAGATGTTCCAAAATGTTGTTTTGGATGCGATGCCTCCCCAAGTTAAGTCTAAACTTGAGGAAGTGGTTGGACTGATGTCAATGACCCCACAGGAATTCAGGGACCACGTAGTCCATGCAGTCGAAAAATATCGAAAAGACAAACGAAAGTTGACTGAGCAGCAAGAAGAAGTGCAAAGAAAGCTGATACAAATGCAGCTTGAAGAACTTAAAAAGAAGGAAAAAGAAAAAGGCAAGAAGATGCTGCCAGCAATGACCGATTTAAGCACAGCCGTTGAAATGAATGAAATGCCATTATATGGAGGGACCGGTCGTGCCGTAAGACAGAGCCCAGAAAACCCCATGCCAATAATAAACGTCTTTGGGGGTGCTTTTCCACAAATACCCTACCAGGGACAGGATAAATTTAAACAGCAGCCCAGACAGGACTGGAAATCCCAAGGAGGGGGGCAGAGAGGTTATGGGCAGGAAGGACCAGTAAGGAAACAGGGGGGAAGAGAGATACAGAGACTGTGCTGGGGATGTAACCAGCCAGGACACATGAGAAGCGACTGTCCACTTAAGCCATAGGCCGTCACGTACCAGCGGGAGCCAATGAAATGGGAACCACAGTCCAGCCAAGGACCAGACCCCGCAGGGCCGAATGGACCCGTGAACCCCTATGCAAGACATTAGGGGTGCCCAGAGAACCCAGGTGGGAAGGGACACTACCCAGTGATAACAAGGGAGGCAGGGGAGGAACCCATTGTTCAGGTTGTGTTAGAAGGGCAGCTGACACCAATGATGATAAATACTGGAGCCACGTATACCTGCGTACAGCCGCAGTATGCCCTTCACCTTCCCATGTCAGGAAAATTTATTAAAACTATAGGGTTCTCGGGGAAAACACAGTTGACATGATGTACAGCTCCAGTGAGATTAAGGATGGGCAGCAAAGGAATAGTTTTGCCAATATTAGTGTCCAAAGGAACTCGGATAAATTTGCTAGGCAGAGATGCCCTATTAAAACTAGAATTAAAATTAGAATGTACCAGAAGTGGGTTGAGTGTGGAAAGAGTAAATACTCAATTACTAGTGCGGGAAGTCAAGAAAGCTAATGTCTTTTGGGTAGGAGACATAGAAGATCAGATCTGGGAAACCTGGGAAAAATGGAAAAAGGGCGTGCAGGCTATATTGCCCCAGGCTGTAGCGCCCAAATCCGAGTTACATTGCACAGTGATTTTTGATGAAACTCAGAACAAAGAGCTAGAAGAGAGATGGCACAAGGAGGCAGGCAACCGGCAACACCTAAGAATGGAAGCTATGGACAAGGGGCAGCCCGGCAAGTCAGGTGGAATACTTTCTTGGAGAAATGGTACAGGATACCGGAAGCTGAGCCCCACATAACGCTGCTAGTAAATGAGGGACATCAGTCTAAAGACCTAGGACCCTTAGTAAAGCACGCTGGAACCGTAGCGGTGTGGAGGAAAATTATGCCACAGGTGTGGGTATCGGGAGACCACGACTACTTTAAAATAGAGGTAGATATAGATATAGTAGGAACAATAAAGGAGGTCGAAGTAGCTCCCCAACCACACCTGACGTTATTGGGTAAGGAGGAAGGCCAGCAGAAAGATAACAGGCTGGATAGGTTACCATCTATTCTGTGGTCACAACCTGACATGGATGTAGGGAAAATAAGAACAGCCAGTCCAGTAGAAATAAAGCTGAAAAAGGGAGCAGTTCCACCCAGGAGACCGCAATATCCTTTGAAACTAGAGGCAGAAGAGGGAATAGCGCCAATGATACAAGGGCTACTGGAGGCAGGAGTACTCAAAAGGACAGACAGCCCATGTAATACCCCACTGTTACCTGTCCTTAAAGCGGATAAATCTAAATGGAGACTGGTGCATGACTTGCAAGCGGTGAATGAGGTAGTGGAGGACTGGCCAGCGGTAGTTCCCAACCCACACACGCTCTTGACTAATGTTCCACCAGAGGCAGACTACTTTTCAGTGATTGATTTGTGTTCGGCTTTTTTCAGCGTTCCCCTGGCAGATCAGTGTCAGTACCTATTTGCATTTACATACAGAGACAACCAGTATACTTACACTAGAATGCTGCAAGGATTTAAACATTCACCACACGTATTTAATCAGGTGTTAAAGGCGAACCTAGAGGGCATATCGCTGGAAAGTACATTGATACAGTATGTGGATGATTTGTTGATTTGCTCCGAAAGTGAGGGACAGTGTGAACAGGATACCATAACCCTTTTAGAGAGACTGGCGCATGGAGGGCATAAGGTATCTAGAAAGAAGCAGCAATTTTGCAAGCAACAGGTAGAATACCTAGGTAGAGTGATATCAAAGGGAGCGAAGGCGATAGCGCCGAATCAAATTGAGGCTGTAACTAAAGTTCCCAAGCCCCAGACAGTGAGACAGATGATGACGTTTCTGGGACTGACAGGATATAGTTCAGATTGGATTGGGGAATATGCTGAAATTGTAACGCCACTAAGGAAAATAATGAAGGAAACAGGACATACAAGCTTGAGGAATAATCTACAGTGGAATGAGGAGGCGGAAGTGGCTTTCAATACTATAAAGCAGGAATTGCAGTCAGCCCCAGCATTAGCTTTGCCTGACTACGAGAAGGCCTTTCATCTGTACGTATCCAACCGGCAGGAAGGTTATGCCGCTGCAGTTCTAATGCAGGAGACTGGCACAGGTAAAGCAAAGCAACCGATAGCATACTACAGTGCGAAACTGGATGAGGTGGCTCAGGGGTACCCACCTTGTTACCAGGGATTGGCGGCACTATACTATGCATATGAAAAGGTATCATCCATAACCATGGGCTATCCTGTGATTCTGTACACACCACAAGGTAGCAGAATTACTGGAAAGAGGGAAATTCATGTTGACACCAGCCAGGATAGCAGCATATCAGACGCTACTGACACTTCCAGATATAACTATACAGAGATGCACCACCAATAACATAGCTGATTATGTCCCTTTAGGGTATGAAGGAGAACCCCATGATTGTGTAGGGAAAACAATGACATTCGCTAAATTGAGAGCAGATTTACGATCAGAACCATTAGAGGACGAAGATAAAAAAGGTCCTGTTCGTGGATGGCTCTTACTACAGGGATCATAATGGGAAACACGCAGGGTTCTCAGTAGTGCAACAGGATCATGCAGATTTCAAGGTCATCAGAATAGAGGCATGTCCCCAACCGTCCTCCACCCAGCTAGCGGAAATCAGAGCTTTGACGGCCGCGTGTGAAATGATGGAAGGAGAGAAAAGAGATATCTATACAGATTCAGCATATGCTCATGGAGTGTGTCATTTGTTTGGGGCAGTATGGAAACAGGGAGGTTTTAAAAAGAGCAATGGAGATCCCATACAGCACTGTCAGCAGATTTTAGATCTAATAAAAGCACTGATGAAACCTAAAGCACTGGCTATAGTAAAATGCCAGGCACATAAAAAAGGAAACGATGCAGTAACAAAGGGAAATCAAGCTGCAGATGAAGCAGCCAGGAAAGTGTCTGGGTGTACATCCGCTGTTATCGCACCCCAGGTAAGTCTAGAGCCGGAACCTATGGTAGAGGCCCTAATTGAAATACAGAAAAAGGCAACTGTGACAGAACAAACACTGTGGAGATGAAGGGGGGTCAAGCAGAACCCAGAAGGCCTATGGACCACGGAAGATGGCCGACTGGTAGCTCCCACCCCTTTACTGACTATCCTGATCTCAGAAGCACATGGGATGGATTATTGTGCAAGGGGGGAAGTAGTAAGGAAAATAAAAAAGGATGGATTTTGGTCGCCTTATTTACAGGCTTCAGTAGACCATGTATTGTCACAATGCGAGGTATGCACGTAGAATAATGTTCGGAAAGGAATTACAACCCCAATAGGTCATATACCCATACCTGAAGGGCCATTTAAACACCTAGTGATCGACTATGTAGACATGATAAAAACAGTAAGAGGGAAATGATACATGTTGGTGGTAATCGACAGATTCAGCAGATGGGTAGAGGCAGTACCCTCGAAAGATCAAAGGGCAGGAACAGTGGTGAAATTCCTGACAAACGAAGTGATCCCAAGGTTTGGGATACCGACAGAAATTAGCTCAGACAATGGTTCAGCTTTCATCCAAAACGTGGTCAAGTTAATACTGCAAGCACTGAGAATAAAGCAAAGATTCGGATGTGTGTATCACCCTCAGTCGCAGGGTATGGTGGAAAGAATTAACGGGACCTTAAAAGCCAAACTAAACAAAATCTGTGCAGATACTAAACTCAACTGGGTTGATGCACTACCGTTAGCATTAATGAGTTACCGCATGCAGACTAATCGGATGACGTGCCTAACACCGCATGAAATGCTAACCGGAAGGCCCATGCCAGTGCCCCAGTGGAGAGGACCATATAAAGGGCCTAGTTTGGAACAATTGGAATTGGAATTAAAACAATACATGCGGCAATTAACTATGATACATAAGTCTATTTATGCACAGGAAAAACAGAAAGAGCCAGAGATTGATCAAGGGGAAGGACCAATCAAGCCAGGCGATCAGGTCTACGTGCGAGCGTTTCGAAGAAAGTAGAACGAACCCAGAAGGGAAGGGCCCTTTACAGTAGCCAAAGCATCACCCACCACAGTTCAAGTGGAAGGACGCTCCACCTGGTACCATCTCAATCACTGCACTAGAGCAATCCCGCAGGTACAGTCAGGTGGGCCGCCTGAGGTAAGTGGTGAAGAGGAACAAACAGTACGGGACAGACAAGAGCAACAAGAAGCTGACGCTGAACCGCAGGAACTTGACCAAGTAATAAGGGAAATTTTTGGTCCTGAGGACAGGCCCGAAGACCCTAAGGATGGGGTTATGGATGGTAGGACTCTATCAGATAATGGGGACAACTTGTGGGCGACCAGTCCCGCCCCCCGGGATGATACACTCAGATACTCTTGTGCAGATTTGGAGACCATTAATTTGGCAGATGTGGCATGGGAATGCTAGGATCCCATAAAACCTGAGAGAAAGGAGTAAGAGGAGCACAATGGTTACCTCCGTACCATGGTACCAGAACATGTGGTACCAATGGGCAAATTATACAGCAGGGATGATGGAGACAGAATTGTTATCTATGCTCAAGGGCAAATCCGGTGCAATAGGTAGCCCCCATGCCTTATAACTCCTCCACCTGCACGCAATGGCGAAAGGAGCGGAGGGGGCAGTGTGCGCGGCAGTGTCCAAGTGTAGTCAAGACTTGCAGTATGGGAATTTGTAGCAGGACGGATCCTTGTTATCAGAAATGTATTGATAACACACCGATGTGCCCTTACTGGTGTATGTTATACCAGGCTTCCTCGCAGTTTGATCGAAACAAGCTTGCCTCGAACTGTAATTACAGCAGACCGTGGGCTATAAATAAAAGAAGCCAGACACCCACATTGGGAAAACTTAAAATGCAGGAACATTTGAGTTTTGAATGTTTCACGCGGACAGGTGACCTCTCGGTTGGGCATTTCAGCAGCAACTGTGTTAAGATTTGGGATGTAACCCCAGGCCGAAGATACCAGACAGGTACCCCTCTGCCCGAGGATGCACTGAACTCCCAGACCATCCCGTTAGCAGATACCTGGTGGCTGTGTGGAAAGGAGGGGGGTCTGAGATCCACGCTTCCCCTTAATTGGGCGGCTACATGTACGCGTGTTATGCTGATTCAAGAAGTTGTAGTATCCCCTGAAATACAGTTTGACACCTCGAGGCAACAGACACTAAAACGGAGGAAGAGAAAATATGAGCCTGACCTGACGATTCCGATCGACAGTATAGGACAGCCGAGGGGTATACCTAACGAGTTTAAGGCAAGAAATGAGATTGCTGCGGGCTGGGAAGCACTTATACCTATAATAAGGATTAGCAAAAATGTTGAATGGATAAATTATATATATTATAATCAACAGAGATTCATTAACTACACCGATGATGCACTAGAGGCTTTGGGACAGCAGCTAGATGCAACCAGTATAGAGTGGCGTGGCAAAATAGACAGGTACTAGACTGGCTATTGGCGGAGAAAGGAGGGGTTTGTGTAATGTTTGGGGACAGTGTTGTACTTTTATACCAAATAACACTAGTCTGGAGGGATCGTTTACCAATGAATAAACTGAAAAATCTAAGAAAGGAAGTTAAACAAAATGCAGGGTTTGGACACCAGTTCTTTGACTGGTTAAATAGTAAACTAGGAGGGTGGGGAGCATGGCTGACCAAGATTGCAGTAACCATTGGTATTGTATTGCTAAGCTGTGTGGTCATTCTGTGCTGTTTTCTTCCATGCCTCAAGTTGCTTGTAGTGCGTGCTGCAATGAAATGGTTTTCGATGCTCCTGGAAATTGTTGGGTCGAGCCCTACGGAGAAGGAAGCACCGATGATGTACTCGTACAGTCTACAAGACATGCAAGACGAACAGGAGAGAGATGAGATATGTGGGGATTAGGCTGTGAAGGCTCCTGAGTCTTTTTTCCTGTCTGAGATACGAATGGATGGGTTTTTGGCTCAGCGGCCTAGGGAGGTAGGGAGAGAACAACTTGAGTCCTAAGTGCAGGAAACTATAGTTTAACCCAAATTTGGGAGTAAATGCGGGGCTTTATTTGAGCTTTTGTGCATAGACTCTCAGTCCTCTCTCTCTCTGTATGAGACCCTGTGGATCTCAAAGGGAAGTTTATATTGGAAAATGTAAACACATACATTGTATTTTCTATGTATTACAGTATTTACTCAACAGTATTTCAGTATTTACTCAAATGCACACATTGTATTTTCTATATTTACTATGTAACCACTGCTAGCTCAATAGAAGGTATTCACTATGTAGCCATGACTTTTGACCTAATCACTATTAATTCATGAAGAGAACTAGGATGAAACCAAGTAGAAAGATAACGGTGGCGAGTAAGGTGATGAAATATGTGGCAGTATGTCAACACAAGACTAATTAAGAAATAACTGTCGTTAGGGATGAGAGGACACCTGGTCTAAAATGTAAACTAGGACATAATTAAGTTGGGGAGTAAAACAATAGTGGATAGTCGAGAGCGGATATATTGATGATATGTAATCACAGGCCGACTGGATATGTTAATGTAGCTAAGATAGGAAATTGTTATAAAAAATGTTGTATACAAGCCTCGATGGGCAGTCAGCTACTAGCTTTCTGATTGTCTCAGCTTTGATTTGCAAATTAAAGTTTAAAACATCTTGACCAGTTTTCTGCGTCTCCTTGTCGTTTGTGAGAAACGAGAAACCACGACAGTCACCCTAATTGTAACCGGGTTGTGTGATGGTCACCTCCTCCATTAGTGTGAGACTGGGTGAGGTTCACCCTCCAGGTCACGGTGCCCAGTCTGTTTTGTGTTTATCACAATAAAATGGTTGTTGAGTTCAACAAGCTTCCTCGTCTGTCATTATGGACCAAATGCTCACCACAATATTTTTAGAAAATCAATGTAAGTTTTATTTCTTTACAGAGAGTTAGAAAGAGATTTCTAAAACAAACATCACTTATCAAAATACAAGTAACTGAAATACAACATAACACAAACTGAAAAGCATGCCTACAATAGGATTTTGGAAGGAAATACTGAATTTTACTTTGACTAATGGTATTACAGTTCTAAACACACTCCTACATTATAAAGATAGTTTAATCACCCATAAGAAATTACTAGCCTTTTTGCTTGTGAAGCATGACATTTCAATTGCACAGACATTAGAAGCATTACATGGAAAGGGTTCAAATGATTTACCGATTTGAAATTCACAAGGCCAAGGTTACCATGGTGAGGCACCTATTCCATGCACAGTAGGTCAAATGAGAATGCTATATTAATGGACACCCTTCAGTTATGTGACATAACAATATTTATTTCAAGTCATGAACTAGTTGTTTTCTAGACTTAAGGCAAAGTCACAACTTATTCTCTCAAAATATAATGCATATCTACAAAGAAGGA